>NW_006921592.1:22613812-22636072 GCF_000298275.1 Orycteropus afer afer | reverse complement strand
TGTCTTTCTCATCCTCAATGCTGCCATATTGGTCACTCACATTTGGTACATTGCGCTTCTCTTCACTCAAATCAATATTTATCTCTGTCTATCTAACACAAAGCAATTTTTTTAAGACATTATTTTTAAAATCAACTCAAACTATTTTATACATTAAAGTTTTTATTCTACAGTTAAAGAAGAGGGGATTCTAAAATTATGTATAGTTTATATTTGAATGACTGACTTTCTTACAAGAAAACTCTTGATATTTCATCTTGGCTACTTTTATAGTCAAACTGATGGTATTTACAAAGATAAGGTAGGATGACCAGTATTATGACCAGTTTTCTGGCCCATAATCAGAACTATTGTTATTATTCTTAACTAATTTTATTTAAATGACCTCATTATGTCAACAGTCCTTTTGTGTGTCTCTAGGTTTGGCATTGTGCCCTATGTAGAGAAGCTGTCATTTTTCTTGTTGTTGTTGTTGTTGTTTGCCGTCGAGTCGCCCCCGACTCATAGCGACCCCTCCTTGGGTTTCCGAGGCAGTATCACTACGGAAGTAGGATTGCCCAACCTTCCTTCTGAGGAGTGGCTGGTGGGTTTGAACCGCCAGCCTTCTGGTTAGCAGTCAAGTGCTTTAGCCACTATGCTACCAGAGCTTCCGGTCATTTTTCTTAATGTTGCAAATTGGAAAAATGGGTGAATAAAAGTGAACAGAAAATTCTAGGTTTGTAGAGAATTGGGATGGAATTTACTTTTGTATAACTGTCAACCCTAATATAATTGTTCTTGACATAGATTCATGTGGAATCTATGGAACAGAGAGGAAACTGAACACTTAATTCCTTAAAGGAAATAATGAAACCTTCAAAAGCTTCCTGACTGGCTCCTTTGAAACAGCAGTTAGTGGTTCATTTTCCAGGTTCACTTGAGCTTTGACTGGGCAGCTCCATAGGTACACAGGCTCTACCTGACAAATGTTTTCTTTTCCCCAAGGTGTCAGAGTGTTCATCGAGAAGAAAGCACAGCTAACCCTTTTAGGAACAGAAATGGACTATGTAGAAGACAAGTTATCCAGTGAGTTTGTGTTCAATAACCCAAACATCAAAGGAACATGTGGCTGTGGAGAAAGCTTTAATATCTGAAATCTCAGGACTCCTCTTGGCTATGAGATCCAGTGATGCTCACGGAAACTTTGGGCTTATTACTAAGGAAATCATGTGACTCTCACATTCTTAGATTCACAATGTATGGCTGCCTTACGTGGAAAATAAAAATAACGCGTTTGAAAACTAAGCCAGTGTATTGAATTCAAAAAGAAGTGATGTTTGTGTTCTTCTTAAGGAAAGAATACGAGAAGCCATTGCTCTCCTTGGATCATTGTTCTGTTCTATAAAGGAAAAACATCCTACCCCAGACTTTATTACATCTTTTCTGTTAGAACCAGTTTTCATCAAAGTTGCCTTCCTGGTAGGATTTCAGGAAACATATTCCTCCTAGGTGTGCACTCATTAGATCTTAATTAAATGGCTTGAACTGCGTGAACTCCCTTGGCATTCCCGGCCAGGTTGATGGCCCTTAAGAATTAGGGGCAAGACTCCCGAATGCTGTTCAGAATGTGGCAGTGCAATGTTTTCCTACCCAAACTTGGCATGGCCTTTTTACATTTTTATCAAAAACTCCATTGTTACTGACTCATTTGCTTATTTTTGTTTTAAATTTTTTCATTGTGATTTGGGTGCATATTTACAAAGCAGATAAGTTTTACTTATTATATCTTTACCTTCAGATAGTGTCAGCCATTAGATAGAAGTATTAGGCAAAGATTTCCTAGAATTGCCATATAGAATAGTTCTAAGTGATGGTATCAAAAGATAGAAATTACTCTGTCCACCTATTTTTTAGCCCATTCCTGTTATCACCCTGCATTCTACTCAAAGATGGGGTCTTGATCGGATTTTGTTTTTGTTTGAAAGGGCTCTTAAAGCTAGCTAGCCCACCCCTTCAGTTCTGTAGCTGAGCAGTCCAAACCCAGGGAAGTTGAAAACTTGATTGCCCTCACACTGAAGTCAGGGGTAGACCCAGACCCTCTCCCAGACCTCCCTGTCCCTGTAGGTGGCTTGTGATCTCTCTCTCAGGCAGTTGGGGAAGTAGGTAGACTGGCTTCCCTATCTGGTCCATATTTGGATAAAATTTCTTAGTAATTTAATATGGAATATTATTCTGTAATTTGATATGGAATAATGTTTTATTCTGATTTCAAAGACTTAACTGTAAAAGCCTTTTATGGGCATTATTGTCTTGCTTTTTAGAACTAAGGAACAATGGCTTACACTAGCAGGTAAGACCTGGCAACTCAGAATTAGTCTTTTGGAACGTATTCATTACTGTGAAACAGAACATAGGTGTTTTGTAGAAATCCCCAGTGTGCTTATATTCACTGCATCTGATACCCAATTGCAAAATTTGAAACCTAACACTTTATCCTATCATTTTTATCACCAACTTTTTTTAAATAGTGTTCATTTTGTCATTTAGTTATTGATTTTCTTGGGTTTGACATAAAAGTATTCTGTGAGTTGGCATACATGCTTTTTTTGAGAACTTTCTTAATGGAATGAAGTAGTGCTGTTAGCATTTATGTTTGCCATTGTTCACTAACGTACCTAGCACAAATGCAGCAAATCTAGAGCTTTATATCAGGGCTGGTGATTTTGTATCATTGACATGATTGGTGATCTACTTATAATTTGTGCAATACTGTATTATGTAGAGATTGAGTTGTCAATAAAAAAATATGGCCTCTTTGTGATCAAAAAATTGCTTTTTCTTGTTGAGGACGGGTTTGGGATAGTAGTAGCTGGTGGAGGGGTTGCAAATTTGCCATCAAATCAACTCCAACTCATGTCGACCCCATATGTGGCAGAGTAGACTGTGCACCATAGGGTTTTTCCGTGACTGATTTTTCAGAAGTAGATCAAGCCTTTCTTCCAAGGCACTTTTGGATGAATTTGAACCTCCAGCCTTTCAGTTAGTAGCTGAGCACTTAGTCTTTTGCCCTATTCAGGGACTCCTACTAGCAGATATAAACCTATTGCTATTGAGTCAATTCTGACTCATAGTTATCCTATAGGTCCGAGTACAACTGCCCCATAGGATTACCAAGGCTGTAATCTTCACTGGAGCAGATTGTCACATTTTTCTCCCACAGAGTGACTGTTGGGTTCAAACTGCCAACATTTCGTTAACTGCTGTATCTTTCTAGCCAGTCTCCACCCGGTTCTGTTGCATCCAGAGTTCTAATTGCTCCCTTCTTTGTGAACACTTGGAGAGAACCATTTCAAATTACTTTTTCTTGTTGAGGGAGATGGGTTTGGAGTAGTACTAGCGGGTGGTGGGGAGCAAATTTGTCATCAACTCCCACTCATGGCAACCCCATGTGTATCAGAGTAGACTTCAGAGTTTTCATAATTTCCTCCTCTTGTTATTGTTGTTAGGGGCCATCGAATCAGCTCTGACTCCAGTAAGGCTTCAGTAGTTCACTTCAAATACAGTGGTAAGCACCTACTCTACACCACTTTTTGGGTTTCACAGGTGATCATTTCCTGACCCCAAAGATTTTGAGAGGATGACATAAGACAGACACCAGTGGAGATAATCAGTGTGGTTAGTGGCTCTAATAGGTTTTACTGCATACTTGTTCCAACTGTTCTAATTAACAATCTTCACAACAATCCTATCAAGTCAGTCTGGCTACTGTCTTTTCATAGGTGAAAGCACTGAGGCACAGCCTGGATAAATATTTTGCCTGAGTTAACCCAGTAAATGGCAAAGTCTGAATTCCTTCCCATACTGTCAGCTTCCAGACCCTGTGCTCTCAGCAGTTATATCGTAAGAACCAAGACTAGTATGCACAGAGCAGGTGCACTTCTTAAAAAGTGTCAGAGGTTACAGCACCTGAGTGCCCAGTCTTTTAAAATACTGTAAGCATTGGGGAACAGGGAAGACAAAACATACAGAGCTTTGAGACAATACAATATATATGGGAGATGAAGCGCTTAGAAAGTAAGGGGTTTCCACGGAGACTGTTTTACATCCTACTTTGGTAACTGGGCTCTTAAAAGCTTGTGAGCAGCCATCTAAGGTACAGCTATTGGTCTCTTCCCCATCCACAACAGTGAAAGGTTCTCTTAGCATTAGGCATTTTGTAATGATTTTTGGCAAAATGACTCGTGATATTATCAAAGCTATAGTGTGCAACCTGTAGCCATACTAGGAAGGTTTGATCCATTCTACCTCAAATTCTTTTATCCAGTCTCTACTCACAGACCAGGGGTGTCCTGCACGAGGTCATCCATAGTGCCCTGTGTGTTAGTCACCCACCTCTGGACAAAGCCACCTATAGAGGCAGATCTGCTTGTTCATACGATCTGGGCAGAAGCCCACTATTCCACATCAGGAAGCTAAATTGAATGGCTTGAGTCACTGGATAGTTACAAGACACCTTAGAGAACTTCAGAAAAGAGAGGCCTGGTGTGCTTCAAGTCACAGAGCACCTCCCAGCCCTTCTGCCACTGGACCAATGAAAATGAATTTGTTCTCAAAGAGGAAGTAGGAGCAGAGATTTAAAAACTCTTTATGAGATCAAAATGTCCTTACAAGAGCTCCAGTACTTCCTAGGTTTCATCTGGCAGGAAATATCTCAAAAATAGCCTTGGTTGTCATGTTTTGATGCCTGAGAGATCAGGAAATACAAGTCTGTGATGTTAAGCTGCCGAGTAATTCCCACACCATCTAGCAGCTGCAAGGGCCTTCCTGGTCTCCAGAGTCTTTCTCTCTAGTTGGCTCATTTGAGCCTCAGGGCAGACGTGACATGGCTAAACTGATGCTGAGAGTGACTGTGGGATGCTGGAGTGCAGAGCTATAGGTGTGGGGGTGAGGCATACCTGGTTGGAATCATGGCTCTGTAATTTTGTAGCCTTAACAGACCGGCATGGATGAGGTGATTTCTATGAGCCCATTTTCCCTTCTGTAGAACAATCTCAGACTATTAGGAAGTTTGATGAGCAAGGACTCATAACAGCAACCAGCTAAGAATAAACATTCAATGCACTGCACTTCTAGTCCTCTTCACAGTTTCCCTGCCCTAAAAGGGAGAATGTGCTAATAGATTTATTGTTATTGTAAGATATATAAAATAGTCACCATTTTAACCAATTTTAAGTGTACAATTCAGTGACATTAATTACAGTCATCATGTTGTACAACCATTACCTCTATTAATGAACAATTACATTTTCCATCACTTTAAAAGAAACACCGATGTCGTTAGGTGCCCTAGAGTCAACTCAGACTCACAGCAACCCTGTGTACAACAGACTGAAACACTGCACCATCCTCACAATTGTTGCTACACTTGAGCCCATTATTGAACCACTGTCAGTGCATCTGGTTGAGGGTCTTCTCCTTTTTCGCTGACTCTCCACTTTACCAAGCATGATCCTTCTCCAGGTTCTGGTCCCTCCTGACAACATGATCCAAGTAGGTGAGACGAAGTCTCGTCATTCTCGCTTCCAAGGAGCATTCTGGCTGCACTTCCAGGAGAGATTTGTTTGTTCTCCCAGCAGTCCATGGTATTTTCAGTTTTTTTCGCCAAGACCACAATTCAAGGGAGCTCTGGTCGCATAGTGGCTAAGGCACTTGACTGCTAACCAGAAGGCTGGCGGTTCAAACCCACCAGCCACTCCTCGGAAGGAAGATGGGGCAATCTACTTCCATAGTGATAGTGCCTCGGAAACCCAAGGAGGGGTCGCTATGAGTCGGGGCCAACTCGATGGCACATAACAACAACAACAATTCAAAGGCATTGATTGTTCGTCGGTCTTATTGTCAAGCTTTCAGATGCATGTGAGGGAAGTGAAAATACCATAGCTTGGGTTAGGCATACCCTATCTTCAAAGTGACATCTTTGCTTCTTTACACTTTCAAGAGGTCTTTTGCAGCAGATTTGTCCAGTGCCACAAAATGTTTGATTTTTTGATAGCTGCTTCCATGGGTATTGATTGTGGATCCAAGTAAAATGAAATCCCTGGCAATTTCAATCTTTTCTCCATTTATCGGTGATGTTGCTTATTCATAGTCAGTTGTGAGGATTTTTGTTTTCTTTATGGTAAGGTGTACTCCATACTGAAGGCTATAGTCTTTGATCTGTATCAGTGAGTGCTTCAAGTCATCTTAACTTTCAGCAAGCAAAGTTGTGTCATCTGCATATCGTGGTTGTTAATGAGTCTTCCTCCACTCCTGATGCCACTTTCTTCTTCATATAGTCCAGCTTCTCAGATTATTTGCTCAGCATACAGATTGAATAAGTATGGTGAAAGGATACAACCCTGATGCACATCCTTTCTGATTTTAAACCATGTAGTATTCCCTTCTATTCAAACAACTGTCTGTTGGTCTCTGTGTAGGTTCTTCACGAGCACAATTAAGTGTTCTGGAATTCTCTTTCTTCACAATGTTAACCATAATCTGTTTGGATCCACACAATGGAATGCCTTTGCATAATCAATTAAACACAGTTTAACATCTTTCTGGTATTCTTTGCTTTCAGCTAAGATCCATCTAACATTAGCAATGATATCCCTTGTTCCACACCCTCTTCTAAATCTAGCTTGAATTTCTGGAAGTTCCCTGTCAATACACTGCTGCAACCATTTTTAATTATCTTCAGCAAAGTTTTATTTGCCTGTGATATTAATGATATTGTTTGATAATTTCCACACTCTAGTGGATCACCATTCTTTGGAATGGGCACAAATATTGATCTCTTCTAGTCAGTTGGCTATCTCCCAAAGTTCTTGGCACAAACAAGTAAGCTCCTTTAGTCTGCATCCATTTGTTGAAACATCTCAATGGGTATTCCATCAATTCCTGGAGACTTTTTTTTTGTGTGTGTGCCAATTCCTTCAATGCAGCTTGTACTTTTCCCTTCAGTATCATTGGTTATTGATCATGTGCTACTTCCTGAAATAGTTGAACATCAACCACTTCTTTTTGTTATGGTGACTCTGTGTGTTCCTTCCATCTTCTTTCGATGCTTCCTGTTCAATATTTTGCCCATAGAATCCTTTAGTATTGCAATTCAAGGCTTGAATTTTTTCTTCAGTTCTTTCAGCTTGAGAAATACCGAACATATTCTCTTTTGATTTTCTAATTCCAGGTCTTTGCACATTTCATTATAATATGTTTGTCTTCTCAAGCCACCCTTTGAAACCTTCTGTTCAGCTCTTTTATTTCAACATTTCTTCCTTTCACTTTAGCTACTCTCCATTCAAAAATAAGTTTCAGTCTCTTCTGACATCGATTTTGGTCTTTTCTTCCTTTACTGTCTTTTTAATCACTTTTGCTTTCTTGTATGATGTTCTTGATGTTAGCCCACTCTTATGGTCTTTGGTCATTGGTGTTCAACATTTCACCCAAATCACACACACACACACACACACACACACACAAACAAAAAAAAACCAGAGTAGCTGGGGATTGTGACTGTTATAGAGCCCTTAAAAAGATGAAGGCTGAATTCAATGCCATCATTATTGAGAGTTGTGGCCTTTGCTGAAGATTTTGTCAGGAACAAGGAAGTTTCTATTACATGTCCTACAGTACTTAAGTGATTCAGCCATCCATTTGGGCTTAGCACCCCAGAGGGGTTGAAAGTACAGTGCACTCTCCTCTCTCTCTGAAGTCTGGGGCCCTGGAATTCAGCTTCTACTGGAGAGTGGGCTTCTCAAAAACCCAAAATCAAACCCACTGCCATCAAGTCAATTCCAACTCATAGCTACCCTATAGGACAGAGTAGAACTGCCCCATAGGGTTTCCAAGGCTATAAATCTTTATGGAAGCAGATTGCTTCATCTTTCTCCAGCAGAGCAGCTGGTGGGTTTGAAACAGTGACTTTTTGATTAAGAGTCAAATGCTTTAACCAAGGTCCTAAATTTGGGCAGGTCTCTCTACATCAGATTTTATTAATAGAGAAGGAGCTACTAAGAGAATATAATGGGGCATAGTGCCTAAGGCACTTGACTGCTAACCAGAAGGCTGGTGGTTCAAACCCACTAGCTTCTCCTCAGAAGAAAGGTTGGGCAATCTACTTCTGTAGTGATACTGCCTCAGAAACCCAAGGAGGGGTCGCTATGAATCGGGTCTGACTTGATAGCACATAACAACAACAACAACAAGAGTCAGAAATTGACTGGATGGCAGTCGAGTGTTTTGGGTATCTTAGTTATCTAGTATTGCTATAGCAAAAATACCAGAAGTAGGTGGCTTTGATAAACAGAAATTTAGTTTCTCACAGCTTAGGAGGCTAGAAGTCCAAATTCAGGGTATCAGCTATAGGGGAAGGCTCTCTCCCTGTTAGCTCTGGGAGAAAACCTTTGTCTCAGCTTCCCTAGCCAGCCATCCTTGGGGTCTCTGGGCTTGCAGACTAGTCTGCCTTTGCATCTGCTTTCTTTTGTGCCTAATATGCTCGTGTATATCTTCAAAGTGATTGATTTAAAATACACCCTACACTAATAAGGCCTTATTAACATAAAAAAAAAAGGGGGCTTGGAGGCTGCTTTACGCTTGGGTGTGACTCTATAATAAGGCTGGGCCTGAGGTAAGGCGCTGGCCCAGGGCTGGGGGCTGCTTTTTGTTTGAGGTGGCTCTTTGTTAAGGCCAGAGCCTGAGGGAGGTGGGCCAGGCTCAGAGGATGCTTTTTGCTTAGGAACAGCTCTATTTTAAGACTTGGGCCAGAGGTAGGCAGGCCTAAGGCTCTATGGCTGCTTTTCGATTGGGGGCAGCTCTATTTTAAGGCCAGGCCCTGAGATAAGCAGGCCCAGGGCTGGGAGCTGTGTTTTGCTTGGGGGCGGCTCTATATTAAGGCCGGGGCCTGAAGTAGGCAGGCCAGGGCTTGGGGGCTGCTTTTCCTTGTGGGCAGCTCTATTTTAAGGCCATTGCCCAAGGTAGGCAGGTGCAGAAGGGTTAGGAACAACTAAGGGAGATGAACTTGTCTGTCAGTTTGTCAATCTGTGGTGGCTTACATGTTGCTGTGAGGCCACAGGCTATGCCACTGTGTTGCAAAATGCCAGCAGTTACCCATGGTGGACAGGTTTCATTGGAGCTTCTGGGCTAAGACAGACTCAGAAGAAGGAAGAAGCCATCCACTTCTCAAACAATTGGCCAGTGAAAACCTTATGAATAGCAGTGAAACACTGTCTGATCTATTACTGGAGAACTTTATGAATAGTCCTGAAACATGGTCCAATATAATGCCAGAAGATAGCCCATCAGGTCGGAAGGCACTCAAAATTTGACTGGGGAAGAGCTGCCTCAGAGTAGAGATGACCTTAATGATAGGATAAAGTAAAGCTTTCGGGACTTCCATTGGCTGATGTGGCATGACTCAAAATGAGTAGAAACAGATGCAAATATCCATTAATAATTGGAATATGGAATGTATGAAGTATGAATCTAGGAAAATTGGAAGTTACCAAAAATGAAATTGAACACAAAGATTGATATTCTAGGCATTAGTGAGCTGAAATGGATTTTTTTTTTTTTTTTGGCCAATTTGAATCAGACAACTATACGAACTACTATGCTGGGAATGACAAATTAAAGAAGAATTGTGTGGTATTCATTGTCACAAAGACTGTTTCAAGATCTGTCCTGAAGCACAATGCTGTCAGTGATAGGATAATATCCATATATCTACAAGAAAGACCAGTTAATACTACTATTATTCAAATTTATGTACCAACCACAAAGCCAAAGATGAGGATATTGAAGATTTCTACGAACTTCTGCAGTCTGAAATTGACTGACCATGCAATCAAGATGTGTTGATTATCACTGGTGACTGGAATGCAAAAGCTGGAGACAAAGAAGAGTTACTGGTAGTTGGAAAATATAGCCTTGGTGATAGAAATAACACTGGAGATCACATGATAGAATTTTGCAAGACCAATGACTTATTCATTGCAAATACTTTGTTTCAACAACATAAGGGATGACTATACATCTGGACTTCACCAGATGGAAGACACAGGAATCAGACTGACTACATTTGTGGCAAGAAGCTATGGAGAAGTTAAATAATTTTGGCCAAAACAAGGCCAGGAGCTGATTGTGGAAAAGACCATCAACTGCTCATATGCACGTTCAAGTTGAAATTGAAGACAATTAAAACAAGTCCATGAGAGCCAAAATATGACCTTGATAATATCCCTCCTGAATTTAGAAACCATTTAAAGAATAGATTTGATACATTGAACACCAATGACTGAAAACCAGAGGAATTGCAGGATGACATCAAGAACATCATCCATGAAGATAGCAAAAGGTCATTAAAAAGACAAGAAAGGAAAAACACCAAAACGGATGTCAGAAGAGACTCTGAAACTTGCCCTTGAGCAGAGAGTAGCTAAAGCAATGGAAGAAATGACAAGATGAAAGAGCTGAACAGATTTCAAAGAGCAGCTTGAGCAGACAAAGCCAATTACTATAATGAAATGTGCAAAGACCTGGAGTTAGAAAACCAAAAGGGAAGAATACACTTGGCATATCTCAAGCTGAAAGAATTGAAGAAAAAATTGAAGCCTTGAGTTGAAGTGATACCACCTCGAAAACCCAAGTAGAGTTTATTATGAGTTGGGTCCAACTCAATGGCACATAACAAAAACAACAAGTTGAAATATTTAAAGATTCTATGGGCAATACATTGACTGATGCATGAAACACCAAAAGAAGATGGAAGGAATACACAGAGTCACTGTACCAAAAAGAATTGTTCATCCATTTCAGGAGGTGGCATATAATCAAGAACCAATGGTATTGAAGGAAGAAGTCAAAGCTGCACTGAAGGAATTGGAGAAGAACAAGGCTCCAGGAATTGACGGAACACTCAATGAGATGTTTCAACAAACAGATGGCCCACTGGAGGCACTCACTCGGTTATGCCAAGAAATTTGGAAGATAGCTACCTGGCCAACTGACTGGAAGAGATTCATATTTGTACCCATTCCAAAGAAAGGTGATTCCACAGGATGTGGAAATTATCAAACAATATCATTAATATCACATGCAAGTAAAATCTTACTGAAGATAATTCAAAAATGGTTGCAGCAGTATGTTGACGGAGAGCTTCCAGAGGTGCAAGCTCGATTCAGAAGAGGACACGGAATGAGGGATATCATTGCTGATGTCAGATGGATCTTAGTGTTTACTTGTATTTTATTGACTGTGCAAAAACATTCAATTGTGTGGATCATAACAAATTATGGATAATGTTGAGAAAAATGGTAATTCCGGAACACTTGATTGTACTCATGAGGAACTGTACATAGATCAGGAGGCTGTTGTTCAAACAGAATAAGGAGATACTGCATGGTTCAAAATCAAAAGGGGAGTGTGTCAAGATTGTATCCTTTCACCATACTTATTCAATTTGCATGCTGAGCAAATAATCCGAGAAGCTGGATTATATGAAGAAGAACATGGCATCATGATTGGAGGAAGACTCATTAACAACCTGAGATATGCAGATGACACAACTTTGCTTGCTGAAGGTGAGGATGACTTGAAGCACTTACTGATGAAGATTAAAGACTACATTCTGCAGTATGGATTACACCTCAATATAAAGAAAACAAAAATCCTCACAACTGGTCCAATGAACAGCTTCACAGTGGATGGAGAAAAGATTAAAGTTGTCAAGGATTTCATATTACTTGGTTCTACTATCAACACCAATGGAAGCAGCACTCAAGACATCAGATAATGTATTGCATTGGACAAATCTGCTGCAAAGAATCTCTTTAAAGTGCTGAAGTGCAAAGATGGCTCCTTGAAGACTAAGGTGTACCTAACTCAAGCCATGGTATTTTCAATCGCCTCTTATGCATGTGAGAGCTGGACAGTGAATAAGGAAGACCAAAGAAGAGTTGATGCTTTTGAGATGTGGTGTTTGAGAAGAATGCTAAGAGTACCATGGTCTGTTAAAAGGACTAACAAATCTGTCCTGGAGGAAGTGCAGCCGGAATGCTCCTTGGAAATGAGAATGGCCAGACTTCATCTCACCTACTTTGGTCACATTGTCAGAAGGAACCATTCTCTGGAGAAGGATATCATGCTTGATAAAGTGGAGGGTCAACAAAGAAGGGGAAGGCCCTCAACGAGATGGATTGGCACAGTAGCTGCAACGATGGGCTCAAGTATAGCAAGGATCATGAGGATGGCACAAGACCCAGCAGTGTTTTGTTCTGCTGTGCATGGGGTCGCTATGAGTCAGAGCCGACTAACTGACAGCAACAACTCATCCAAAGGTAAGGATTAGCCTCGTTTTCCCTGCAGAGTCCTGGTCTCTGTCTGTCATCCCAACAGAATTATTCACAGTGGTTCTGTTCACTCTCAGAAGTGGCCCTATTTTGCTGATAATTACATGCCACCCTATCAAAGATTACATCAATATCAAAACACATCATAAAAGTTTGATGTGTCTATTGAATTCATCACATAAAATTTTTCTGTATCTATTGAATTCTATTTAAAAATGGAAGCTCTTAATTAGGCAAGTTATTCAATTACCCAACAGATTCCATTCTGGGACAGAGTTGTTTGAGCAAAGTTTTCAATGACTGATGCAAGAATTCTCAAGATTCCAGAGGTGGCTGCACAGCTCAAAGTAGAAAATGTTCATGGCCATGTGGCTCCAAATTTCCTTCCAACCATATTACCCAGGCAAGTATAGGGAGAACAGGTTTATCCCTTATCTAATCGAGATCCCTGGATGGTGCAAATGGTTTGTGCTCACATATTAACTGAGAGTTGGTGTTTCAAACCTAGCCAGCAGCACCATGGAAGAAAGATCTGGCAATCTACTTCCATAAGATTACAGCCAATGGCAACTCTATGGAGTCACCATGAGTTGGAAGCAACTCAATGGTAAGGGATTTTGGTTTTAGTCATTTATCTATTGCCTCAATTTATACTGCTGACATCATCTTTCCTATAGATGGGGAATATAATAAACAATTATATTCACAATTCAGCTACTTAATAATCACTTTTTAAAAAATGACTTTTCATTCTCTACCTTCCACTCATCATCTTCATGCAGAAAGACAACCCCTTGCCCTTGGGGTCACATACCTGTTTATGTGACCATGGGTATGTCCAAATGTCACAATGGACACTTGTCCATTTACTCAACACTTCTTAGGTATTATCACATTACAGGACTGGAGTGAGGCCATGGAGCTACTGGGTAAGTAAGACCCAGCTCCTGTCCTCAGGAGCGCAGAGATTCATGAAGGAGATGGCAGGGCACAGATCATTGTAAAACTAGCAGTAAGTGCAGCTATAGAGTCACAGGGCATGATGAGAACACAGAAAAATAAAAAGTGAAACAGTCTGGGCTTGGCAAGAAGGGGTGAGTAGAGAAGGGCAGCAGGGAGAGAGATGGAAAGACAGGGATCAGAGACAAGAGGGGAGCTGGGTTCATTTCTGCACACGGGGTCTGGGAAACTCCTTCCCACAGGTCACAGGAGACAGAGCCCAGCCACGACTGAGCCTTTGCAATAGCCTGTGGCCTCTCACCACCAGCAGCCAGCCTCTCACCCTAGAGTTTTCTGCTTCTTCCTTTGCATCCATGTTCCCTCTGACCAGTGGTCCTGACTTCTCTCTGCTCTCACTACCCAAGTGCCTTTCTCCTGCCTGTCCCCAGGTCCACCCTGCACGGTCCTACAGCCCCATGAGAGCTGAGAATTTGGTGCTCCTGAAACAGAAGGAAATCATAGAATGGTAGCGAGCTCCCTCTCCCCTTTTCCAGAACCAGCATGGGGGAACAAATTGGTATTTGTCTTGGGCCAAAATTGAATAATCGTTGTTGTTGTTATGTGCCATCGAGTCAGACCTGACTCATAGCAACCCCTCCTTGGGTTTGTGAGGCAGTATCACTATGGAAGTAGATTGCCAACCTTCCTTCCGAGGAGTGGCTGGTGGGTTTGAACCACCAGTCTTCTGGTTAGCAGTCAAATGCCTTAGGCACTATGCTACCAGAGCTCCCAAATTGAATAATGGGGGGGGGGGGTTAATCAAACTAGCTCCCATCCAAATTGCCAAGCATTATTACCTCCTCCTGCCCCTGCAGACCTGCCACTCCTCAAGACCACCACTAAAGTCACTATCCATCCAACAAATGAAGTCTCTGAACAGCTACAGTTCCTTAGGAGACTGTTTGCAAAGCTTGGGAACTCCAACATTAAATCAAGCATAGGCAGCATCCCATGGCAATTCTATCAGATGGAATTTTAATTTCTGGTTGTGGATGACTCACAAGGCTAAAGCTGGTTGGTGGGTGGCCATGTACCTAGACAGGGTTAGAATCCCACTCAGTCATTTGCTAGTTTCCTGGAGAAGGGGTAAAGGTGGGGAAATACTTCCCATTGCAGCTACACAGCTTTTGTTTGGTATCAAAGGATGCAGAGATGGTTCCTGATGCAGAGATGGGTGAGGACGGTTGGAGTTACTCACAGGTCTCATTAGGTGGCATAGCAGAGCAGTGTCCCCTTCTCTGGGTTCCCTTCTTTGGGAGCCTGGCTCTTTTCTTTTGGGAGTCCATCCTATATGCCGAGTGCTGTCATCTTCTCTTGGTGAACCAGAACAAGGCCAGGTGTCCCCTAAAACTGACACCAGGTACCAATCCTTCCTATTTCTGAAAAGACTGGCAGCAACCCTGGCCAAGGCTAAGAGAACAACTGCTAAAACTGGAGATGCCCCACATATCCCCCTTCCCAAGTCCCTTGTGACACAACAAACTCTCAATGCTAACATCACAACAAGATGTTATTGCTGTATTCCTCTGGATAGGCTCAGGGCCAGTGGGGGTTTGGCTTGTGTGGAGATTACTCTCAGAAGTGCAGCTGTTAATGCAGCTGTCAGCATTCAGAGATTTTTGTCTTGTTATTTGGCTGAAGATTTACTTTTTATGTGGGGCCACAGAACTCCAGCTATTTAATCACTGAATGTTTATTGAGCCCTTGCTATAAGCATTATACCACTTGCTGTGGAGGAAACAACATGAATCCGACAGACGCTGACCCCTAGGAGCTCATCGTCTGAAAGGAGGACAGGTGGTGATGGGAGAATTGTAGTACCATCTGGGGTGGCGAAGGTGGGGAGGTGGTCATTAAATAGCTAAATTTTATGAAAACACTTCCAAGGGGCCAGGCACTCTTCTAAGCACTCTGTATGAATTAGGTCATGTAATTGTCTTATTTACCATTTTGCATAGTGTGTACAGAATACGCAAGGAGCTCAGGTGGCACAGTGGTTAAGGTATTTGGCTGTTAACCAAAAAAAAAAAGGTCAGCAGTTCAAATACACTAGCCACTCTGCAGGAGAAAGATGAGGCAGTCTGCTTCTGTAAATATTTATAGTCTTGGAAACCCTATGAGGCAGTTCTACTCTGTTCTCAAGGATTGCTATGAGTCAGAATTGACTCGATGGCAGTGGGTTTAGGTTTTGGGTACAGAATATTGAGGTCAAAGGTTAAGTAAAGTCAAAAGCTTTGAATCCAGAGCATGTTCTCTTATCCATTATACTTAACTGGGGAAAATAAGACAAGTACAAGTAACCAATATCAGTGGCTGTTACATTTACTCTGACTTATGGTGATCCTATGTCCATCAGGGTAGAACTGTACTCCTATGGGTTTTCAATGGCTTATTTTTCAGAAGTAGATCCTCAGGCCTTTCTTCTGAGGTCCCTCTCAGATTTGAACCTCCAACCTTTCAGTTAGCAGCCAAGCACATTTACCATTTGCATCGCCCAGGGACTCTAGCATAAGCAAATAGGATGGAAAATGGTAAATGCCACTGACAAAACACAGGAACACGGTCGGGGAGGTTCCAAGAAGTGAGATGGGATGGCCACAAGGGGAACAGAGAATTCCACAGGAACAGCTCTTGGCATGGACTTTGACAAAGACTATAGCTCTGAGGATAGGGACATGAGGGCCTGCTCTGTAGTGAGGACTACACATAGTAGGAGAGCAAGGGGCATGCCTAGGAGCTGTCAGAACAGCCTGAAAGGAACTGTCTTAGCTGCCTGGGGCTGCTGTGATACAAATACCACAAAGGGTAGCTATAAAGATCAGGAATTTATTTTCTCACAGTTTTAGAGGCTGAAAGTTCAAATCAGGGTGTTGGCAGTGTTGACCTTTCTTGTGGGTAACCCTGAGTTTTCTTTAGTTCTTGGAGATCTTCATATGCCATCTGCCTTTCCCACTATATGCATGCGTATGTGTCTATAATGTCCTTTTCACAATTCATATTTAGGACACACCTTAAACTGGTATGGTTTCATTAAGATAACAAAGAAATTCCTGTTTCCAAACAGGATTACAATCACAGGTATAACCCCAAAGTAAACCCATTGCCATCAGGTCGATTCTGACCCAAAGCAACCCTCTAGGAGCTCTGGTAGCATAGTGCCTAAGGCACTTGACTGTTAACCAGAAGGCTGGTGGTTCAAACCCACCAGCCACTCCTCAGAAGGAAGGTTGGGCAATCTACTTCCGTAGTGATACTGCCTCGGAAACCCAAGGAGGGGTCTCTGTGAGTCAGGTCCGACTCAATGGCACATAACATAACATTTATAAAATTACTTTATTCTTTTTAATGTTTACATGGTATGATTAAAATAATTTTTTAAAACTTAATTCCCTATTGATTCAATCCCCTATTCCATATTTCTAACATCATCAACAACCTAAAATGAGTATCCTTTGCACAGTTTCCTGATCAGTCTTCAGCACAAATTCCTAGAAAGGTATGTGTGTGTGTTCAGTGCCACAGAGTTGGTTCTGACTCAGAGTGACCCTACGTAAATAGAACAGAACACTGCCTAGTCCTGCACCATCCTCACAATGGGTAGACAGGCTGAACTATTTAGGTATTTCTATGCAGGGGGGAGTGTGCCCAAGACCATGTATAGGGTTGGCAGACAATGTTTCTACAAGTATATTTATATGTTCTGTAAGAATTCCCAGGTGTATAGTAGAGCTGACAAGGACAAGGTACTCACTTCTTGGTCACAGCCAGCTAACCAGAGGGAGTGAGTAGCTGGATCTGTGGGCTTGGGACCATAGTCACAGGGGACATCAAGCTCAATTGGCATAACATACTACGCAAAATATTGTTCCACATCCTACTTTGGTGAGTAGCGACTGGGATCTTAAAAGCTTGCAAGCGGCCACCTAGATGCAATGATGGATCTCTCCTTGTCCAGAGCAAAGAAGAATGAAGAAAACCAAAAATGTATGGAAACAATTAATCCAAGTGACTGGTACACCATGCAATCCTCAACCTATACAACTATAAGACCAGAAGAACTAGATGGTGTCCGGCTACCACTGTCAACCATTCGGTGGGGGATCTATGTAGGAGATCCTGGATAGAGTGGGAGAACAATGTGGAATAAAACTCAAACTCATTAAAAAAATAAAAATAAAAAAAGGGGCCAGATTTGCTGGTCTGAGAGAGCCTGGTAGAACCACTGAGAGACTATGGTCCCTAGCTGCCCTTCAGGTCTGGAACTGAACCCACCCCTGTGGCTTTCAGCCAAACAAAAGATATGTATATGAGCTGAACATTTACCTGAGGTAGACACACTACTTGGAGAGATCAATCATGGGAGAATAGAAGGGCTGTGTATGCACAGGGAGACAGCTTGGGAGGGCAGGAGTGCATGGGAGGGAAGGACACAGGGAAGAGGTAATTATGGGGAGGTAGTGTGAGTCGGGGCCGACTCGATGGCACATAACAACAACAACAACAACAAGTGTGAGGGGAGCTGTTGCATTGTGGTAAACTGCAGTCAATGTCATGAGGCAAAGTGTATGTGAGCTACTGTATGGTAAGTGAACTTGCTCTGTAAACTTTCACACAAATCACAATAAAATTAAAAAGAAAATTTCAATGATAAAGATTGTTTTTAATACTTGGGTGTGTATGGCTATAAAACCAACACATCATAAAGCAATCTGGGCTTTGCAGCTAGCTTCTCCAGATTGATAAGCCTTCTTCCTGACTTCAGCACCAGCACATCTGTCTGAGCTGTCCCCACTGCCCATTCCCCAAGGCCATCATGACATATTTTTGTGCCTTCCTCATCTACTGTGTTGATAAACCAAACCACTCTACTCTTGGCCAGTACCACAGACTTTTTTCCCTTTCCAAGGTGCTAAATCTAATGGCCCTATGTTTCTAATTCTGATTTTGTTGCTATGTTGCCATCAATAGTTGTTGTTGTTGTTGTTGTTATGTGCCGTCGAGTCGGCCCCGACTCATAGCGACTCCTCCTTGGGTTTCCGAGGCAGTATCACTACGGAAGTAGGATTGCCCAACCTTCCTTCCGAGGAGTGGCTGGTGGGTTTGAACCGCCAGCTGTCTGTAGCAAATTATGTTCCCTAATCAATCAGTCATGTTATATCCACTTCACCTTACAAGGACCCAGGCAGAAAGCCTATAATTATTGAGTGCTTAGTCTGTGCCAGCCACTGAGCCAGGCAAGTGGAACATGGTGGGAAGAAGACAGCCAGCCAGACTCCAGAGTTAACGGTATCAAGCCAGGAAAGCCAATTAGGCACGTGCCAGTGAGGGCTACATGAAGAGTGATTGGGAGAGAAATGAAGGATGGGGGGATATGTTGTTTTGTTGGGCTTAATATGGTCTCCAAATGATAAGAAATGTAGGAGGAGAAAGAAGAGTAAAAAAAAAATGGATTACTAGTTCACTGGGGAACCCTTAGCTCCTGGGGCTCTCACTTGCTTCCCGGGGAGTCATCACCTAGACAAGAATTCCCAAAGTATGGAACCCTGTCATGGTTCTAGTGGGCCACAGGTGCCTTGGGGGTTCCAGAGGAAAAAGCAAGTGTTCTTAGATGCCTTCAAGTTGATTCCAACTCATGGTGACTCCATGTGTGCAGAATAGGGTTTTCAAGACTGACATTTCACAAGCAGATTGCCAGGTCCATCTTCCAAGGCACCTCTGGGTGGTTTTGAACTTCCAACATTTTGGCTAGTAGTTGAGGATTTAACTGTGCCACCCAGTCATCACATATATTTCACATATTAGAAATGTAAGAGTGTAATGATTTCACAGAAATCCCACTTTGTTCTTAGTAACCATTACATATTTAAATATTGAGCATTTTTTGCAAGGACTATGTTAATCAGGTTTACTGAATAACATTCATGGTTAAAGGTACAATTCATTTTAGCTAAGGTATATTTCACACCCTTTGCTTGCTTATGTTTATTAAATTTGCAATCCTTATTATTGCTATTGGGTTATCTTAGACTCAATTGCATTTTTAAAAAAGGGATCTGTGGCTCAAGTGTTCACGAGGCATCAAAATAATGATGGAAATAGTAATGTATGTCCTACAAATCAGAATAACCTAATGAATAGTGAATGTACACAGTGACCAACTCCAGAGTGGATGGAGAATTTCAATCAGGACTTACTGAGACAAACAAATCTGCAGGTGCAATGGTTTTATCCCAGCAGGAGAAAAGTGAAACTGGATAGGAAATGCCACAATGAGTATCTGAAAACTGGATGTGATTAGATCAAACATCCCTTTGCCTCATCCCAGAGAAAAGTTATAAAATCTCATCAAACAATTCCACGGATGCTTCTGAATCATTAAACAAGCAAATGTAGTGGCATTCTAATAAACCAATGTGGCCTTTCCAGACAAGAACAAAAAATTGCTTTTCAGGACAAAATTGATTGATTCTATTGTCAAACATAATTGGGCCAAAAATGCCCAATACATTATGCAAATATTGTACTCACTGAAGTAAAATTAGGTATGTGTTACCTTATAGCTAAGAATCTTGTAAACTCAGCTACAGAATTTGTCACATATATTAACCTCATAATCCGAGAAGCTGGACTATATGAAGAAAAGCGTGGCATCAAGATTGGAGGAAGAATCATTAACAACCTGAGATATGCTGATGATACAACTTTGCTTGCTGAAAGTGAGGATGACTTGAGGCAGTTATTGATGAAGACCGAAGAATACAGTCTGCAGTAAGGATTACATCTCAATATAAAGAAAACAAAAATCCTAACAACTGGACCAATAAGCAGTATCACGATAAATGGAAAGAAGATTGAGGTTGTCAAAGAATTCACATTGCTTCGTTCTACAATCGACGCCAATGGAAGCAGCAGTCAGGACATTAGATGACGTGTAGCACCGGCAGGTCGGCCGCGAAGGAACTCTTTCAAGTGCTGTGGAGCAAGGATGTCTCCTTGAGGATTAAGGTGCGCCTCACACAAACCATGATATTTCCAATTGCCTCATATGCATGTGAGAGCTGGACAACAAATAAGGAAGACCAAAGAAGAGTTGACATTTTTGAGTTGTGATGCTGGCGAAGAATGCTGAAAGTACCATGGACTGCTAAAAGAATTAACAGATCTATCCTGGAGGAAGTGTACCCGAAATGCTCTTTGGAGGCGAGAATGGCCAGACTTCGTAACACCTACTTTGGTCATGTTGTGAGAAAAGAATATTCCCTGGAGAAGGATATCATGCTTGGTAGGGTGAAAGGGCGACGAAAGAGGGGAAGGCCTTTAATGAGATGGACTGACACGGTGGCTGCGATGATGGGCTCAAGTATAGCAAGGATCATGGTGCTGGCAGGGGATCAGGCGGTGTTTCGTTCTGCTGTGCATGGGGTTGCTATGAGTTGGAAATGACTCGACAGCACCTGACAACAACAACAACATTATCCTCTTAGAGAAATAAAATGACCTATTGGCAAAATAGCTTAATCAAAGACCTTATTGTACAAATATGGTACAAGTATTAACATACAATGTGGTGAAACATTTACAATAGCAAATAGGAGCTAATTTATAGCTTTTAATATATGTGAAGGAGCTTTGGTCATGCTGTGGTTAAGGCATTTGGTTGCTAACCAAAAGGTCAGCGGTTTGAATCCACCAGCCTCTTGGCAAAAGAAAGATGAGGCAGTCTGTTTCCGTAAATATTTATATCCTGTAAATATATTTCTGTAAATATTTATAGCTTTGGAGACCCTATGGGGCAGTTCTACTCTGTCCTACAGAGTTGCTATGAGTTGGAATTGACTCGATGGCAGTGGGGTTTTTTTGGTTATATACATGAGGAAGAAAGACATTCGATACTTTCTTCTCTTTATCACTGAAAACTCGGTGAAAAGTTATTGTGGGAACCAATTGTTCATTGCACCACTGTTCACAATAGCTAAAAGGTGGAAACAACCCTAGTGTTCATCAACAGACCAATGGATAAACAAAATGTGGTATATACATACAATGCCTATTATTCAACTGTGGAGGGAAATGAACTTCTGACACATGTAACACATGGTTAAACTTTGAAAACATTATGCTGAATGAAATAAGTCACAAAAGAACTACGATTGTACGTTTCCAGTGATACGAAGTATCTGTTGTTGTTGTTGCTGTTGTTAGGTGCCATCAAGTCGTATCTGACTCATAGTGACCCTACACACAGCAGAACGAAACACCGCCTGGTCCTGCGCCAGCTCCATGATCCTTGCTATACTTGAGCCCATCATTGCAGCCACTGTGTCAATCCATCTCGCTGAGGGCCTTCTCTTCTTTCGTCGACCCTCTACTTTACCAAGCATGACATCCTTCTCCAGGGAATGGTCCCTTCTGACAACATGATCAAAGTAGGTGAGATGAAGTGTGGTCATTCTCACTTCCGGCTGCACTTCCTCCAGGATAGATCTGTTAGTTGTTTTAGCAGTCCACGGTACTTTCAACATTCTTCACCAGCACCACAACTCAAAAGCATCAATTCTTCTTTGGTCCACCTCTCACATGCATACAAGGCAATTGAAAATATCATGGCTGTGTCAGGCACACCTTAGTCCTCAAGGAGACAACCTTGCTCCTCAGCACTTGAAAGAGGTCCCTTGCAATTAACTTGCCCAGCAGTCTAATGTCCTGACTGCTGCCTCCATTGGCATCGATTGTAGAACCAAGCAATGTGAAGTCTTTGACAACTTCAATCTTTTCACCATTTATCATGATGCTGCTTATAGATCCAGTTGTGAGGATTTTTGTTTTCTTTATATTGAGATGTAATCCATACTGCAGACTGTATTCTTCAATCTTCATCAGTAAGTACCTCAAGTCA
>NW_006921592.1:22604362-22613334 GCF_000298275.1 Orycteropus afer afer | reverse complement strand
TGGGATCACCTTTCTTTGGAATGGGTACAAATATGGATCTCTTCCAGTCTGTTGGCCAGATAGCTGTCTTCCAAATCTTTTGGCGTAACTGAGTGAGTGCCTCCAGTGAGGCATCTGTTTGTTGAAACATCCCAATGGGTACTCTGTCAATTCCTGGAGTCTTGTTCTTTGCCAGTTCCTTCAGTGCATCTTTGTCTTTTTCCTTCAGTACCATTGGTTCTTGATCATATGCCACCTCCTGAAATGAATGAAAATCTACCAGTTCTTTTTGGTACAGTGACTCTGTGTATTTCTTCCATCTTCTTTTGATGTTTTCCTGCATCATTCAATGTTTTGCCCATAGAATCTTTCAATATTGCAACTCGAGGCTTAAATTTTTTCCTCAGTTCTTTCAGCTTGAGAAATGCTGAGCATGTTCTTCCCTTTCAGTTTTCTAACTCCAAGTCTTTGCACATTTCATTATAGTAATTCTTTGCACATTTCATTATAGTAATTGGCTTTGTCTTCTCAAGCTGCCCTTTGAAATCTTCTGTTCAGTTCTTTTATCTTGTCATTTCTTCCATTTGCTTCAGCTACTCTCCACTCAAGGGCAAGTTTCAGAGTCTCTTCTGCCATCCATTTTGGTCTTTTATTTTTTTCTTGTCTTTTTAGTGACCTCTTGCTTTCTTCATGGATGATGTTCTTGATGTCATCCCACAATTCTTCTGGTTTTCGGTCACTGATGCTCAATGCATCAAATCTATTCTTTAGATGATCTCTAAATTCAGAAGGGATATATTCAAGATCATATTTTGGCTCTCGTGGACTTATTTTTAACTGTCTTTAACTTCAAGTTGAATTTGCATATGAGCAGTTGATGTTCTCTTCCACAATCAGCTCCTGGCCTGGTTTTGGCTGAAGATTCTGAGGTTCTCCATCACCTTTTGCCACAGATGTAGTCAATCTGATTCCTGTGTGTTCCATCTGGCAAAGTCCACGTGTACAGCCGCCTTTTGCATTATTGAAAAAAGGTATTTGCAATGAATAAGTCATTGGTGTTGCAAAATTCTATCGTGATCTCCAGCATCATTTCTGTCACTAAGGCCAAATTTTCCAACTACCGGTGATTCTTCTTCATTTCCAACTTTTGCATTCCAGTTACCAGTGATAATTAACACATCCTGATTGCATGTTCGGTAAATTTCAGACTGCAGAAGCTGATAAAAATCTTCAATTTCCTCATCTTTGGCTTTGGTAGTTGGTGCATAAATTTGAATAATAGTCATATTAACTGGTCTTCCTTGTAAGTGTATGGATATTATCCTATCACTGACAGTATTGTACTTCAGGATAGATCTTGAAACATCCTTTGTGATGATGAACGCCACTTCTCGTCAAATTGTCACTCCCAACATAGTCGACCACATGGTGGTCTGATTCAAAATGGCCAAAACCAGTCCAATTCTGCTCACTAATGTCTAGGATATCAAACTTTATGCACTCCATTTCATTTTTGACAACTTCCAATTTTCCTAGATTCATGCTTTGTACATTCCATGTTCTGATTATTAATGGATATGTGCAGCTGTTTCTCCTCAATTGGAGTTGTGCCACGTCAGCAAATGGAGGTCTCAAAAGCCTTACCTTATCCATATCATTAAGGCTGGTTCTACTCTGATGATGCAGCTCTTTCCTGGTCCTATTTTGATAGCCTTCCGACCTAAGTGGCTTATCCTCTGCACTGTATCAGACAATGTTTCTGGGCTGTTCATAAAATTGCCCAGTAATGTATCAGACAGTGTTTGTCTGCTATTCGTAAGGTTTTCTCTGGCTAGTTCTTTGAGAAGTGGATAGTCTCCTTCTTCTTCCTAATCTGTCTCAGTCTGTAAGGTGTTGAAACTTGTGCACCGCATGCAACCCTACTGAGTTTGAGACACCGGTGGCACACCCTGAAGCCTCACAGCAACACACCACCACAGTAGGACAAACTGACAGACAAGTTGTCTCCCTTAGCTGTTCTAGAAATATCTAGAAGAGGCAAATGTGTAGAGATAAAAATTTATTAGTTGTCACTATGGGCTGAGGAAGGTGGGAGTTATTGCTTAAGGGGCACTGAGTTTCTGTTTGGCGTGATGAAAAACTTGTGGAAATGGGTAATGTAATGGTAGAACAGCATGGTGAATGTACTTAATGTCACTGATTTGTACACTTAAAAATAGTTAAAATGGCAATGTTTGTTATATATATTTTACCACAATAAAAATTAATGGCAACAAAAAATTATTGTGGGACCCAAGCCCACAATACTGAAGTAATGCCTGGAGTGGCACAGGGAAGAAGATGCCTGCTATAGAAATAACGGAAGCTGGCTCCAAGGGTACATCCACACACTGATTCCCAGGGTACCACCTTTAGAGTTTGATTTCATTTGGGAAAACATTGTGGAAACTATGCCTAAAATCAAATGGTGTCCACTGCATTTTCTTGCTACCATGTAGCAAAATAGGTAAAGTATATAAGTACTGTACTGAGTTATGAATTAAGACAATGGAATGAAAGCTGCTGGAACTGGAACAAACTACAGTGCCAGGTTTTGTTTTTAAAGACACAACACAAAGATATCTGGAGGATCGCTAACAGCAGTACATATTGGAAGCTGGATGGCAGATGGCTGAGGGGTTACGGACTTGGCAGAAATAGAAAGCTGAGAACCAGACCAGTTTACACCGCAAAACTGTCAGAAGCCTCAGCTACATACAGGCAGCACCAGGTATTTTTGGAATTAAAGGTGAAGGGAAAGGTAGGCTAAAATGATTGAGTGAGCTCTGTGTGAGGAGATGGATGGCTGGGTGTCCTGCCCCATCACATGCTTCTGGGCAACTGTCCCTCCCCCACCATGGCAGAAATTTAAAGGTTTATTCTGATCAAGGAGTCTCTGTGTGATGCAAACCATTAAGTGTTTGGTTACTAACCAAAAGGTTAGTGGTTCAAACCCACTCAGGGGCTCCTCTGAAGAAAGGTCTAGCAATTTGCTTCAAAAAGGTTACAGCCTTGAAAACCCTATGGAGCACAGTTCTACTCTGCAAAAGATGAGGTCACCGTGTGTCGGAATGAACTTGACAGCAACTGGTAGTCCTATGGAGAGGCTAAAACGGGGATGCCAGGCTCAGCTAAAGGCATGCATGACATACCCAAAACAAACAAAATATCTAACAATGAAAGGAAGGCCTATGTGAATATATTATAATAAGTACCACATACAAGGACCTGATCCTCCTTCCTCTGCATTCAACTTTCTCTGGCAACCATATCCTTACTCTCATACAGGAGAATGGAAATCTCTGTGGAATCTGGCCAGCTCAAGAAGGAAGACTTGAAAGTACTCACATCAAAGGATCCTCCCCCAAATGGCCCACCCATAGTCTCTGAGCCCCAATATGCTCAGAGTTTCCTACCAGCCTTGTAGTGCCCTGCTCTTATTCATGAGCAGACAGCCAAGGATCACCGGACATAGAGAACTGCCTCCATGATGAACGTTAGGGATCAACACAAAAAGAACAAAACAGCAGGGACTGTTTTAGGAGAACAAAACTTAAAAAACAAACAAGAAAAAAGAAAAAAACCACCGTACTTCAGAAGGATAAGAAAATATACTACTTTATGAAACAAGAATAGACAGCATAAAAGGAACCAGTAGAATAAAACCACCTCTAAAATTAAATGCATGAAACAAACAAACAAACAGAAGGGTTGAAAGTTAAAGTAGAGGAAAATGCTCAAAAAACAGATGAAAAAGACTAAAGACAGATTTAAAAAAAAAAAAAAAAAAAAAAAAAAGATCAACAGAGAATGTTTATTTCACCCCAAAGAAAGTTAGGTTTTGCTCCACTCCTGAGGAGTCTCTGGGTGGTGCAAACAGTCAACAGGCAAAGCTAACTCAAAGATGGGAGGCTCGAGTCCAACCCAGACGCACGACCAAAGAAAGACTGGGCAGTCTTTTCCTGAAAAATCAGCCACTGGAGTCCTATGGAGCACAGTTCTATTCTGACACACGGGGGGCACCATGTTTTCTCTCTGAGCTCTGAAGGGAGGCCATGAGCTTAGACACAGAAAACCCGGGAAACACAGAGAAGTGCTCTTCCCTGACCATATTGTTGCTGGATTTCCATTTCTACCCACCCTATTGTCCTTCCAAATACACCAATTTATGACTCAACCATAACTTAGCCCTTTGACTTCCCAAAACGGACTTTTGGAAACTCCCGGGGAAGATGGAGCCAGATGAAGCCCTGGGGACTTGGTGCAGGTCACATTCCTCTGGGAGCCTGCCTCTAACTAAAGCAACAATGTTTTTTCCTTTCATAGAGGCTTTCTATGCCATTTCCCAAAGTAAACACTACTGTGTTAGGGCCACATGTATCACGGTAAAACTATAACGGAAAACAAGAGAAATTTGTCTACAAAACTAACAGTGGTGGCCCTCTATGCTCATATGCTGTTTTCACATTCGAGTGCCAGATGTTGAAAGGAAAGTATTTGTAAATGTTTTTGAAATGTGGAATGAGATTAAAAACAAAACAAGACAAAGCAAACATTCCTTCATGCCTTGCTGATACCAATAAAAGCTAGCTTTACTGCTTCAAGAGCCTGTTCTCAGGGTTTGTCTTCCCCACATAATCAGTGTCTTGCACAGCCTGAACCTGCACATCAGGGCAGAAAAATCTGGATTCTTAATGTGGATGTGTTATCAGTACAACAGTACTGGAATAGAACCAACAGTAGTACTCATGGCTGAACTGCTGAATGTTTCACTTTTTCCCAATATTTGATAAATTACTTCACATGAAATGACATGTAATTTGTGGTTGTTAGCCACTGTCAAGTTGGCCCCAACTCATGGAGACCTTATGTATAACAGGACTAAATGCTGCTTGGTCCTATGATCAGTTCTGGATCACACTGTTGTGATCTATAGGATTTTCATTGACTGATTTTCTTAAATCGATCACCAGATCTTTCTTCCTAGTCTGTCTCAGTCTAGAAGCTCCACCGGAACCAGTTCAGCCTCCTAGCAACATACGACCTTCCAGTGACAGATGGGTGGTGGCAGTGCATGAGTGTACTTTCTGGGAACCAAACCTGGGTCTCCCGCATGGAAGGTGAGAATTCGACCATGGAACCACCAATGCCCTCTATGTAATTTAGTGTCCTTTCGAGTCACACCCAAAGCAGCAAGAGAACCTGAAGGAATACTTTCTAGAACTAAATACAACCAAAGCGGTTTTGAAACCTGTTTCCCATCATCTCCTCAGTTGAATCACTCAACATCCAGCCACAGAGTGTGATGTGTCAGTGGGAGGAGTCTTCAGAAAGACATCACTCCATAATGTTTGATCTTAGTAAGCCACCTGACAGGACCACTCATGCACAGCTGCCTTCCAAGAGCATATAATATATAATTATCAGCTGAGATTTTCTAATTTAATCTACATCAGGCAAAAAGATATCGGTTGGATGTGGAAACCAATCTAGCACTCAAGTATCTTCAAGATTCCATGAGGAAAGACAGGACTATAAGAATTGCCTTTCAAATGTATAGAGACCAAACTTTATTGGTGGTCACCAGGGATAGGAGGGAGGAGGAAAGGGGGAGTCACTGCTTAAGCGGCATTAAGCTTCTGGTAATGGTGCTGGGAAAATTTGGAAATGTACAGGGCACAACATGATAAATGTAATCAATGTCACTGAATGGCACATGTAAAAATTGTTGAACTGGTAAGTGTTTCATTATAGATATTTTACTACAATAAAACAATTTTAAAAAAAGAATCACCTTTCACTCGTAGGAAATAATCATTTTTAAGCCATCTTTTTACTTTAAAGAATTGTGACAAATCTTTTCATTTGCACTTTGCTTTTCAATTGTATGCTGATATACTGAATGGATCAATTAGTGACTTGGAGGCAAGTAAAAGAAATGCAATTCCCACTGATGCAAAAAAAAAAAAAAAACAAAAGTGAGAATCAAGTGGTAGGAAAAATCTTGCAGAATGCGTTTATTTATGTCAAGTTCAAATAGACATGGTTGAAGAGGACGACCTTTCCCAATAGAGGAGGTCAACCATATATGAGTAACTGCATTCCCCTGCAAGAACCTCCAAACAAGCTTTCAAATATGTGCAAAAATGATCCTAGGTCGTGCATATGAAGATATAAATGTAAAAAAACAGAAAGGCACAGGAGGGGCAGGGAAGGCAAGGAGAACATTAAACACAAAATTAAGGATGGGGATTATCTCCAGGAGCAGGAACAGTGTAGATGGACTTGGGTATGGACTGACAGGGACACAGTTGTATTGATGACATTCTAGATCTTAGGCACCAGGAGAAAAAACAGTTGTTGACGAGTCAACTTTGACTTATGGTGACCATGTGTGTGTCTGAATATAACTGAACTCCACAGGTTTTTTTTTTTTTTTTCATTATTTTGTTGTTGTCATTCAGAACATACACAGCAAAACACACACCAATTCAACAGTTTCTACAGGTACCATTTAGTGACACTGATTACATTCTTTGAATTGTGCAATGATTCTTACCCTCATTTTCTGAGTTGTTCCTCCACTCCACTCATTTATATTTATGAATATAAACTCACTCCCCCCTGAGGTTCCTATTTAAACTTTCCAGTTGCTGTTGTCAATTTGATCCCATGTTCTTAAAAGAGCATATGCTCAAAGCAGATACAGTTTACTAGTTAAGGTAAATTACTGTTTGAGACAGAGCAGACACTCTCACCACACACAACTCAGCCTAGCATCCTCTGTTGTTGTTGTTGTTGTTGTTATGTGCCATCGAGTCAGCCCTGACTCATAGCGACCCCTCCTTGGGTTTCCGAGGCAGTATCACTACGGAAGTAGGATTGCCCAACCTTCCTTCCGAGGAGTGGCTGGTGGGTTTGAACCGCCAGCCTTCTGGTTAGCAGTCAAGTGTTGTTAGGTGCCATCAAATTGGCTCTTCACATAGCGACCCTACGTACAACAGAACAAAACACTACCCGGTCCCATGCTAACCTCACAATGGCTGCTATACCTGAGCCCACTGTTGCAGCCACTGTGTCAATCCATCTTGTTGAGGGCCTTCCCCTTTTTCGTTGACCCTCCACTTTACCAAGCATGATAGCCTTATCCAGGGAATGGGCCCTTCTGACAACATGACCAAAGTAGGCCAGACGAATTCTGGCCATTCTTGCTTCCAAGGAGCATTCCACCTGCACTTCCTCCAGGACAGATTTGTTAGTTCTTTTGGCAGTCCATAGTACTTTGAGTATTCTTTGTCAACACCATAACTCAAAAGTATCAACTTTTCTTCAGTCTTCCTTATTCATTGTCCAGCTCTCACATGCATATGAGGCTATTGAAAATATCATGTCTTGGGTTAAGCACAACTTAGTCTTCAAGGAGATATCTTTGCTCTTCAGCAATTTAAAGAGGTCTTTTGCAGTAGATTTGCCCAGTGCAATACATCATCTGATGTCTTCACTGCTGCTTCCATTGGTGTCGATTGTGGATCCAAGTAATAGGAAATCTTTGACAACTTCAATCTTTTCTCCATTTATCATGATGGTGCTTACTGGTTCAGTTGTGAGGATTTTTGTTTTCTTTATGTTGAGGTGTAATCCATACTGCACACTGTAGGCTTTAATTTTCATCACTAAGTGCTTCAAATCATCCTCACTTTCAGCAAGCAAAGTTGTGTCCTCTTCATATCGCAGGTTGTTAATGAGTCTTCCTCCAATGCTGATGCCATGCTCTTCTTCTTATAGTCCAGCTTCTTGGATTATATGCTTGGCATACAGGTTGAATAATTAAGGCTAAAGGACACAACCCTGACACACTCCCTTCCTGACTTTAAAACACACAGTGTCCCCTTGTTTTCTTTAAATGACAGACTCCTGGTCTGTGTACAAGTTCCTCATGAGCACATTTAAGTGTTCTAGAATTCCCATTCTTCTCAATGTTATGCCAGGAATGATAAATTAAAGAGGAATGGTGTGGCATTCATCATCACAAAGAATGTTTCAAGATCTATCCTGAAGTACAATGCTGTTAGTGATAGAACAATATCCATACATCTACAAGGAAGACCAGTTAATACTACTATTATTCAAATTTATGCACCAATCACCAAAACCAAAGATGAGGAAATTGAAGATTTTTACTAAGTTCTGCAGTCTGAAATGGACCAAACTGCAATCAAGATGTGTTGATTATCACTGGTGATTGAAATGCAAAAGTTGGAAACAAAGAAGAATCACTAGTAGTTGGAAAATATGGCCTTGGTGATAGAAATAATGCTGGAGATCACATGATAGAATTTTGCAAGACCGACGACAACTTATTCATTCCAAATACCTTTTATCAACAACAGAAACAGTGGCTATACATGTGGACTTCACCAGATGGGGTACACAGAAATCAGATCGACTATATCTGTGGAAAGAGGCAATGGAGAAGCTCAATATCTTCAGCCAAAACAAGGCCAAGAGATGATAGACCATCAACTGCTCATATGCAAGTTCAAATTGAAACTGAAGAAAATTAAAACAAGTCCACAAGAACCAAAATATGACCTTGATTATATCCCTCCTGAATTTAGAGACTACCTAAAGAATAGATTTGATGCATTGCACACAAATGACTGAAAACAGGAGGAATTGTGGGTTGACATCAAGAACATTATCCATTAGAGAGGGAGAACAATGTAGAACAAACCTCAAAATCATTTGGGAAAAAAAAGGGGGGGGAACCAGGGTTGCTGGTCTGATAGAGCCTAGTGGAACCACTGAGACTATGGTCCCTAGCTGCCCTTCAGGTCTGGAATTGAACCCATACCTCTGGCTTCTAGCAAAACAAAAGACAGCCATATGAGTTGAACATTTACGTGAGGTAGATACACTCCTTGGAGAGAACAATCATGGGAGAAAGAAGGGCT
>NW_006921592.1:22587697-22603857 GCF_000298275.1 Orycteropus afer afer | reverse complement strand
AAAAAAAATTAAGCCTCGAGTTGTGATACTGAAAGATTCTATGGGCAAAATATTGAATGACGCAGGAAACATCAAAAGAAGATGGATAAGGGGAGGGATGGTATAGAAAGAGTCTGTGACCACCATGATAACATCAGGGAAAGGGAGGACACCAAATTACGCACATAAGATATAGATGACAGACGTTAGTACCAACCAGTATATCCACAATACTGCATTAAAATTAACACCAGACACCAGGCTACAGATAAACACATAAACATCTGAGAAGATCAGATGGGGGCCTGTGAACAGAATAATACTCTAGACCAAGAATAGATTCAGCTGAGGCTAATCTTGTACAGATATCAATGATACAAAATACCTGCAATCATTACAGAAACAACAGAAGACAGACATAGACTAATCCCTCATAGACAGCCAGACACTATAGGAGAGAGATCCAACATATTTACTGTATCAGGACCATAGTACTGGGGAACACCAGACTCAATTGGCACAACAAAATACATAAAAGCCTTATTCCTCATCCTGCATTGGTGACTAGCAACTGGGGTCTTAAAAGCTTTCAAGTGGCCAACTAAGATGCAACTAATGATTTACGGTTGGAAGCAAAGAAGAGTGCTAAAAAAACAAGAGCATTTGGAAGCAATCAGCCCTAGGACATGATGGCCCTCAAGACCAGAAGAACTAGATGGTGCCCAGCTGCCAATGCCAACCACTCAGGAAAGGATCAAAACTGGAGATCCTGGATAGAGTGGGAGGAAAAACGTGGAACAAAATCCAAAAACACAATAATGACCAGAATTACTGGGGGGTGAGACCCCCAATACTAAGACCCTGGGATATATTTTGAGCCTGGAATAAAACTTACTCCCAGGGCCTGGCTCTCAGCCAAATAGTAAACAAGATGTACACACAGACCACTCAGACACACAGAGCAAATTCACTTTTCATACAGCAGTTCACACACATAGTCAACAGACTATGTGACGCACCCACATAGTCTATGGAGAGGCATCCCTTGGAGCAATTGACCACAGGGCACCAGAGGGGCAACATTCACATGGAGGAAATGCAGGACACACAGAAGTGCATAACTATGAGGGGCACAGGGGGGCAGTGTATTTACTGGGCAAGGAGGGGAGGAGACTGGGGTAGGGTTGGGGATGATAAATGGGGAGTGAAACTAAATGTACACAAAATGTTAAATGTAAAACAAACTCTAGGAAAAAAAAAAGAAGAAGAAGAAGAAAGAAGAAGATGGAAGGAATACACAGAGTCACTGTACCAAAAAGAATTGGTCGATGTTCATCCATTTCAGAAGGTGGCATATGATCAAGGACTAATGATATTGAAGGAAGAAGTCCAAGCTGCACTGAAACAACTGGTGAAGAACTAGGCTCCAGGAATTGATGGAATACCCATTGCGATGTTTCAACAAACAGATGCCCCACTGGAGGCACTCACTCAGCTATGCCAAGAGATTTGGAAGACAGCTACCTGGCCAACTGACTGGAAGAGATCCATATTTTTACCCATTCCAAAGAAAGGTGATACCACAGAATGTGGAAATTATCAAACAATATCATCAATATCACATGGAAGTAAAATCTTACTAAAGATCATTCAAAAGCAGTTGTAGCAGTATACTGACAGAGAACTTCAAGAAATCCAAGCTGGATTCAGAAGAGGATGTGGAACAAGGGATATCATTGCTGATGTCAGATGGATCTTGGCTGGAAGCAAAGAATACTGGTACTTGTATTTTATTGACTATGCAAAAGCATTGGGTTGTGTGGATCATAACAAATTATGGGTAACATTGAAAAGAATGGGAATTGCAGAACACTCAATTGTACTTATGAAGAACCTGGACAAAGTGCCCTCTAGTATCCTATTTTCAGCTCTGTACATTTTACCTCTGTAAAATACCCTGTCCCAACTTAGGACAGGGTTCCCTTCTGACCATTCCGTCGTAAGTTCTAACAAGTCAAATACCTCATTTTCTTTTTTAGTTTTCATTATTGCCTTTTTATCACCAATATCTTTATAATCCAATCTTTATTTGTCCTTGTTGTTGTCATTCTTAGATGCTGTTGAGTTGGCTTCAAGTCACAGTGACCCTGTGTACTACAGAACGAAACACTGCCTGGTCCAGTGGCAGCCTCACAATCCTTGCTATATCTGAGCCCATCTTTGCAGCCACTGTGTCAATTCATCTCATTGAGGGCCTTCTGCTTTTTCTTTGACCCTCCACCTTACCAAGCATGATATCCCTCTCCAGGAAATGGTCCCTTTGAACAACAGGACCAAAGTAAGTGAGATGAAGTATGGCCATTCTCACTTCCAAGGAGCATACTAGCTGCACTTCTTCCAGGAGAGAGTTGATAGTTCTTCTGGCAGTCCGTGGTACTTTCAGTATTCTTTACCAACACCATAACTCAAAAGCATGAACTCATCTTTGGTCTTCCTTATTCATTGTCCAGCTTTCACATGCATATGAGGCGACTGAAAATACCGTGGCTTGGGTTAGGCATAACTTAGTCTTCAAAGAGACATCTTTGCTCTTCAGAACTTTAAAGAGGTCTTTTGCAGCAGATTTTCCCAGTGCAATACGTTGTCTGATGTCTTGACTACATCCGATGTTTCCACTGGTGTTGACTGTGGAACCAAGTAATATGAAATCTTGAACAATTTCAATCTTTTCTCCATTTATTGTGATGGTGCTTATTGGTCCAGTTGTGAGGATTTTTTCTTTATGTTGAGATGTAATCCATGCTGCAGACTGTAGTCTTTAATCTTCATCAGTAAATGGCTTCAAGTCACCCTCACTTTCAGCAAGCAAAGTTGTGTCATCAGCATATTGCAAGTTGTTAATGATTCTTCCTCCAGTCCTGATGCCATGGTCCTCTTCATATAATCCAGCTTCTTGGATTATTTGTTCAGTGTACACATTGAAAAAGTACAGTGAAAGGATACAACCCTGGCACACTCCCTTCCTGATTTTAAACCATACAGTTTCCCCTTGTTCTGCTGAATGACAGCTTCCTGGTGTATGTACAGGTTCCTGATGAGCACAATTAACTGTTTTGGAATTCTTACTCTTCTCAAAGTTATCCATAATTTTTTATGATCCACACGATTGAATGCCTTTGCATAGTCAATAAAACATAAGTAAACATTTTCTGGTATTTTTTGCTTTCAGCCAAGATCCATTTGACATCAGCAATGATATCCCTCATTCCATGTCCTCTTCTGAATCCAGCTTACATTTCTAGAAGTTCTCTGTCAATATACCACCGTTTTTTAATTATCTTCAGCCAGATTTTACTTGCATGTGATATTAATGATATTGTTTGATAATTTCCACATTCTGTGGTATCACCTTTCTTTGGAATGGGTACAAATATGGATCTCTTCCAGTCAGTTGGCCAGGTAGCTGTCTTCCAAATCTGTTGGCATAGATGACGAGTGCCCCAGCATGGTATCCATTTGTTGAAACATCTCAATGGGTATTCTGTCAGTTCCTGGAGCCTTCTTCTTCACCAATTCCTTCAGTGCAGCTTAGACTTCTTCCTTCAATACCACTGGTTCTTGATCATATGCTACCTCCTGAAATGGATGAACATTGACAAATTCTTTTTGGTACAGTGACTTTGTGAATTCCTTTCATCTTCTTTTCATGTTTCCTGCATCATTCAATATTTTGCCCATAGAATCTTTCAATATTGTAACTTGAAGCTTGAATTTTTTCTTCAGTTTTTTCAGCTTGAGAAATGCTGAGTGTGTGCTTCCTTTTTGGTTTTCTAGCTCCAAGTCTTTGCACATTTCATATAATAATTGACTTCTTCTTCTCAAGCTGCTCTTTACAATCTTCTGTTCAGCTCTTTTATCTTGTCATTTCTTCCATTTGCTTTAGCTACTCTCCACTGAAGGGCGAGTTTCAGAGTCTCTTCTGACATCAATTTTGGTCTTTTCTTTCTTTCCTGTCTTTTTAATGACCTTTTGCTTTCTTCATGGATGATGTTCTTGATGTCATCCACAATTCCTCTGATTTTCGGTCACTGATGTTCAATGCATCAAATCTATTCTTTAGATGATCTCTAAATTCAGGAGGGATATAATCAAGGTTGGGAGCTCTGGTAGTATAGTGCCTAAGGCACTTGACTGCTAACCAGAAGGCTGGCGGTTCAAACCCATCAGCCACTCCTCGGAAGGAAGATGGGACAATCTACTTCCATAGTGACACTGCCTCGAAAACCCAAGGAGGGGTCTCTGTGAGTCGGGTCCAACTTGACAGCACATGACAACAACAACAACATAATCAAAGTCATATTTTGGCTCTCAGGGAGTTGTTGTAATTGTCTTCAACTTCAACTTGAACTTGCATATGAGGAGTTGATGGTGTGTTCCACAGTCAGCTTCTGACCTTGTTTTGCTGAAGATATTGAGTTTCTTTCTCCATTGCCTCTTTCCACAGATGTAGTCGATCTGATTTCTGTGTACTCCATCTGGCAAAGTCCACATGTATAGGTGCTGTTTATGTTGTTGAAAAAAAGTTATTTGCAATGAAAAAGTCGTTGGTCTGGCAAAATTCTATCTTGTGCTCTCCAGTGTCATTTCTATCACCAATATATTATATTATATACAAATATTATATATTTATAATGGAAGTATTAACTGGTCTTCTTTGTAGGCATATGGATATTATCCTGTCACTGACAGTATTGTACTTCAGGATAGACCTTGAAACATTCTTTGTGACAGTGAATACCATATCATTCCTCTTCAATTTGTCATTCCTGGCATAGTAGATCATATGGTTGTCCGATTCAAAATGGCTAAAACCTGTCCATTTTAGCTCACTAATGCCTAGGATATCGATCTTTAAGCATTCCATTTCAGTTTTGACAACTTCCAATTTTCCTAGATTCAAACTTTGTACATTCTATGTTCTGATTATTAATGGACATTTGCAGTTGTTTCTTCCCATGTTGAGTCATGCCACATTAGCAAATGGAGGTCCTGAAAGCTTTACTCCATCCACTTCATTAAGGTTGACTCTACTCTGAGGAGGCAGCTCCTCCCCAGTCATATTTTGAGTACCTTCTGACCTCAGGGGCTCATCTTCTGGTACTACATCAGACAATGTTTCAGGGCTATTCATAGTTTTCCAATAATATATCAGACAGTGTTTCACTGTATCATTCAATATTTTGCCCATAGAACCTTCATAAGGTTTTCACTGGCCAATTCTTTGAGAAGTGGATGGCCCCTTCCTTCTAACGAGTCTGTCTGAGTCTGGAAGCTCCGCTGAAACCTGTCTACCATGGGTGACCCTGTTGGTATTTAAAATACTGGTGGCATAGCCTCCAGCCTCACAGCAACCTGCAAGCCTCCACAGTATGACAAACTGACAGATGAGTGGTGGTTATTTGTCCTTAGGTGTTGGAAACATTACATATAAACTTATTTTAATACATAAATAATATATATTTTAATACCTAAATACATACATTGAAAATATACCAGAAAAAACAACAACAACAAAAAAACCCAAACTCACTGCCATCGAATCAGATCCAACTCATAGCAACCGCCCAAAGTAGATTGCCCAACTTTCCTTCTGAGGAGTGGCTGGTGGGTTTGAACTTGCCAGCCTTCTGGTTAGCAGTCAAATGCCTTAGGCACTATGCCACCAGAGTGCCTACTATGCCACCAGAGCTCCTGAAAATACACAAGTCACAAAAATTTACTTTAATGATGAAGAAGAGTCGGATAATGTGGCATTTTGTCAGTTGTGGTAGTAACTCCAGTGTTGGAAGGTTCTGGATCATCTGGATTATCCCTGGGAATGAGAATGGCATTTCTGGTCAGAGAATTAGTGAGAGTTGTCTATATGGTCCTTTTCTTTTTTCACATATATTTCATGGTAACATCTCGCTACTTCCCAAATCTGCCTATCGCCCTTGGCAAAGCAATCAATGTTTGGGTCCACGTTTTAAAATTAAATCCAGCCCCTGATTTAGTTTAGAGAAAACTCCAGCTAATTCTTTCACTATAAAATTTTTTGACAACTTCTCTCCTTCTTCATTATTTCTTTCTTCAGTTTTTCTTTCCTCTTCAAAATCCATTAAGTCTTGATCTGTCAATTCCCCTTCTTCATGATGTATGAGCTGTACCACATCAGTGATATCACGTTCTAAATCCAGCATTCTTGCCATATGAACAATATTTCTACAGACCTCTTCTATCATATCATCCTGATCAAATGCTTGGTGTATGTTCACATAAATCAGCAAGTCATAATGGCTATTGGGTACATACACAATTCAACTGTCATATGCTGTTAGAGGTCAACATTGCCCAACTTTCTATCCATTACAACTCCCAACATTGACACCAATTTCACTGTAGACCAGGCCATAGCCTACTATGTGACAGTGTTTTGGGCAGTAAATCATAAAATTGATATCTACTAGTGAACATGTGACAATAACATCAGCAAATTGTGGACTGCAAAACTGTATGTAATACGTATTACTTACAATAAGTTTTTTTTTTTTTTTTTTTTAAGGATGGGTCTCAGTGTAGCTGTAGTAACTCGAATGTGACTTTAGGAAAGAATTAGTTATATAAGGGCCGGCAAGCTCATGGTTACAAAATCACACCATTTCATAGCCCACCTTGTATGTTTTTCTTTGTTGCTTTTACTGAAATAGGAGGTTTATATTTAAACAACTTACTCTTTGGCTTCCAAAGGGAAAGAGAAAATCTTCCAGGCCCAGTTTTCTATCTTTAAACATATTCCTAAGGGTAGGAATTGTTTCAAATATTGTTTCAGCATCTCCTAAAAGAACATATCATGTGACTGAGTACATAAATAACTTGAGAGACATGAAAAGAAGTAGGGTTTGCTTTCTTTCCCATGTATTCTACTTTCTAAACAGGAAGTTGGTGATGTGCTTAAAGAGATTGTTTTGATATTACAAAAGGAACACAAGCTTACTGTAAAAGAAAAAAAAATCCAAGTAATGCAAAGCGTTATAAATAGTAAAGAACAAAAGCTCCCCATTCATCCCCTCCCAATTCACTCCCTTCTATTGGAATTTGTACATGTCCTTCCACACTATTTGTTATGAATTCACAACTTTGCATGTATATTCTTTATAGAGAAATAGATTTTCTCTCACACATAAAATAGACTATTTTTTACATGCATGCAATCATACTGCACAATTGTTAGTGACATGTTTTCAACATATTTTCACAATAGGTTTCTCAGCATGACAGCTAGGAAGAAACAAAACCAAACTCGTCATGGTTGAGTCAATTCTGACTCATGGTGACCCCATGTAGTACAGAGTAGAACTGCTCCATAGGGCTTTCTTGGCTGTAATCTTTATGGAAGCAGATACCAAGGCACTTCCATGAAGCCACTGGGTGGGTTTGAACTATTAGCCTTTCAGTTAGTAGCCAAGAGTAAACTGTGCCACCCAAGGACAACTGCCAGAGTGCTCCTTCATATATGTGAGTCAGACCCTGTCACTGCAGTACTCAAAGCCTGCACTCGCTCCCCAGTGTCCTCTGAAGAAAGCCAAAGCCCTAAGACTGCCTTCAAGGCCCTACAGTAGACAGGCCACTTCCAATCTCCTGCTCATCCTCCTATCACTTCCTCCAGTCCAGCTTCTCTTGCAGCTTGCTCATCCTCCAACGCAAGCATATGGCCTTTGCTGTGGCTGGTCCCTCTGCCTAAACCTTCTTTCCCCAGTTATTCTCAGAGCTCATTCTCTTACCTTCTGCAGATCTTTGCTCAGATGTCACCTTCTCAATGAGGTTTACCCTGAGCCGCCCCCCCCTTAATGTTGCAATCCCCCATCCGCAGCAATCCCAATCCTCTTGCCTAGTCTTAGTTACCTTGTGTTCCTATAACACAAATACCACAAGTGGGTGGCTTTGTAAAACAGAAATTTATTGTCTCACAGTTCTGGACACTAAGAGTCCAAATCAGAGGGTCTTAGCCTTGTTGATCGCTTCCTTGTCATTAGCCCCAGGCATTCCTTGGTTCCTTGGCTTGGAGACAACACTCACATGGCATCTGTCTTCCCCCGTGTGTATCTGTGTTTATTTTAGTCAGTCCATAACTCAGAAATGATTAGGTTTAGAACTACCCTACACTAGTATGACCTCATTAACATAACAAAATAATAGTTCCTATGCCCTCTCCTTACTTATGGCCGTGATTAGGTTCCAAAAACCAGGTTCTTATGTGAAAATCCATGTCATGAAAAAATGGAAGATGACCACATCAGATCACAGAATGGAGGATGACTATATCATTACATAACTGCCAAACTACTGAGAATCATAGCCCAACCAGTGGACACATAACCTTACCATTACAGTCAGCATTACTCTCGCTTTGCAGTGTGGCATTTGGTACTGCCAGATGTGTGTCATTAATGTGCAAAATATTTGGATAGTAGATTTTTTACTATTCTTGTAAACGTGAAATGTTGGGTGATGAAACAGTCAATAAGTGAGGAGAGGGTATATTTTCAAATAGGGTCATATTTACAGGTACAGCAGTTAAGATTTCAACACATACTTTGGGGGACACAATTCAATCCATAACAACCCTGACACATATTTTTTTCCTTTATAACACTTAAGACTCCAAACACCATTAATTTACTTACTATATATATTATTTTCTATAGGTCTGCCATTGCTCCAATGTAAATGTCACAAGAACAGAAATCTTTATATTGTTTAACAGTGTCTCTCAAGAGCCTAAACAATGCTTTAGTCATAATAGGTATTCAATAAATATTTGTCAGTGTTTTAGAAATCTTTCCTTATTATTTCTTACACAATCACTTCATTTATTTTTGTATTCCTAATGCCTAGACGAGTACCTGACATATGAATATTAAATATCTGGTGAATCAATGCTGTACTACATAAAATACAGCCCAAGAAAATCCAGGAGGAAATGAGGAATGAAAGGAGAGGAAAGAAAGTTTGCATTCTTGGAGAAAAAGGTATAGGAACTTTCAATGAGGTTCTAAGGAGCATCACCTGGTGGCTCTAATGTCCCATGAATGCCACCTGCTGGCAACAGAGTAAAGCTCCTGGGCAAAAAAGAACAAATTGAATAGTCCTTGACTGCGAAGCAAAAGGTTGAAGATTCGAGTCCACCCAGAGGGACTTCAGAAGAAAGGCCTGGCAATCTACTTATGAAAAATCTGCTATTGAAAGCCCTGTGAAGCTCATTTCAATTCCGACACACACAAAGGTGCTGTGAGTAGGAGTCAGCTCCATGGCAATTTTTATTTTTTTACAAAGACAGTTTTATTCGGATCATGGGAATTCCCCAACCTAACTCCTCAGTGAAACATTATGAACAATTCCCTATGGCGTGCAATTCTACAGACAGTCCCCTGCATCCATTTCTCTTTTTTTTTGTCCTTCCTTCTTTTTTCCTTTATTCTTTCTTTCTCCCCCCTTCCCTTCTCCCTTTCTCTTCCTTCTTCTTTCTTCTTTTTGTTGCTTTTTCTTCCCCCTTTCCCTCCTTTTCTTCCTCTTTCTTTTTCTGATTTTAAAATTTTTTTAACTGCAAAAATAATAAATGCTTTTTGTAAAATAGAAAAGCACAAGGCAATATAAGAAAATATAAGTTGTTCACAATCAATCCTATCCAGACAGAATGACTGTTTACATTTTTAAGAGAACCATGTATGATTTTTTTTTAAAAAATAGGACCATATTATAATTATAACTTTAGAATCTATTTTTGTTTTTTAAAAAGTTTCCTATCTCATTAGACATTTCCTGTATAATTTCACAATTTTCCAAAATTTGTTCAATTTTGAGTTTATCAATTTTTTTTGCAATAATGCATACATAATACATAACACTTCCTTGAACATCCTTGGAGACACATTTATACACGTATCTTTCATCCACTATACTCCTATTCAACTGGGAATGCCTTCATAATTTACTATGATAACTCATGAAGGAATTTTTTTTTTTAATTACAAGGAAAGTAAAAGCTCTGTTCTAATCCCAAACCTTAGGGACTATGATGGTTTGGGTATATCCTTCCAAAGTGTAAAATAAACACCTAACCTTTTATTATAGATATGTTTTAAATCAAAAGGAGATCACACTCTGTATATGGTTCTACTATTACACTTTTTTATTTAATGAGGAAAATATTTATAAAATTTAGGAGCTCTGGTAGCATAGTGCCTAAGGCACTTGACTGCTAACCAGAAGCCTGGCGGTACAAACCCACCAGCCACTCCTCGGAAGGAAGGTTGGGCAATCGACTTCCATAGTGATACTGCCTCAGAAACTCAAGGAGGGGTCTCTGTGAGTTGGGTCCGACTCAATGGCACATAACATAACATTTATAAATTACTTTATTCTTTTTAATGTTTACATGGTATGATTAAAATAATTTTTTAAAACTTAATTCCCTATTTTTTCAATCCCCTATTCCATATTTTTAACATCATTAACAACTTAAAATGAGTATCCTTTGCACAGTTTCCTGCTCAGTCTTTAGCACAAATTCCTAGAAAGGTATGTGTGTGTGTTCAGTGCCACAGAGTTGGTTCTGACTCAGAGTGACCCTATGTAAACAGACCAGAACTCTGCCTGGTCCTGTACCATCCTCACCATCATTGCTATGTTTGAGCCCATTACTGCAGTCCTACGTCAATGTGTACAATGATGTGCTTCACAGCAACTGTTCCCTCTGATAATATGTCCAAAGTACACGAAATGTAATGTCATCACCTTCTTTTCTAAGGGCTCACATATTTTAAATATTGCCAAATTTTTAAATAAAAAGTTGGACTAATTTTCATCCTCTCCAATACTGAATGAGAGTGCCAATTTCTTCACACAGTCCTTAATACTGGGCATTATCACTATTGCAAGTATCTACCAATCTGATAATTTTTAAAGATCAGTTAATAAATAAGTACTTTATTTTCACTGCTTGAGCATATCTTTATATGTTTATTAACTTTATCTTTAATTGTGAGAAGTTTTTCTTCAAATTCTTTGCCCATTTTTCTACTGAGTTAATTCATTTTTCTAGTAAGCTGTTTATCTTTTTAATTCAGCTATTTATCTTTAATAATTGAATTAATAAGCAATACTGATTGAAGAACTAGTCATATAATTTATACCAAAAAGAAACCAAACACACTGCCATTGAGTTGGACCTGACTCATAGCAATGCATCCTTGGGTTTCCGAGGCAGTATCACTATGGAAGTAGATTGCCCAACCTTCCAAGGGGTGGCTGGTGGGTTTGAACTGTCAGCCTTCTGGTTAGCAGTCAAGTGCCTTAGGCACTATAATTTATATAGTTGGTCAAATTTTTCTATAGGAAATTTTTCAGAAAACACAATTACAGAGTCACAGAAAATTTTTAAAAAATTTTAATCGACATTGCCAAATTGCCACAAAGTCTGCACCAATGTATAGTTCCCCAAATGATCCATGAGATGGCCTCTTTTCCCATCAGCTTGTTATCATGAACTACTTTTAGTTCTCATCTCTGCCATTTTGGAATTTTAACTGTGTATTTCCCTATGTCTCACTTTCCCTATTTATAATGTGGAATGAATAGAAACAACTACTCATAGGGTTATTATGGAGACTAAATTAGTTAATGTATCAAAGGACTTAGACCAGTGCCTGGCACATAGTAAGCACTATGCATGTTTGCTATTATTATTTATCTTCACAAGATATGGCTCTATCTTCATCATTCTCTATTACTTTTTCAGAGTCACAAGGAGTTATGGACCTTTATTTTAGCAAAGTTTAAAAAGTTATTATACCTTTTAAAATTTTGTTCTGTTTTATTCTTCAGTAACACCAAGTATATGTATGTTGATTTTTCATTCTTTGTCTTCTACAACTATCATCTTACAGGATTTTTGTTTTGCTTTTGTTTGGATTTTTTTTTTTTTTTTATTATGTTTTGTTACCTTCTCATAAGTTGGCCTCTTTTTCACAAAGTCCATGTTTTTATTTTCTTCCAGGGCATGGAGAAGTTTCCTGTAAAACATTTCAATCTCAACAAAGGAATTACATAAAATTCCATCTATAAAATATTTAGTAGTATTACTGGAACACAGCAAATTATTTCAAAACATCAGTTGTTGTTATTATAATTATTAGGCCTTTTCTCTTGAATAAAAAACACATCCTAAGGTAAGTTAGGTTTTTTTTTAGATGAATTTCAAGTTTATATGTATATATTTATATAAAGTTTATATGTATATATGTATATAATGTATATATATATAAACATATATGTTTATATAAATACATACATTATTTATAAATATAGGAATTCTGGTAGCATGGTGCCTAAGGCACTTGATTGCTAACCAGAAGGCTGGCAGTTCAAACCCACTAGCCACTCCTTGGAAGGAAGGTTGGGCAATCTACTTCCGTAGTGATACTGCCTCAGAAACCCAAGGAGGGGTTGTTATGAGTCAGATCCAATTTGACAGCAGTGAGGTTTTTTTTTTAATATATATATAGGAGCTCTGTTGGCATAATGCCTAAGGCATTTGACTGCTAACCAGAAGGCTGGCGGTTCAAAGCCACCAGCTACCCCTTGGAAGGAAGGTTAGGCAATCTACTTCTGTAGTGATACTGCCTCAAAAACCCAAGGAGGGGTCACTATGAGTCAGATCCGACTCCATGGCAATGGTTGTGTTTGTTTTGCATTATATAGATAGATAGATAGATATACACACACACATTTATATATATACAACACTCACTGCCTTCAAGTCAGAGCCAACTTCACAGCAATGGTTATGTTTGTTTTGCATTATATAGATAGATAGATAGATATACACACACACATTTATATATATACAACACTCACTGCCTTCAAGTCAGAGCCAACTTCACAGCAATGGTTATGTTTGTTTTGCATTATATATATATACACACACACATTGATATATATACATCACTCACTGCCTTCGAGTCAGATCCGACTCATAGCGACCCCTCCTTGGGTTTCCGAGGCAGTATCACTATGGAAGTAGATTGCCCAACCTTCCTTCTGAGGAGTGGCTGGTGGGTTTGAATTGCCAGCCTTCTGGTTAGCAGTCAAGTACCTTAGGCACTATGCCAACAGAGCTCCTATATATATACATATATAACAAGAATAAAAAATAAAAATAGTACATACAGGATTCTTTGAACTAGTGTTAAATCCTGGACATATGTGTTATATACGAATGTACAGAGTTTCAGAGAAAATATTTGATAGAAACATGAATAACTTGGTTAACTTAGACTAAAGTGAAAGGATATCCAGGTAAAAAGGGGCGGGAGGCAAGGCTAGGCCCCAAGGCCCCTAGAGCCAGGGCAGAGAGGGAGCCGGAGTGGCCTTGGGGACCTCAGGAGCAGCAAGATATCCAGGTAGAAAGGGGTGGGAGGTGAGACAGGCCCCAAGCCCAGTAGAGCCAGGAAAAGGAGGGAGTGGCCAGGGACCAGAATGGCAGGTTCCAGGTAGGAATTAGGTAAGGGGAGGGCGCAGAGGTTTCCAACAGCTAAGGGAGACAAATTTGTCTGTCACTTTGTCATCCTGTGAGGTTTGTATGATGCTGTGAGGCTTGAGGCTGTGCCATTGGAGTTTCAGACACCAGTAGAGTTGTACCTGATACACAGGTTTCAAGGCAGCTTATAAACTAAGACAGACTAGGAAGAAGGAGGATGCCATCCACTTCTCAAAAATTGGCCAGGGAACTTTATGAATTTCAGAGAAACACTGTCTGATTGATACATTACTGGGCAACTTTATGAATAGCTTGGAAACATTGTCCAACACAGTGTAAGAAGAAGAGCCCCTTGGGTCAGAAGGCACTCAATATAGGACTGGGAAAGAGCTGCCTCATCAGAGTAGAACCAACCTTAATGATACGGATAAAGTAAATCTTTCAGGACATCCATGTGCTGATGTGGCATGACTCAAATTGAGGAGAAACAGCTGCAAATATCCATTAATAATCGGAACATGGAATGTATGAAATATGAATCTAGGGAAATTGGAAGTTGTCAAAAATGAAATGGAACACATAAAGATTGTTATCCTAGGCATAAGTGAGATGAAATGGACTGGTTTTGGACATTTTGAATCAGACAACCATATGATCTACTATGCCGGCCATGACAAATTGAAGAGGAATGGCATGGCATTCGTTATCATAAAGGATGTTTCAAGTTCTGTCCTGAAGTACAATGCTGTCAGTTATAGGATAATATCTATATGTCTACAAGGAAGACCCATTAATACTACTATTATTCAAATTTATGCACCAACTACCAAAGCCAAAGATGAGGGATTGAAGACTTTTATCAACTTCTGCAGTCTGAAATTGACCGAACATGCAATCAAGATGTGTTGGTTATCACTGCTGATCGGAATGCAAAAGTTGGAAACAAAGAAGAATCACCGGTTGTTGGAAAATTTGGCCTTCCTTACAGAAATAATGCTGGAGATTGCATGATAGAATTTTGCAAGATCAACAATTTATTCATTGCAAGTATCTTTTTTCAACCACAAAAACGGTGGCCATACACGTGGACTTCACCAGATGGAATACACAGGAATCAGACTGACTACATCTGTGGCAAGACGAGATGGAAAAGCTCAATATCTTCAGCCAAAAAAGACCAGGAGCTGATTGTGGAACAGACCATCAACTGCTCATATGCAAGTTCAACTTGAAGTTGAAAACAATTAAAACAAGTCCACAAGAGCCAAAATATGACCTTGAATATATCCCTCCTGAATTTAGAGACCATCTAAAGAATAAATTTGATGCATTGAACACGAGTGACTGAAAACCAGAAGAACTGTGGGATGACATCAACAGCATCATCCATGAAGAAAGCAAGAGGTCATTAAAAAGATGAGAATGGAAGAAAAGACCAAAATGGATGTCAAAAGAGACTCTGAAACTTGCCCTTGAGCAAAGAATAGCTAAAGCAAATGGAAGAAATGACAAGATAAAAGAGATGAACAGAAGATTTCAAAGAGCAATTTGAGCAGACAAAGCCAATTACTATAATGAAATGTGCAAAGGCCTGGAGTTAGAAAACCAAAAGGTACACTTGGTATTTCTCAAGCTGAAAGAACTGAGGAAAAAAATTTAAGCCTCGAGTTGCAATACTCAAAGATTCTATGGGCAAAATATTGAATAATGCAGGAAGCATCAAAAGAAGATGGAAGGAATATACAGAGTCACTGTATCAAAAAGAACTGGTCACTCTTCATCCATTTCAGGAGGTGGTTCAAAAACCAATGGTATTGAAGGAAGAAGTCAAAGCTGCACTCAAAGAGTTGTTGAAGAACAAGTGTCCAGGAATTGATGGAATACCCATTGAGATGTTTCAACAAACGGATGCCCTGCTGAAGGCACTCACTTGGTTATGCCAAGAGATTTGGAAGACATCTACCTGGCCAACTAACTGGAAGTCTGTACTCATTCCAAAGAAAGGTGATCCCACCAAATGTGAAAATTATCAAACATTATCATTAATATCGCATGCAAGTAAAATCTTACTGAAGATAATTCAAAAATGGTTGCAGGAGTATATTGACAGAGAACTTCCAGAAATACAAGCTGGTTTCAGAAGAGGACATGGAATGAGGGATATCATTGCTGATGTCAGATGGACCTTGGCTCAAAGCAAAAAATACTAGAAAGATGTTTACTTGTTTTTTTATTGACTATGCAAAAGCATTGGATTGTGTGGATCATAGCAGATTGTGGATGACATTGAGAAGAAAGGGAATTCCAGAACACTTAATTGTACTCATAAGGAACCTGTACATAGATCAGGAGGCTGTCATTCAAACAGAAGAAGGGAACACTGCATGGTTTAAAATCAAGAAGGGAGTGCATCAGGCTTGTATCCTTTCACCATACTTATTCAATCTGTATGTGAGCAAATAATCTGAGAAGCTGGACTATATGAAGAAGAATGTGACATCAAGATTGGAGGAAGAATCATTAACCTGCAATATGCTGATGATACAACTTTGTTTGCTGAAAGTGAGGATGACTTGAAGTACTTACTGATGAAGGCTGAAAAACA
>NW_006921592.1:22579559-22587447 GCF_000298275.1 Orycteropus afer afer | reverse complement strand
CACCTCATATGCATGTGAGAGCTGGACAATGAATAAGGAAGACCAAAGAAGAGTTGATGCTTTTGAGCTGTATGTTGGCAAAGAATGCTGAAAGTACTGTGGACTGCTAAAAGAACTAACAGGTCTGTCCTGGAGGAAGTGCAGCCAGAATGCTCCTTGGAGGCAAGAATGGCCAGACATCATCTCACTTTGGTCATCTTGTCAGAAGGGACCATTCCCTGGAGAAGAATGTCATGCTTGGTAAGATGGAGGGTCAACAAAAGAGGGGAAGGCCCTCTCTGAGATGGACTGATACGGTGGCAGTGGCGATGGGCTCAAGTATAGCAAGAATCATGGAGCTGGCTCAGGACTGGGCGGTGTTCGTTCTGCTGTGCATAGGGTCGCTATGAGTTGGAGACAACTCGACACAACCTAACAACAACAACAAAGTGGGGGGAAAAAAAAGGGAAAAAGTGCCCCCCAGTTCTGAAGATTTAAAAAGTACTACCCACACTTTGCCACTCTATATTGTATCTGACCTTTTCATCATTCATCTTGTTTTTCCTTATACTTCTTTTTTTTTTTTCAGGTTAAACAATAAAATCGCAGCACAATGCCCCACATTGAAGACATCAATCCAGTTAATGACAGCATGGAAGCAGTGTATCCCAAATGTTCGGTTTGTACCTAAAATTCTTTAATAGTGTATAAAGGAAGATATGCATTCAAAAATTGTAAAAATTCAAACTAATGAATACCCAGCAATATATTATGGAGGGCCATAAGAAACACCAAACTTTTACTTCACTGACAATATTTTTAATCACACCCAAATTCAATTCTTACAATGGCAAGATTCCTGATAATGGAGTGAGTTTTAAAGAGCCACTCGCTTACTTTGACCCACTTTCCATTGGGTGCTGTTGCAATAGAACTGACTAGGAGGAAAGGGAAATTCTACTTTGGGCTAAATGACCCAAATTTTGTCTCTAACTTGAAATTTTGGCTTGTTTATCCTTATAATATAATGGCCTAGGAAGCCATTTAGGAATAACAGGATCCAAGTAAAATGAAATCTTTGACAACTTCTATCTTTTCTCCATTTATTGTGATGCTGCTCATTGGTCCAGTGGTAAGGATTTTGTTTTCTTTATGTTGAGATGTAATCCACGCTGCAGACTGTAGTCTTTTATCTTTGTCAGTAAGTGCTTCAAATCATCTTCACTTTTAGCAAGCAAGGCTGTGTTATCTGTATATTTCAGGTTATTAGTGACTCTTCCTTCAATCCTTCATATAGTCCAGATTTTCAGATTATTTGATCAGCATACAGATTGAATAAGTACGGTGAAAGGACACAACCCTGATGCACACCCTTCCTAGTTTTAAACCATGCAGAATCCCCGTGTTCTGTTTGAATGACAGCCTCCTAGTCTACATACAGGTTCATAAGTGCTCTGGAATTCCCATTCTTCACAATGTTATCCATAATTTGTTATGATCCACACAACTGAATGGTTTTGAGCCCTTTCTGACCTGAGGGGCTCATCTTCCGGCACTATATCAGACAATGTTTCACAACTATTCATAAAGTTTTCCAGTAATATATCAGATAGTGTTTCATTGCTATTCATAAGGTTTTCACTGGCTAATTCTTTGAGAAGTGGATGGCCCCTTCCTTCTTTCTAGTGTTAGTCTGGAAGGTCCACCGAAACCTATTCACCATGGGTTACCCTGCTGATATATGACATACTGGCAGCATAGCCTCCAGCCCCACAGCAACATACAAGCCGTCACAGTATAACAAACTGAGGGACAAGTGGTGGATAACAGGATTAGTAGACTGGATACTCTAGGAAAGGAGATTTTATTCCTTCAATACAGAATTTTAGACATAGAAGGAGGCTCAGAGGGATCATTTATTATTGTGTATTGCCAACAACTACCACTCCTCGGAAGGAAGATGGGGCAATTTACTTCCATAATGATACTGCCTCGGAAACCCAAGGAGGGGTCGCTATGAGTCGGGTTCGACTTGACGGCACATATCAGTAACAACAACAACATCATCATTACCTTAAACTTTACACAAATGTAATCATTTGCTTTGTAGAATATTCTAGTGAATGATTACTACAGCTTTCTCTTGCACTGCATTCCAGAATATTCTGAGCTCTACAAATGAAGCTTTGATCTAGATGACTGATTCCCATTCTGCCTTAAAAGAAATGCAGTATCACTCAAAATAAATAAGTCACATCCTCCATAGTTGTCTCTCCACATGGTAGCCCACAAAATTTTAGATCTGGAAAGATCTTAAAGATTTTAGAGTCCTGGTCTAACTGGCTCATTTTATAAAGACAGGTTTAAGTGATGTTTCTGAATAATACATCTTTTGGGGGAATTAATCTAAGATGTGACCTAGAACTTTTGACTCTCTCCTCTCCTGCACATTGCCACTACTGACTTGGTTTATAGTCAGGCAAAAATACCTTCCCAAGCCTGGTGAGACCCCTAAGACTATGGCCTCTAGCTACGTTTCAGGTCTGTAACTGAACTCACTCCTGTGGCTTCCAGCCAAACAATAGACAGACAATGGGCTAAACATTTTACATCAGGTAAATACACTCCTTGCAGTGATCAACTGTGGGAGAACAGAAGGGCAGTGTTTGCACAGGGAGACAGATTGGGGTGGGGGCCGGAGTGCATGGGAGGCAAAGGCACAGGGAAGAGGTAACTACTGGGAGGAAGTGGGAAGAAAGCTGTTACATAGTGGGGAATTACAGTCAATGTTATGAAACAAAATGTGTATGAACTACTGTATGGAAAATGAATTTGCTATGTAAACTTTCACCCAAATCACATAAAAATTAAAAACAAAACATCTTCCCAATATACATGTCTCTGTTTTCGTGATTGTTTGTTACCCTATTTGCATTACTCTAGGGTTTGTGGTTCTACCAGACTATTACATTTTTGTCCAACTCACCTCCAACTTTTTATCTCCACAGCTGCCAGAAATTTTTGCATTTGTTGAGGATTTTGAAAAAGAGAGCAAGAAATTTAATATCCAAAAAACTCACAGCATGTCTCTTAGTGAAGCACAGAATATACTTAGTCAAAATTTGCATTTCATGTCACTCCTAAGAAGAAGTGGTGTGAGAAGAGGAGAGCCTCAGGCTGCCCTGACGGACACCCTGGCTGAAAAAGAGGACGAGGAAAAACCGGAATCCATGACTGACCTCCTCCACCACAGTCTACTGTCTGGCTCTCTCACTGTGGTGCACAAGCTCCGCAAGTCCCAAGAGAGACTCCTGCAGAGTGGAATCCCTCCGCCAGCATACATGTTTCCTTACAACATCCTCATCGATTATTCTAACTCTTTGGCCAGGGCCGCTTTACGGAAGAAAGTTCAGAGCACCCTGAAGCTGTGCAAGCTGGGGATTTTCAACACAGTCCAAGAAAAGTTTACCATTGAACATACAGTTCCTAAATACTTCTTAATTAACCCAGGTACTCTAAACAGATATGGCTACATGGGAGAAAATTAATGGAGATTTTAATGCAAAGTTTACCTAGATTTCTTGAGGATCTTGCAGTTCTGGGGTTTGTGACTGCTGCAATGTGTAAAGTAGTGAACAGAGATTCAGTAATTCCAGGCTACAATTTCAGATTCAGTCCTGGAAAAGTATTATTTAGATTGCGTGTTTACACCCTTCTTTATCAAAGCTAAGCATCTGACAGCTAACCAGAAAGCTCATGGTTCAAACCCACCACCCACTCCTGTGAAAGAAGGTTGGGCAATCTACTTCCGTAGTGATACTGCCTCAGAAACCCAAGGAGGGGTCGCCAAGAGTTAGAATTGACTCTACGACAGTGAGGTTGGTTTTTTGTTTTTTATCAAAGAAGCCGTTTAGGTTTGGATTCCCAGGCACCATGACTGTTTGTTTCTCAAGCATTTACTGAATAATGATTTTATCTTTTCTTAAGTATCTGGCTTTAGTACAACTGAGAGTTTATTGTACATTTTTCCTGAATCCTTTTTACGCTGTCTTTGTTATTACATCTGCAACAGGGCTTTCAGTAGAAGCCACAAGCAACAGGGGTAAACTTTACTCTTATATGGTCTCTGCTGTAAGTTTTTTGTTTTTTTAATAGTAAATCAACAATTTATTTATTTGTCTATTTTTATTGTTGTAAAGATATTCATAACATGACATTTGCCAATTCACCATTGTTCAGGTGCACTAATTTAGTGATTGTTGTTGTTCTTGTTATGTGCCGCTGAGTCGGCCCCAACTCATAGCGACCCCTCGTTGGGTTTCTGAGGCAGTATCACTACGGAAGAAGGATTGCCCAACCTTCCTTCCGAGGAGTGGCTGGTGGGTTTGAACCGCCAGCCTTCTGGTTAGCAGTCAAGTACTTTAGCCACTATGCTACCATACCTCCTAATTTAGCTTAGCATCATATTCTGGGTGGTGGTCGTACAACATGATTAATGTAATTGAATTTAGTAATCTCAATTACATTAATCATGTTGTACGACCACCACCCAGAATATGATGCTAAGTTTTAATGAGAAGTGAGTGTCTTTTTCTTCAGTGTCTCCTCATGTAATTTTCCTCATGTAATCTGAAGGTGGTAATATTTTGTTAGGAATCCTGCTGGTGCAGTGGTTAAACACTTGGCTGCTAACCAAAAACTCTGCAGTTGAACCTCCAAGATGCTCCATGGGAGAAAGATGTGGCACTCTGCTTCAGTAAAGATTTACAGCCTTGAAAACTCTATGGGGCAGTTCTACCCTGTCCTATAAAGTTGCTATGAGTCTGAATGGACTTGGTGGCAATGAGTAATACTTTGTCATTCTACATAGCTACAAAAATAAATTAAGTCAATGATACAAAAGATTTGAGCACTTCTGAAGTAGGTTCTTGAGGCAGCACAGAAATATTTGACACCACCATTTTTATATTCAGTGTAATGAGAAAGAAGGAAGGAACAAATAGAAAATAATAGATTGGCCACCCAGAACACATTTGGTCCAAGGAGCAGGAACAGTCTTGGCTAAAGAGTCTGCTGTGCTCATTTTTCTCCATATACTCCTATGCTTCTCTTTTTGACTCTCTGATCCCTGGTTTTACACTCAAGCCCTGCCTTGTTATTATTATTATTTTAGGTTTATAATTTATTTAGAATTTAAGGGAATGAAAGGAAAATGACTGCTTAGTAGGGGAATATACAGCATATCTTGATTTGATTTTCCCTGACCCCTTGGCTACTTGAGGGAATTGCAATTACAAGTGATCCTCCAAGCTCACAGCTCCTGAAAGAGTAGGAAAAACAGAAACTCAAGCTAAGCCACTGCCCTTTTATACTCAGGGCTTACAGTTTGGAAGAAATTACACCAACAATCCTTTTCTCTTCCTCATTGTCATCAGTACCCCGCTGGTCTCTCTATAGTCTGTTAATATCCCAGCACCAAAGGAGCTACTCCCTCTACTGGCCGTGATCCTGTAGGTTAAGTTAGCCAGACCCACCCAATTTCTTATTTTTTTGGGAGGGAGAGTAGATAGGATGAGCATCAAGTTCTACCAGTTTATAAAGCTCAGGATCACCAAAGGTTTACTCTATCCATGAAGCATCTCTGAGTAACTAAAGCTTAAATAACAACACCAAGTGATTCTTTGAAAATGTGATTCTTTTCAGAAAAGCAATTCATGGATCTAAAGGATCTAGAGTGGAGATATTATAAGGGGATTGTGAAATGGACACACACTACTTCAGATTCATTCATGAACATAAAATACAACGAAGAGAAGAGATATGTAGAGAGCCAGCAGATGTCTGCTCTTTTCCCCCCTCTAGTTCGTAAGTCTCTGTTCATTTACCTTCAGCTTAGTTATTATAAAAAGTAACTTGGTCTTGTTAAATAAACTATGTAGTTCATTAAATATCTTGGACATAGATTTTTACTTTTGAGAACAGTGAATTCATACATAAAAATGAAAGAAGCAAAAGCACTCAATAGAACATAGGAACTGAGCCTAGGCAATATGTGTTAAGTTCAAAATTGGACCATTAGTATGGAGTGAAAGATCCAAGTTGATTAGCTGAATATAAGGCTTTGTTTGGACTTGTGGAACGCATTTGGGCCAGGGTTGAGGAAATACAGATCATATGAAAAGGTGCCAATAAAGGAAAACACCCAAGCAAGAATATCTTTCAAAATAAATTAAGCACACCAGGAAGTCTATTATCTCAACAATAATCAATGTTCAACAAATGGAAGAATCAGCACCTGTGACTATAGAGATCAATCTGAGGACTTTAAACTACTATGTTAACTACTCAAAGACAGATAGGAAATAGCAACCATGAAACAAGAACAGGAAAATTTGAAAAAGAACATAGAGGATATCTTGGAAGTAAAAAACACGGTCATAAAATAAAATGATAATTATCTTCAATAAACTACCTCAATAGTATACTGGATGCAGCTAAACAGAGAGAAATAATGAGTTTGAAGATTTCAGAGAGAGAAGCTTCTAGAACCTAGCATAAAAAGAGGAGGAAATTATAAAGAGAAGTTAAGGATAATGGGGGGTAGAATGACAAGTTCAGAAATATATCCATTGAGAGCTGCAAGAGAAAAAAGGGGGAATGAAAAGAGAAAATGTTTAAAAATAAAATGGCTGATAATTCTTCAGAAATGAAGACACCCATGAGACCTTGGGTTGAAATATCTCACTGAGTGATTAGCAAGAAATTTTTAAAATTCTATGCCTAGTAGCAATGATGCAAAAGTACGAAAAAGTAGGAAAGGAAACTATAACCACAAAAAGAGAAGATCGATTCCATACAAAAAAATGACAAATTGCCAGTGTTCAATAACAATAGATGTCAGAAGGCAATGGTGTTAAATACTCAAAATGATTGTGTCTTAAAGGTGACAGGGAAACAACTGTCAATCTGGAATTCTGTAATCACTGAAACTCTCTTTTCAGAGCAGGGGTAAAATAAATATGTTTTAAAACATGTCAGAGCAAAGAAAGTTTAATACCCACAATTCCTTACTGAGAAAACTGCTGTTAAAGTATCTACTTTAGCAAGACCTCAGTGGAAGTGCAAGGAAAATAGTGAACAGTGAAATTATCAATAATATGTGTATACATGTGTATAGATACTATTTCTATGTTCTGTTTCCTAATGTCTCATTTAGAAAATTTGCCTTTATACTTATAAGTTAAATGATTCACAAGTTTCTATTTTTCCACTATTTTTATCAGGTAAATGGAGTTCTGGTGGTACATTGCCTATGGCATTTGATTGCTAACTAGAAGGTTGGTGGTTCAAACCCACTAGCTGCTACATGGAAGGAAGACCAGGCAATCTAATTCCGTAAAGATTTACTGCCTCAGAAATCCAATGGGGGTCACTCTGAGTCAGAATTGACTCAATGGCAAAGGGTTTTTTTTTTTTTTTTTGGTATTAGAAGTTATGCTGACAACAGCATGCTGGGTATCTTCAGCAGGTAACACTGTCTAAAAATGGGCATAAGGAAGGTTTCTGGGTGCTCACATTGTTCTGGTTTTTAACTGTGGGTAGTATATGTGAAAATTCATCAAGCTATACATTCACAACTGTACACTTTTCTTTGTTCATGTTCACTACAGTGTTTTTATTAAGTTATGCGAGTTTCATAAAATAAATTGGTAAGTTTTTCCTCTTTTTTAAGGTCTCAGATATTTAAGTGATGTTATCAATATTCATCATCACAAAGGATGTTTCAAGATCTGTCCTGAAGTACAATGCTGTCAGTGATAGGACAATATCCATACGCCTACAAGGAAGACCCGTTAATATGACTGTTATTCACATTTATGCCCCAACCACCAAAGCCACAGAGGAGGAA
>NW_006921592.1:22575860-22577379 GCF_000298275.1 Orycteropus afer afer | reverse complement strand
AAGAGGGGGAGGCCTTCAACAAGATGGATTGATACGGTGGCTGCGATGATGGGCTCAAGTATAGCAGGGATTGTGGGGCTGGTGCGGGATCAGGCAGTGTTTCGTTCTGCTGTGCATGGGGTGGCTATGAGTCGGAAACAACTCGACGGTACTTAACAACAACAGCAACAACATCAATATTTATTCTTTAAATTCAAGCTATTACTCAGCTTATAAGGCCATCTGATTCTCTGTACACTAATGTTCACTGAAGCATTGGCCAAAAGGTGAAAGCAACCCAAGTGTCTATTAAGAGATGGATGGATAAACAAAATGAGACATATACGTACAATGGAATATTACTCAGCCATAAAGAGAAATGAACTTCTGATATATGCTATGACATGGATAAATCCATATGAATGAAATAAGACAGACACAAAAAGACAAATATTGTATGATACAGTTAATATAAAATATCTAGAATAAGCAGATTAATAGAGACAGAAAGTAGATTAGAGTTTACTATGGACTTGGGAAAGAGGTAAATGGGCAAGTATTGCTTAATGGGTAGAGTTTCCATTTAAGGGTGATGAAGAGTTTGGAAATAAATAGTGGTGATGGCTGCAAAATTAGAAATCTTTTCAATTTTTTTATCATAAAAATGCTCAAATATCATAAAAGTAAATAGATTGTATAATGAACATGCATAAATATTCATCAGGAGCTCTGGTAGTGTAGTGCCTTAGGCATCTGACTGATAACCAGAAGGCTGGCAGTTCAAACCCACCAACCACTCCTTGGAAGGAAGGTTGGGCAATCTACTTCTGTAGTGATACTGCCTCGGAAACCCAAAGAGAGGTTGCTATAAGTTGGATCCAACTCAACAGCAGTGGGCTTGGTTTGTTTTTTTGGTGCAGTCAATGTCATGAAACAAATGTGTATGGACCACTGTATGGAAAATGAATTTTCTCTGTAAACTTTCACACAAATCACAATAAAAATTTAAAAAGAAAGAAATGACTGCTAAACTAAACTCCACTTCTGGGATTTACCTACCTAAGATACCAAATGAACAGAAAGTGTGTAGGCTGACCTTCAGAAGGTCAAAGGAACAACTGGAGTTTGGTATTTTCAGTGGTAATAAAACCCATTATTAAAAACAAGAAATATGGAGATACCATTTGACCCAGCAATCCTATTACTAGGTATATATCCTAGAGAGGTGAGAGCCAGGACAGGAACAGATATATCCACACTCATGTTCATTGCAGCACTATTTGCAATAGCAAAAAGATGGAAACAATCTACGTGCCCATCAGCAGAAGAGTGGATGACCAAACTATGGTACATACACATAATGGAATACTGTGCAGCACTAAAGAAAAATGTAGAGTCTGCAAAACACTGCATTATCTGGATGAATTTGGAGGACATTATGCTGAGTGAAATAAGTCAATCATAGAAGAACAAATATAGTATTAGTTCATTGTTGTGGAGGGTCAAGGCAAGGTTTACATATGGAGGAAAACTTTCTTTG
>NW_006921592.1:22567940-22575174 GCF_000298275.1 Orycteropus afer afer | reverse complement strand
TACTTCCGTAGTGATACTGCCTCGGAAACCCAAGGAGGGGTCGCTATGAGTCGGGGCCGACTCAACGGCAAATAACAACAACAACAGTCAAGCGCTTAACCATTTTCACTACCCAGGATAAAACAATTACATGATCATAGATGCTACAGAGAGTAAATAAATTATGTAAGGATATTAGGAACAACTTTATGCCAATTATGGATAAATTATAAGAAAATGGCAATTTACAAAAACTGATTTGAGAAGAAGCAGAAAATCATTAAATCCATGTTTAAAATGGTCTCTCAAAGCAAAAACAAACCTCAAATGACTTTGGAGGAAAGTGCTACCAAACCAAGGTATAAATAATTCTAATCTTACAAAAACTTGTTGAGAAAATGAAAAAGAAAGGAATCACTCCCTACGTCAAAAATGTCCCTGCAGGATATACATGAAGTACTTAACTGAAGAGCTGGAGGGGATTTTAGCAAACAGAAACTCATACACCAGTGTTCATTGAAGTACTATTCACAATAGCCAAAAGGTGAAAACAACCTAAATGTCCATCAGCAGATGACTAGAGAACAAAATGTGGTACATACATGCAACAGAGCATTATTTAGCTATAAGAAGAAATGGAATCCTAATACATGCCACCACATGAATGAATCTTAAAAAAAAATTATGCTGAATAAAATAAGTCAGTCACAAAAGGGCAAATACTGTATGATAACACTTACATGAAACAGGCAAATGTGTAGAGATAAAAGTTCATTAGTGAACCAGGGGTGGAAAGGGAGAGTCATTACTTAGGGGGCAATGAGTTTCTGTTCATGGTAGTGGGATAATTTGGAAAAAGATAGTGGTCATGGTTGCATAACATGATGAATGTAATCAATGTCACTGAATCATACATGTAAAAATTGTTGAATTGGCAAAAGTTTTGTTATAGACAGGTTTTTTTTTTTTTAACCACAATGGAAAAAATATTAAAAGGATTTTCTACAGAGACATTGAGGAAACTAACAAGGATGAAGCCCAGAGACTAGCATCAGTAGGAAGTCATTATGCCTGAAAGAGGAAGAGAATGGAATAGGAATCCAGTGAAGCCTGGAGCCATGGACTAGGGACCACGTGGCAGGAGATGTGACCACAGAGAAACACAGCCTAATGAATGGAACAGGAGCTTAACATGGCTAATAAATATCTACTGGTGCTTCTCACTGGCCAAAGCAAATAGGAAGCCAGAAGTCCAAGGAGCCAGGTAACAAGGCCAGTAAAGGTCAACCCCAGGGCTTGCAGAACAGAAGAGAGTAGAACTGGATCTGAAGGGACAACAAATATCAGCATAGCCTCCAACATGACTCATTTCATGAGGCTAGCATACACCCAAACACAACTATGCCAGAGAAGAAAATTAGATAACACATTCGCACATGAACATGTTTACAAAAATTGAACATGAAATATTCATGATCTGAGCCCAGCAACGAACAAAAATTTCATAGAAATTTAGTTAATAATGCAAGCCTTCACTGAAATCTGTCCACCAAGGGTGACTGATGATATTTGAAATATTCACAGCACAGCTTCTAGCACCATAGCAACACACAAGCCACCAGAGTATAACAAACTGACAGATGAGTAGTAGAGAGGTACCTTTTTTTTTTAATTTCTTCTTTTTCTTTCTTTCTTTGTCCAACCCTAACCCAGTCTCCTCCCCTCCCTGCCTAGTAACCCCCCCATGCCCCTCATAGTTATGCACTCCTATTTGTCCTGCATTTCCTCCATGTGAATGTTGCCCCTCTGGTGCCCCATGGTCAATTGCTCCAAGGGATGCATTTCCATAGACTATGTGGGTGCATCACCCTGGGTTGAGTGGTCTGCACGTACATCTTGTTTACTATTGGGCTGAGAGCCAGCCCCTGGGAGTGAGTTTTATTCCAAGCCCAGAATGTATCCCAGGACCATAGTATAAGGGGTCTCACCAGACTCCATCCGACCAGTAATTCTAGTCATTATTGAGTTTTTAGATTTTGTTCCACATTTTTCCTCCCACTCTATTCAGGATCTCCAGATTTGATCCTTTCCTGAGTGGTTGGCATTGGTAGCTGGACACCATCTAGTTCTTCTTGTCTCAAGGGCCATCATGTCCTAGGGCTGATTGCTTCTAATGCCCTTGTTTTGTTGCACTCTTCTTCACTTCTGATGATAGGAGACCATTAGGTGCATCTTAGATGGCCGCTTCAAAGTTTTTAAGACCCCAGTCACTATTTGCCAATGTAGGATGAGGAACAAGGCTTTTATGTATTTTGTTGTGCCAATTGAGTCTGGTGTCCCCAGTACTATGGTCCTGAGATGTTAGATCCATTGGATCTCTCTCTCACAGTGTCTGGGTGTCTGTGAGGGATCACTCTATGTCTATCTTCTGTTGTTTCTGTAAGGATTTCAGGTATTTTGTATCACTGGTATTTGTGCAAGATTAGCCTCAGCTGAATCTATTCTTGGTCTAGAGTATACTCCTATTCACTGACCCCCATCTGATTCTCTCAGATGTTCATGTGTTTATCTGTAGCCTGGTGTTTGGTGTTAATGGTAATGCAGTACTGTGGACACACTGGTTGGTATTAGCATCTGTCGTCTATCTCCTATGTGCACAATTCGGTGTCCTCCCTTTTCCGAGTGCTATCATGGTGGTCACAGACTCTTTCCATACATCCCTCCCCTTACCCACGTCGGCATATGGGCCCCAACTAGTCTGAAATTAATCCCTCCTGTTCCCTCCCCATCCCGGTAACCTACAAAGTTAGTTCCCTTTCCCAAGCAAACCCTTGTCTTTTTACAGTAATGGACTTATACAGTACTTGTCCTTCTGCAGTTGACTTATTTCACTCAGCATAATTGGGCCTTCTCAAATCCTGTGTTCAACAATGTGCAATATAATTAAAAGTCTACAAACCGTCATTTTCTGATGGTGGCGTAGTGCCTAAGGCATTTGACTGCTAACCAGAAGGCTGGCAATTCAAACCCAACAGTCACTCCTTGGAAGGAAGACTGGGCAATCTACTTCTGTAGTATACTGCCTCAGAAACCCAAGGAGGGATCATTATGAGTTGGACCCAACTCGATAGTAGTGAGTTTGGTTTTTTTTTTTTTGCCACACCCTTATCTTGTGCCAAGTGCCCCTCAGCCACCACCACCTGCCACACTGGCTCCTTTCACTCCCTAAGCTGGTTCCTGCCGGGGACTTTTGCATGGGACACACCTTGCCTGGAATGTATCTACCACATCTCAGATTCAAATGCCCCAACCACAAAGAGGACACCCTGGCTAGCAAATCTAAAGAGCCACCCAGTCATTTTCTAACACACCATCAGATCTTAAATCTCTGCTTAGCCCTTATATGATTGTCTAATCATTCAACTGTGTAATTATAAAAATTTTATCTGATTTTTTCCTTGTTTGTTCAATTTTTAATACCAGTTGGTCCGTCTTTCCTACTAGAAGCCTTGCCATTCTCTTTCTGCTTTTACCTCCAGTGCATAGACCACTCCTTGACACATAATACTTAGTGATAATCTGTGGATAAAATGTGAATAAATGAATGAATTAAAATAATTCAATTGTTGGATGAATGAGTTCATTCCTTTTGGAACTACATCGTTTCCCTTTGCTGAACAATACATTTTCTCTTCTGATAATTATTTTTTTCAGGAATCTTCCAGAGAAGATAACATTTTGCAGCTATTGAAGTGCTCCAGAGAGTTTCAAATGTGCCTATCAACTCCTGAGTGACAGATACAATGCCTCCTGTGCTGAATTATGTTGGAAAATGAAAAATTTCTAGTCAGTCTCTAAATTACCTATAATGAGCATTGGTGATTCATTGGTGAAATTCTTGCCTTGCACATATATGGTGAACATTTATGTCAGGTACACTCCTTAGAACGATCAATAACTGTAGAATAGAAGGGCAGTATTTCCACAGGGAGATAGGTCAGGGGGCAGGAATGCATAGGAAAGAACACAGGGAGGAGTTAACTACAGAGAGAAAGAAGAGAGCTATTACATTGTGTGGAATTGTAGTCAATGTCATGAAACAAAATGTGTATGAATTGCTATATGGGAAATAAATTTGCTCTGTAAACTTTCACCCAAATCACACACACAAAAAAATCTTGCCTTCCATGTGGAGACCCAGATTCGATTTTCAGCGAGTGCACCTCAGTGCACCTCATGCACAGCTGCCACTCGTCTGTCAGAGGAGCTTCTATGTTCCTATGATACCAGATTAAGATACAATAGGTCAAGTCCCAATGATCTATTTCCAAAATTCAGACAATAAAAACCCTCTGGATCATGATGGCTTGATCTGTAACCAATCAAGGGGATGACACAGGATGGGGCAGCATTTCATACTGTTGTTCTAGAGCTGACATGATGGCAGCTAACAACAGCAGTAAATCTCTGTTCACTTTACTATTGAGCTCAGTCCTACCCAGGAGAGTGAACAGATTTATTTTCTTTGTCCTCACCCTTAAAGATAAAATACTACCTACTCAATGGCTCTCATTTAATTGTATTATCATTACTACTACTTTTCCCATTTGTGATAAATTATCCCCAAATTTAATACATCACAGAATTGAGAACGTGTTGTGCCAATTTTGTTTCTAATTTTCCTCTAATTTGTATCAGTTTCTATAATAGTAATAAAATTAAATCTAAATCACATGAAAAACAAAAATTAGTGACTGTAGATATACATGCAGTTTCATTAAAAGAGTATGTAATATAATCAGGATTATGAAATAATCAAAAAGTCATAATCTGCAAAATTACTATGGGACAATTAATACTGGAATGACACAACTGTATGATGAAAATAGGCATACTAACTCTGAATCATTGTGGTTTCTTATTGAGAAATGATTATTAAAGGGGAAACGGGCTAATTAAAAGATAATTGCTGGGGTCTCTTACTAGCTAAAACACAAAACAAATTACCTAATTACTATCATGTCTGAAAATAGAAATAGTGATCTTGAGAAAAGAGATTTTTATCATGTTATTTGAGGCATGAGGTACCCTTTGGTGATGCTAATTAAGGCATTTGGAATACTTAGATGGAAGGCAAGAAGGAAAAAGGAACACAACAAAAACTTATTGCACTGAACTAAGCCTCAAGGCTTTTAAAATACAGAACCTCCTACATTGGTGTTTAGACTTAAGACGTAGTGTCTTTTATTTAGATGCCATCTCTCAAAAAAATACTAAGGGCGGAGATCCAGCAAGATGGCGGACTAGGCAGAAAGACTGCACAGACCCTCTTCAACAAAGAAAAGGGAAATCAGTTAACACCGACACAGAAGATAATCTTGGACCCCTGAGCCTTGAAGGGAAGGATATAGAAGTGGACTAAACCCCAACTAGCAGAAGAATTTGCATGAAAATACCAAAAAAGTAGACAGACAGCGCTGTGGTCTGGCAGCGATCCTGAGCAATCCTGACGGCACAGACAGCTTGGAGATTCCCGAGTGGTGGTAGGACCTAAGAATTAAGCTAAAAATCACCCTGCTAGCCAGGGACTGCACGGAGGACTGTGCATGGTGGCTGGGGAACAAACGGAGAAGGTGAAGAGAAAGGTGGGCTGAGCTGTGGACTTTTGCCGGTCCGGAGGGCGCCACCATTTTGAAGGTTTAAAAAGTGGCTTGCTTATTTTGGATATTTAAAGAGACAGCGCTCTGGCAGATTCCTGGGGCTTAAGAACACGCTTTGCTTTCCAGCAACCCCAAGGACACTCAGGACCTGCAAGACTGACAAGGTACGACATTCCTCTTGTTACTCTTGGTGAACGGAGGTGCAGCCATCCTCCACTCCCACCTACCTTCTGGGCCCACAGGAACTCCATCACAGTCTGTGTGCTCAGACTGAGCCTGGGTGCCCTGCCCTGCCTGTCCTCCACTGATTTTTTTTTCTCTTTATTTATTTATTGTTTTCTTTTTCGCTTTCTTTTTTCTGGTGATTAGTTTGCCTGTATTTGTCTGTTTTAAAACAACTAATATCATTAATATTTTTGTCCTTTTTATTATTATTCTTAATCTTCCCCTCACAGGTCCTAGTTTTCAGCATTTTTTCTTTTCCCTGTGCCTGGTTGAAATTTTTATATTTTTTTTAAATTTAAGGTTTGTTTGTTTTTTTTTCCCCCTTTTTTCTTGTGGTTAACCCTGTTGCTTGATTTTCTTTTTGCATTTTTCCCATTTTTTTTTTCATTTATTATTCTCCTTCTCTACTTTCTTTTCCTCAGTGCCCTATCCCCAGATATTGCAGGTTTTCTCTTCTTTTTTTCCCCCCCTTTTTTCTTTTTTTGGTTACTGTTCCTGTGTGATTACATGGTGTGTTTCTCATCCATAGGCTTTTAGTTTTTTGATGGTTATTCAATTGTAGTTTGTGTCTAATTGAGTGGGAGGCAACAACAGTTTCCATAAGACACAACTACACCCACTCCTGCAACTTCACTTACTGAGCAAGAGCCACTACCTCCTTCTCCACCAATGGGCCAATGATAAAAACCACCAAGAAGAGCCTAAATCACCCTTGGCTGCTCTTCACAACAGTTAACAGAGATCTAAATACAACAACACCTGATGCCTCGGAAACAACAGACCATCAAGTCCACACAAAGAAGCAGGATGAAGTGGTAGAAACAAGGAAGCAGGATACAGACCTAGAACACATCCCTGAGGAAGAAGCAGCTTTGGAACTCTCCGATAAGGAATTCAAAAGAATTATCTTTAAGTATCTTCAAAGGATTGAGAGGCAGACCAAAAAAAACACAGAAAAAAAAAACCTTAGAAGAATGTTGGAAGAAAATACAAGAACAAAATGACAAAATAAATGAAAAATTAGAAATTATTCTAAATCTACAGATAGAAATCCAGAAGATTAATACCAAACTGTCAGAAATAGATAACACATTTGAAGGGCAAAGGAGAATTGATGTGATGGAAGACAGAATTAAGGAGACTGAAGACAAATACCTGAATACTTCTTTGGAAAAGGATCAATCAGAAAAAACATCAAAACAAAGTGAAGAAAGCCTAAGGTTCATGTGGGATACCATCAAAAGGAATAACTTACGTGTCATTGGAATTCCAGAACAAGAAGAGAAAAACAAAACCACTGAGAAAATTGTCCAAGATTTGCTGGAGGAGAACTTCCCTGAAATGATGAAAGATGAGAATATATCCATTCA
>NW_006921592.1:22565233-22566190 GCF_000298275.1 Orycteropus afer afer | reverse complement strand
GTGGTCAATGACATGAGACAAAGTATATGTGAACTGCTGTATGGAAAGTGAATTTGCTCTGTAAATCTTCATCCAAATCACAATAAAAAAAAATATATTATATATACTAAGGCACTTATTTAGCCCTATCTCAACAGCATGACTGAGTCCTTGGGTGTCACAAACAATTAAACAGCTATTGACTGAAAGGTTGGCAGTGTGAACCCACCCAAAGGAGCCTTGGAAGAAAGTCCTCACGATCTGCTTCTGAAAGTAACAGCCATAAAAACCGTATGGTGCACAGTTCTGTTAACACATGGGGTTACCATGAGTTGGAATTGATTCAACAGCCACTGGTTTGTTTTTTTGGGGTTTAATAGCATGACCTTGTTTGATACAAGAGTGAAGATGAGATTATTTGTTTAGGGTGTTACTATTTATAACCAAATATCCCACTGCCATAGAGTCAATTCCAACTTAGAGTGACCCCATCACTATGCACTATGACCCCCATTTCCAAAGCTGTAAATCTTTACGGAAGTAGAGGCGTCATCTTCCTCCTACAGAACAGCTAGTGGGTTCTAACTGCCTACCTTTTGGTTTGCAGCCCAATGCCTTAACCACAGTGCTACCAGAGTCCTTACCATTTATAAAGCACAGTCACAAACCATTATCTCACTTGAGATACTGTATTAAGACAACTCTGTTGCTTATTCAAACAAATACACTAGGAAAAGAGACGATGTTTTATTCACTTATAATTTTCCACTTACTGTAACTAAGAAAGTACCCCCATTCCCACCAAGTGACTCTGCACAGAGCAAAAAAATCTCCAAGTTGAATTTTTGCCTTCACCTAGATAAAGCTGGTTTATGCTCTCACCTTAGAAAGAAGGGAAGAAGTTTAAATTCTACACTACAAATACTCTATTAAATTAGAAAAAGTCTATTTTAATTTTTTTTTCTTTTTTTTTTTTTT
>NW_006921592.1:22552942-22563967 GCF_000298275.1 Orycteropus afer afer | reverse complement strand
AGCGTTGCATAGTATTCCATTGTGTGAATGTACCAAAGTTTGGTTATCCATTCCTCAGTTGTTGGACATCTAGGTTGTTTCCAAGATTTTAATTTTTTTTTAAGAGTATATTTTCTAAAGCTCTAAGAATGGAAGTGTGACTTAACACAGTTTTCAGAAGGGCAATTTGGCAATAGGGATTGAAATCTCTTAGAATCTTTTACAAGCAAGCACAAAAAACTAAATTCAATACCATCAAGTCAATTCTGACTCATAGCGATCCCCATTAGGTTTTCAAGGCTCATAGCAATCCCCATTGGATTTCCGGACCCATCTTCCTTCTGTGCAGCACCTGGTGGGTTTGAATTGCTGACCTTCTGGTTAGCATCCAAATGCCTTATCCAATATACCACTGGAGCTTCTTAGGAGACTAACCTACTAGGAGTAAAGAGGAACAGGGCTGAAGGGACACTTCACTGAATATGCCTCTTTATATGGCTCTGGTTTTTGGAAGCATGCTAATGTTCTATTTATTCAGAATAAAATTAAATTGAGAAAAATGGAAAGGGTAGGAAAAATATATCTGCGATGGTTAATGTTATGTGTCAATTTGGCTAGGCTATAATTCTGAACGGTTTGCCAGACACTGTGTCCTACTGGCTCTGGTCATTGTGCCTAAGGCATTTGACTGCTAACCAGAAGACTAGCGGTTCAAACCCACCAGCCACTCCTGGGAAGGAAGATTGGGTGACCTACTTCCGCAGTGATACCACCTCAGAAACCCAAGGAGGGGTCCCTATGAGTCGGATCCAACTGAAGGCAATGAGTTTGGTTTGTGGTTTTACGTACCACTTTCCGTTTTGTGATCTGATGTGAGCAGCCAATCAATTGGAAGAGAAGACTCATTGGGGGTGTGGCCTGCACCCATGATATAATGAATGGTTCTTGAAACATGAAGAACTTTCAGCTTGACCTGCAGATTTTGGATTCACCAGCTCCCACAACCACGTGAGCCAGCAGTCTGGCATCTGACCTGCAGGCTTTGGATTTGTCAGCCCCTCCAACCACACAAGTTGGGAGAAGCCTGCAGTATGCTGTTTGACCTGCCCATTAGGGACTTGCTAGTGTCCACAATTGCGTGAGCCATTTCCTTAAAACAAATCTCTCTATATATATTTATAGGAGCTCTGGTGGCATAGTGGATAAGGCATTTGGCAGCTAACCGGAAGGTCAGCAGTTCAAAGCCACCAGCTGCTCCAGGGAAGGAAGATGGGATAATCTATTTCTGGAAAGACTTATAGCCTTCAAAACCCAAAGGGGGTTGCAATGAGTTGGCCGTGAGTTTGGGGTTTTTTGTTTTGTTTTGTTTTATATTTATATATTTGGGAGCTCTGGTAGCGTAGTGCCTAAGGCATTTGACTGCTAACCAGAAGGCTGGTGGTTCAAACCTACCAGCCACTCCATGGAAGGAAGATTGGACAATGTATTTCTGAAGAGATGCTGCCTCGGAAACCCAAGGAGGAGTTTCTGTGAGTCCAATCAACTCAAGGGCAGTGAGTTCAGTTTTTGGTTTATTTATATATATGTTTCATTGGTTTGCTCCTCTGGAGAACCCAGCCTGAGATAATACCTGATACTAAAAACAAAAAAAAAGAAAGAAAGAAAGAACTACGTTTTATTTCAAATGAATACTGTAACTATATTCAAGGAGAGAAAAAGAAAGCTCTAATCCAAATAACGGGAGCTCTGGAAGCACAGTGGCTAAGGCACTTGACTGCTAACCAGAAGGCTGGTGGTTCAAACCCACCAGCCACTCCTCGGAAGGAAGGTTGAGCAATCTACTTCTGTAGTGATACTGCCTCAGAAACCCAAGGAGGGGTTGCCATGAGTTGGGTCTGACTCAACAGCACTTAACAACAACAACAACAACAACAATAATCTGAATAATCCTTGGCAGGGAAGGAGGAGAACTACAATCATATTCTGAATTTTTTTTTTTTTTTTTGTAGGTATTTTTGTGTGTGTGGGTAGGTGGGGTAGTAGTATGGGTGGAGCAATTCTGTAACATTTTAGATATAGGATTGACTAAAAAAAGTGAAAAGTAAATGTGTTCATATCATTAGGAGCCAGGGTTCTCACTGTTTAACCTTAAAATATGGAGTGGAGGAAAGCAAGAAAGAACCCTGTGGGGATGGATTGGAACTGGAGGTTTTAGTGTGAACTCTTTATTTCTAAAATATGCTTCAGTATGGATTACATCTCAGCATAAAGAAAACAAAGATCCTCACAACTTGACCAACAAGCAACGTAATGAAAAACAGAGAAAAAAACTGAAGTTGTCAAGAATTTCATTTTACTTGGATCCTCAATCAACACCCATGGAAGCAGCAGTAAAGAAATAAAATGATGTATTATTGCATTGGGCAAATATGCTGCAAAAGATCTCTTTAAAGTGTTAAAAAGCAAAGATGCCACTCTGAAGACTAAGGTGCACCTGACCCAAGCCATGGTATTTTCAGGAGCCTCAGATGCATGTGAAAGCTGGACAATGAATAAGGAAGACTGAAAAAGAGTTGATGCTTTTGAGTTGTGGTGCTGGCAAAGAGTATTAAATATATCATGAACTGACAGAAGAACAAACAAATGTGTCTTAGAACAAGCACATGCAGAATGTTCCTTAGAATCAAGAATGGTGAGACTTTCATTGTACATACCCTGGACATGTTAACAGAAGGGGGCACTCCCTGGAGAAGGACATCATGCTTGGTAAAACAAAGGGTCAGCAAAAGAAAGGAAGACGCTCAACGAGATGGACTGACACAGTGGCTGCAACAATGGGTTTAAACACAGCAATGACTGTGAAGATGGCACAGAACCAGGCAGTGTCTTTTGTTCTACATAGAGTCACCATGAGTCAAAACAAACTCAACAGCATCTAATGGCAACAACATGTATATGGGTAAGTAGTAGGTATATTCTCATGCATGTATATTGTATGTGCATATACATGGGAGTTCTGGTGGTACAGTGCCTAAGGGATTTGACTGCTAACCAGGAAGCTGGCAGTTCAAACCCACCAGCCACTCCTCGGAAGGAAGGTTGGGCAATCTACTTCCATAGTGATATTGCCTCCGAAACCCAAAGAGGGGTTGCTATGAGTCAGGTCCAATTCAACCGCAGTGAGTTTGGTTTTTTGGTTTGTATACTATACATGTATAGATTTCCTAGCTCTGATTGCTAAAAGGGCCTAGCAACACTCAAGCAACAATGGGCACACCAAGTACCCAGATATTGGTCTTTACTATCACTCCCCATTAAAAAGAACCAGGATACTCTGGTAAAATGGCTGATTCCAGTATTGAGGTAAGATAGGTACAAGATAAGCCTGAAATATTTTGTAATGTCAGAAAGTAAGACAGTGCTAAAAAATTATAGAGGCAGCCAGCTCAAAAGGGCTTCTGCTGGCCAAATCAGGGACAACATGAGGACGAAAGTAACTGAGAACAATAATCAGTTATAAACCATCAGAAAAATTAGGAACTCATGAATCCATGAAAAGCCAGAGACCCAGGCCCCACCACCAAGGGTCAGGAAAGTGGAGGCAGGGAGCGGGGAGGAAAGAAAAGCCAGAGGAATGACAGAGTGAGCAGCAGCAGGGATCCAGGTAAGGGGAGGGTGGAGAGGTGTTGAACAGCTAAGGAAGACAAACTTGTCTGTCAGTTTGTCATATTGTGGTGGCTTGCATGTTGCTGTGAGGCTTGAGGCTGTGCCACTGGTGTTTCAAATGCCAGCAGGGTTACACATGGTCCACAGGTTTCAATGCAGCTTACAGACTGAGACAGACTAGGAAGAACGAAGAGGCCATCTATTTCTCAAAGAATTGGCCAGGGAAAACCTTATGAATAATAGAGAAACACTGCCTGATACATTATTGTGCAACATTATGAATAGCCTGGAAACATTGTCCAATACAGTGCAGGAGGACAAGCCTGTTAGATTGGAAGCAAAATATGACTGGGAAAGAGCTGCATCATCAGAGTAGAATGAACCTTACTGATATGGATAAAGCTTTCAAGACCTCCATATGCTGATGGGCATGACTCAATTTCAGAAGAAACAGCTGCAAACATCCACTAATAATTGGAACAGGGAATGTATGAAGTATGAATCCAGGAAAATTGGAAGTTGTCAAAAATGCAATGGTCTGCACAAAGATTGATATCCTAGACATTAGTGAGCTGAAATGGACCAGTTTTGGCCATTTTGAATCAGACAACCATATGATCTACTATGCCAGAAATGACCATTTGAAGAGGAATGGCAAGGCATTCATCATCTCAAAGGATGTTTCAAGATCTGTCCTGAAGTACAATGCTGTCAGTGATAAGATAATATCCATATGCCTACAAGGAAGACCAGTTACTACTACTATTATTCAAATTTATGCACGAACCACCAAAGCCAAAGATGATAAAATTGAAGATTTTTATCAACTTTTGCAGTCTGAAATTGACTGAACATGCAATCAAGATGTGTTAATTTTCACTGGTGACTGGAATGCAAAAGTTGGAAACAAAGAAGAACTATTGGTACTTGGAAAATTTGGCCTTGGTGGCAGAAATAATGCTAGAGATCACATGACAGACTTTTGCAAGACCAATGACTTATTCATTGCAAATATCTTTTTTCAACAACACAAATGGCAGCTATACACATGAACTTTGCCAGGTAGAGTACACAGGAATCAGAATGACTCCGTCTGAGTGATGGAAAAGCTCAATATCTTCAGCCAAAACAAGGCCAGGAGCTGATTGTGGAACAGACCATCAACTGCTCATATGCAAGTTCAACTTGAAGTTGAAGACAATGAAAACAAGTCCATGAGAGCCAAAGTATGACCTTGATTATATCCCTCCTGAATTTAGAGACCATCTAAAGAATAGATTTGATCCATTGAACACCAATGACTGAAAACCAGAAGGATTGTGGGATGACATGAAGAATATCATCCATGAAGAAAGCAACAGGTCATTAAAAAGACAATAAAGGAAGAAAAGACCAAAATGGCTGTCAGAAGAGATTCTGAAACTTGCCCTTGAGCAGAGAGTAGCTAAAGCAAACTGAAGAAATGACAAGATAAAAGAGATGAACAGAAGATTTCAAAGAGCAGCCTGAGCAGATAAAGCCAATTACTATAATGAAATGTGCAAAGACCTGGAGTAAGAAAACCAAAAGGTACACTTGGTATTTCTCAAGCTGAAATAACTGAGGAAAAAATTTAAGCCTCGAGTTGCAATACTGAAAGATTCTATGGGTAAATTATTGAATGATGCAGGAAACTTCTAAAGAAGATGGAAGGAATATACAGAGTCACTGTACCAAAAAGAACTGGTTGCTCTTCATCCATTTCAGGAGGTGATATATGATCAAGAACTAATGGTACTGAAAGAAGAAACTGAAGCTACACTGAAGGAAGTGGCAAAGAACAAGGTTCCAGGAACTGATGGAATACCCACTGAGATGTTTCAACAAATGGATGCCCTACTGGGGGCACTCACTCGGTTATGCCAAGAGATTTGGAAGATAGCTACCTGGCCAAGTGACTGGAAGAGATCCATATTTGTACCCATTCCAAAGAAAGATGATCCCACAGAATGTGGAAATTATCGAATAGTATCATTAATATTACACACAAGTAAAATCTTAACTGAAGATAATTCAAAAACAGTTGTAGCAGTATATTGACAGAGAACTTCCAGAGGTGCAAGGTGGATTCGGAAGAGGACGTGGCACAAGGGATATCATTGCTGATGTCAGATGGATCTTAGCTCAAAACAAAGAATACTAGAAACATGTTTACCTGTGTTTTATTTGTTTTATTGACTATGCAAAAGTATTTGATTGTGTGGATCATAATAAACTGTGGATAACATTGAGAAGAATAGGAATTCCAGAACACTTCATTGTACTCATGAGGAACCTGTACATAGACCAGGAGGCTGTTGTTCAAACAGAACAAGGGGACACTGCATGGATTAAAATCAAGAAGAGAGTGCATCAGAGTTGTATCCTTTCACCATACTTATTCAATCTCTATGCTGAGCAAATAATCCAAGAAGCTGGACTATATGTGACATCAAGATTGGAGGAAGAATCATTAACAATCTGTGATACGCTGGCAACACAATTTTGTTTGTGAAAGGGAGGACAACTTGAAGCACTTACTAATGAAGACTGAAGAATATAGTCTGCAGTATGGATTGCATCTCACTATAAAGAAAACAAAAATCTTCACAACTGGACCTATACGCAGCATCACGATGAATGGAAAAAAGATTGAAATTGTCAAAGACTTCACATTGCTTGGTTCTACAATCGATGCCAATGGAAGCAGCAGGCAGGACATCACATGATGTACATACAGTACTGGGCAAGTTGGCTGAAAAGGACCTCTTCCAAGTGCTGAGGAGCAAAGATGTCTCCTTGAGGACTAAGGTGCACCTGACACAAGCCATGATATTTTCAATCACCTCATATGCATGTGGGAGATAGACAATGCATAAGGAAGACCAAAGAAGAATTGATGCTTTTGAGTTGTGGTGCTGGCAAAGAATGCTGAAAGTACCATGAACTAACAAATCTGTCTTGGAGGAAATGCAGCCAGAATGCTCCCTGGAAGCAAGAATGGCCAGACTTTGTCTCACCTACTTTGGTCGTATTATCAGAAAGGACCATTCCCTGGAGAAGGATGTCATGCTTGGTAAGGTGGAGGGTTTATGAAAGATGGGAAGGCCCTCAACAAGATGGACTGACACAGTGACTGAGGCGATGGGCTCAAGTATAGCAAGGATTGTGGAGGTGATGCAGGACCAGGTGGTGTTTTGTTCTGCTGTGCATAGGGTTGCTATGAGTCAGAGATGATTCAACGGCATCTACCAACAACAACAAAAACTTGAATCCCTCACTCAAAAAAACTCAGTCATCAAATTGATTCTGACTCACAGACACCCCTATTGGGTTTCCAAGGCTGTAAATCTTTTCAGAAGCAGAATGCTTCATCTTCCTCTCACGGAGTAGCTGGCGGGTGAAACCATAGACTTTTGGTTAGCAGTCAAAATGCCTTAGCTACTACACCACTAGAGCTCCTTTATGAATCTCTACACATAATAAATAAAGGAGGAGAAAAGAGAACTCTTGTTTATGGTAGAATGCTGAGTGACAACTGGGAAATGTGGAGAAAGTACTTGAGTTGGAAGACTTTGAATAAATGAACGAAAGAACGAGAAAAATGTACAAGAATATTTTAGTATCTTAGGTTAGAGAAGACCACTATATAATAACTACAACCAAACCCACTGCTATCAAGTCAATTCCAACTCATAGTGACCTCCATTGGGTTTCTAAGACTGTAAATCTTCATGGAAGTAGATTGTCTCATCTTCCTCCCATGGAGCAGCTGGTAGGTTTGAACCACTGACTTTCTGATTAACAGCCTTACCCACTACACCACCAAAGCTCCTTATATAACAACCATTACCAAAATAAATCTATTTTCTGCTTCATGACCCAGTTTAAAATCTTAATTTTACAGTTTTATTTTTTAAAAAAGTATATAAATAGTAGGAATGCAAATAGTATATCAATTTTTGTAAATAGTTCAACAATACCTTATAAAATTGAAGATACAACCTAGCAATCTTATTCCTAGGTATTTACTCAAGATAAATGAGAAAAAAAAATGTCCATGCAAAGATCTGTATATCAATGTCTATGGCTACTTTATTCATAACTGCCAAAAACTGGAAAGAACCCACATTACCGTTAAAAGGTGAATGGAAAAACAATTGTGGTATATCCATACAATGGAACACTACTCAGCAATAGAGAGGAACAAACTACTGATACATGCAACAAAATGGATGGATCTTAAATCTCAGTTGACTTGACTAAGGGTGAACCTGATTTCTACCTAGCTAATCAGGTTTTCTCTGCTAGACATTCAGTGCTGGACTATGGCACTCTTGGACCCTGCATGTAGCCGTGTAGCTGCTCAGCAGCCTGCTATGCTCTGCCAACCTTGGGACTTACAATGGACTTAAGTTTATGGCCTGCCATGTGGTTTGGTAACATCGGGATTGTGTCTTTTGACTTGTCAACCTTGGGCTTCTCAGCCTCAGCAGCCAGCAGCTGTCTGAGTGAAGAAACGCCTCTAGCTCCAGTGGGCTGGGAGCAGGAGGCAGAGCTGAACCCCAAGGTTGAGGGGCTTTCACACAGCCCCTAGAGTCTGGAACTTTGAACTTGGACTTAAAGCCTTCAAACTGTAAGAATAAACTCCTGTTTGTTAAGACCATCCCATTTGTGGTACATTCTTGCCAGAGCAGCACTGGGTAACCAGAACAGAATTTGGTATCGAGAAAGTGGGGTGCTGCTCTGACAGATACCTAAAATGTGGAAACAGAAGTGGAATGCGTCCTTGACCCGAGACCCTGGCAGAGAGACCCCAGCATATGGCATAACAGATGGCAGGACAGACGGAAAGAGACCTGCATGGGAGACGGCAGGAGCAGAGCCCAGTGACCGGCATGAGAGACGGCAGGAGCAGAGCAGAGAGAACCGGCATGAGACAGTGACAGCCTTACCAGCCCACGGAGGGGAAAGCTTGATCCCTTTGTTTAGGTGGCTTCCTGGCAGAGTGGGTTGCCTTGGGGCATTAATTGGTGAAGAGACTGGTGTAAAATGGAGTAGCAGGTTGGCCGGCCCACGGAGTAAGAAAGCTAAATGTCCTTTGGGGCAAGAAGATTCCTGGCAGAGTGGGTTGCCCTCAGTCATTAATCAACAGATGGGGAGAGACCAATGAAATGGAAGCAGAGCTGCCTCAGCCTCAACGGCTAGGACCATGGCTTCTGGGGTTGGAATGATCACAGCCCCCTAGGTTTTAAAGAGCCAGGCCTTCACCAACTTGGTTCTGGAGTGTGGGGCCAAAGCCGCAGCTCAAGAGTGAGGGGGCCGGGCTGCCATGCCCAAGAGGGAGAGGAATGGGGCCCTGAGTAGTGAGGTCGCCACTCAGGAACTAGGGGACTGGAGCCACCCAGTGAGGAGATCTGTACAGATGCCACCCAATGATCTGTACAGATGCCAAGTTGACAAGGGTTGGAACTGTGGTAGTTATGTTTGTGTGTCAACTTGGCTGGGCCTGGTTGAGTGGCTGGGCAGCTGGTGGTAGTTATTCCCCATGATGGGACTGGCAATTAGCTCCATGGTAGGATCTACCACAAGCAGCTGAGTAGCTGCCTTTGGGAATGTGGTCTGCATCTGTATTTAAGGAAAAGCTTTGGGAATGGTCTCTAGTCTATGGCACGCTTGGACACTGCATGTAGCCGCATTGTTGCTCAGTAGCCTGCTATGCTCTGCCGACCTTGGGACTTACAATGGACTTAAGTTAAAGGCCTGCTGTTTGGTTTGGTAACATTGGGACTGTGCCTTTTGACTTGTCAACCTTGGGGCTTCTCAGCCTCAGCAGCTGTCTGAGTGAAGAAACGCCTCTAGCTCCAGTGGGCTGGGAGCAGGAGGCAGAGCTGGACCCCAAGGTTGAGGGGCTTTCACCCAGCCCCTAGAGCCTGGCACTTTGAACTTGGACTTAAAGCCTCCAAATTGTAAGAATAAACTCCTGTTTGTTAAGGCCATCCCATTTATAGTATATTCTTGTCAGAGTAGCACTCGGTAACCAGAACATCAACTTTGGGCTTGTCAGTCTCAGCAGCCAGTAGCTGCCTGAGTGAAGAAAAGCCTCTAGCTTCAGTGGGCCGGGAGCAAGAGGCAAAGCTGAAGCCCAAGGTCAAGGGGCTTTCACACAGCCCCTAGAGCCTAGCACTTTGAACTCGGACTTCTAGCCTCCCGTACTATATGAGACTAAACTCCAGTTTGTTCAGGCATCCCATTTGTGGTATATTCTTGTCAGAGTGGTACTAGGTAACCACAACAACTGGCATTCCAGTTTAGTGTGTGTGATTGTTTTGACCAGGGTGCAATAAATCCAGCAGATTAGAGTAGCCATTTCCAACCAGGTAAACAGAGGAAAGAAACATTCTACAGTGAGAGAAAAATCACATAGGAAGAATCACATAAGAGACTATCTGAATTGAGAGAGTAACCAAGAGAATGGATGTGTGGTCTTCAGTAGCCTTCTGTCCCTCATTCTAATCCTTCCTTTCCTATGGCCTTGCCTTTAGGGTCCATGAGACAACTTTGAAACATTATAATAAGCTTCTCCTTCTGTATCTTAAACTAGATTGAATTGGTAGCTGTCTTTGCCAACTCAACTCTAAACTCACTGCCGTCAAGTTGGATCTGACCCATAGCGACCCCTCCTTGAGTTTCTGAAGTGGTATCACTATGGAAGTAGATTGCCCAACTTTCCTTGTGAGGATTGGCTGGTGGGTTTGAACCAGGAGTCTTAATTAAGACAATACCAAATAGGACACAAAATAAAAGAGGCTGAGAAGAGTAGAGAAGTTAGGAAAAATGAAAATGTTTTGGGGGTTTGAATGAAGAAATTGTTTACATTCTCTTTTTTTCATAAAAGAAATCAGAAATTTGAAACAGACAAATTTTAATTGTCCATTTATGTTGTTTATAGTAATATAGAAAAATGGAAATGAATTTCAACAAATCAAAAGTAATGATAACAATAATAATAGAATACATGCTATTAATTTAATATGTCAAATATTATTTTACAGATTTTTATATGATCTTGACAAGTATAAAGTTTTGGAAAATAAATCTTTAAAAATATACCTGAGCTTGCTATTTTAATGAATCCACAATGCCATGCACTCCTCTGCCCATAGGATTTCCTAGGCTGTAATCATTACAGGGGAGTTCTGGTAGCGTAGTGCACTTGACTGCTAACTAGAAGGTTGGCGGTTCAAACCCATCAGCCACTCCTTGGAAGGACGATGGGGCAATCTACTTCCGTAGTGATACTGCCTTGGAAACCCAAGGAGAAGTCACTATGAGTCAGGTCTGACTCAACGGCACATAACA
>NW_006921592.1:22539541-22548912 GCF_000298275.1 Orycteropus afer afer | reverse complement strand
TCGGAAGGAAGGTTGGGCAATCTACTTCCGTAGTGATACTGCCTTGGAAACCCAAGGAGGGGTCGCTATGAGTCAGGTCTGATTTGACGGCACATAACAACAAAAACAATATATGGCATAAACAGACTATCAAGCATAACCCAATAAGCACAAACAGCAGCAGAAAAACGAGATGAATGGGACCTTCTAAAAATTAAATTTTTATGTGCATCAAAAGACCTCTTCAAATGAGTAAAAAGAGAACCTACAGATTGGGAAAAAATGTTTGGCGATGGCATAACTGATAAGGGATATATCTCTAAAATTTATAGAAAACTCCAACACCTCAACAGCAAAAAGACAAACCAACTAAAAACTGAGCAGAAGATGTAAATAGACACTTCACCAAAGAAGATAAATATTCAAGCAGCCAACAAACACATGAAGAAATGTTCATGATCATTAACCATTGTTATTGTTGTTGTTGTCATGTGCCGTCGAGTCAGACCTGACTCATAGCGACCCTTCCTTGGGTTTCCGAGGCAGTATCACTACGGAAGTAGATTGCCCCATCTTACTTCTGAGGAGTGGTTGGTGGGTTTGCACCGCCAGCCTTCTGGTTAGCAGTCAAGTGTCTTAGTCACTATGCTACCAGAGCTCCTTATTAACCATTAGAGACATGGAAATCAAAACAACAATGAGATATCATCTTGCCCCAGCAGTAGTAGCAAAGTTCAACAAGACAGAAAATAATAAATGCTGGAGAAGGTGTGCAGAGATTGGAACTTACGTACACAGCTGGTGGGACTGTAAAATGATACAACCACTGTGGAAATCAGTATGGCAATTCCTTAAAAAGTTGGAATTAGAAATACCATTTGATCTAGCAATCCCATTACTAGATATATATCCTAAAGAAGTAAGCGCCGAGACAAGAACAGATGTATGCACAACCATGTTCATCACAGCACTATTTACAAGAGCAAAGAAATGGCAAGAACTTAAGTGTCCATCAACAGAAGAATGGATAACCAAACTATGGTTCATACATACAATGGAATATTATGCAGTACTAAAGAATAATGTAGAATCTGTGAAACAGTGCATAACATAGATGAATTTGGAGGACATTATTATGCTGAGTGAAATAAGTCAGTCACCAAAGGACAAATATTGTATTAGCTCACTATTATAAAAAGTTAAGGAAAGGTTTATATACGGAAGGAAACTTTTTTTGTTGGTTACCAAGGATGGGAGGGGAGAGAACACTGCTAAACACATAGAGTCAAGTATTGACTTAGGTGAAGGGAAGGGGAAAAAAAAGTGAGTGATCAACACGGTGGCACTGAGGAAGAGAAAAACAGAGAGAGGTACATGGGAGGTATAGACAACAAAGAGGAACCCTTTTGCATGTACAGTACTGAGTTGCCTATGAAGACAAACATTGATCTCCAGGTGGATAGATGGGTGGACAAGCTGAATGATCAGGTATACCTATGCAGGGGGGAGTTTGCCCAGGACCATGTATGGGGTTGGCAGATGATGTTTCTACAAGAGTATTTGTATGTACTGTAAGAATGTCCAAGTATACAGTAGAGCTGACAAGGGAAAAGGTTCTTGATCACAGCCAGCTACCCGGAAGGAGCAAGTTGGATTTGTGGGCTTGGGACCATGGTTAACAGGGGACATCAAGCTCAATTGGCATAACATACTACACAAAGATATTGTGCTACACCCTATTTTGGTAAGTAGTGACTGGGGTCTTAAAAGCTTGCAAGTGGCCATCTACATGCAGTGATGGGTCTCTCCTCATCCAGAGAAAGAAGAATGAAGAAAAGCAAAGACATATGGAAACAACTTGTCCAAGGGATTAGTAGACAATGTGATCCTCAGCCTATATAACCATGAGACCAGAAAAACTAGATGGTGCCTAGCTGCCACTGTCAACCATTCAGAGGGGAATTGTTGAGGGATATCTGGATAGAGTGAGAGAACAATGTGGAACAAAACTCAAAATCATGAAAAAAAAAAGGAAAGACCAGGTTTGCTGGTCTGATAGAGACCCCTGACACTATAGCCCCTAGTTACCCTTCAGATCTGGAACTGAACTCACTCCTGTGGCTTCCAGCCAAACAATAGACAGGCATATGGGGTGAACATTTATATCAGGTAGATACACTCTTTGGAGCAATCAATCGTGGGAGAATAGAACGGCAGTGTTTGCACAGAGACAGCTGGGGTGGGGGGCCAGGGGATGTGGAATGGGAGTGCATGGGAGAGAGGGACAGATGGAAGAGGTAACTATGGGGATGAAGTGGGAAACGAGCCATTATATTGTGGGGAATTGCAGTCAATGTCATGAAACAAAATGTGTATTAACTGCTGTATGGAAAATGAATTTGCTTTGTAAACTTTCACCTAAACCATAGTTTTTTTTTTAAAAAAAGTGCCTACCCAATGTGTCCTCAGAGTAAAAGGTCTTAACTCTGCTAATAACTAGCTCGGGGACCCTAAATAATACATCTTTGGATCACAGTTTTCTCATGAGTTAAATGAACAAGTCGGGTGACAGATTCTCCACAGTTACTCTTAATTATGTGATTAAATGAATATATTGTCCTCTTGATTGAATGTTATCTAAGTCTGCATACTGCCTTATATTCACTTTTTCATTTCTTAAATATCACCCTCATGAGACTATAATGATCTATGTGGTACTGGATCAGAGTTGGAGGCATCACAATGAACTCGTGTTTAACATGAGAAAAAGGGGATCATTGATAAGATAGCAGGTGGAGAAAAGACTGAAGTTGTCAGGGATTTCATTTTACTTGGATCTACTATCAATGCCCATGGAAGTAGCAGTCAAGAAATCAGACATCATATTGCACTGGGCAAATCTGAGGCAAAAGATCCCTTTAAAGTTTTAAGAAGCAAAGATGTCTGTTCTGGTTACCTAGTGCTGCTGTAACAGAAACGTACAACAAGTGGGACGGCTTTAATACACAGGAGTTTATGCTGACAATTTGGAGGCTTTAAGTCCAAATCAAAATGCCAGGTTCTAGGGGGTGGATGAAAGCCCCTCAACCTTGGGCTTCAGCTCTGCCTCCTGCTCCCAGCCCACTGAAGCTGGAAGCTTTTCTTCACTCAGCTGCTGGCTGCTGAGGCTGACAAACCCAAGGTTGACAAGTAACGAGGCACAGCCCCAATATTACCAAACCACACAGCAGGCCATTAATTCAAGTCCATTAAAAGTTCCAAGATCTGCAGAGCATGGCAGGCTGCTGAACAACGACTCAGCTACATGCAGGGTTCAAGCATGATATAAGCTACAGACCATTCCCAAAGCTACTTCTTACATACGGGAAGCAGACCACATCCCTAAAGTAGCTACTCTGCTGAGTGTTGGAATTCCTACCACGGAGTTGATTGCCAGTCTCATCATGGGGAATAACTACCACCAGCTGCCCGGTCACTCAACCAGGCTCAGCCAAGTTGACACACACTACCACAATGCCACTTTTTCTTTTTTTTTTTTTTAATTGTGATTTGGGTGACAGTTTACACAGAGCAAATTCATTTTCCATACAGCAGCTCAAATACATTTTGTTTTATGACACTAACTGCTATTCCCCACAATGTAACAGCTCTCTTCCCAATTCCTTCCTATAGTTACTTCTTCCTTGTGCCCTTCTTTCCTGTGCATTACTGCCCCCTGAGCTATCCTCTTGTGCAAATACTGCCCTTCTGATCTCCCATGATTGATGGTTCTAAGGAGTTACATCATTTGATGTGAATGTTCACCCTATATGCCTATCGTTTGGCGGGAAGCCATGGGAGTGAGTTAAATTCCAGACCTGAAGGGTATCAGGGGCCATAGCTCCAGGGGTCTCACCAAGATCTATCAGACCAGTAAACCTGGTCTCTTTTATGATTTTGAGTTTTGTTCCACATTGTTCTCCTAATCTATCCAGGATCTCCTGCATTGATCCCTTTCTGGGTGGTTGACAGTGGTAGCCGGGCACCATCTAGTTCTTCTGGTCATGGTCATATATGCTGGGGTTTGCATGGGCCACTAGTCCCTTGGACTAATTGTTTTCATGTGTCTTTGCTTTTCTTCATTCTTCTATGCTCTGGATGAGGAGATACCCATTGTTGCATCTAGATAGCCACTTGTAAGCTTAAGAACCCAGTCACTACTCACCAAAATAGGATGTAGAACAATGTTCTTGTTTAGTATGTTCTGCCAGTTTAGCTTGATGTTCCCTGAGACCATGGTCCCAAGCCTACAGGTTCAACAACTCACTCCATCAGGGTAGTTGACTGTGGCTAAGAAGTTATCATAACTTTGCCCTCTGTTAGTTCTAGTTATATGAACATAGCAAAGATGTCACTTTGAAGACTAAAGTGCACCTGACCCAAGCCATGGTATTTTCAATTGCCTCATTTGCATGCAAAAGTTGGACAATGAACAAGGAAGATCAAAGAAGAGTTGATGGTTTTGAATTGTGGTGTTAGCAAAGAATGCTGAAAGTATAGTGGACTGCCAGAAGAATGAACAAATCTGTCCTAGAAGAAGTGCAGCCACAGTGCTTCTTGGAAGCAAGAATGTCCAGACTTTGTCTTACCTACTCTGGTCATGTTGTCAGAAGGGACCATTCCCTGGAGAAGGGTATCATGCTTACTAAAGTGGAGGGTCAGCAAAAAAGGGGAAGACCCTCAACTAGACGGATTCACACAGTGGCTACAACAATGGGCTCAGGTATAGCAAGGATTGTGAGGATGGTGCAGGACCAGGAAGTGTTTGCTTCTGTTGTACATGGGGTTGATATGAGTTGGAGCCCACTCGACAGCACCTAACAACAACAACAACAACAATGTTTTTGAAAGTAGATCACCAGGCCTTTCTTCCCAGTCTGTCTTAGTCTGGCAGCTCCACTGAAACCTGTCTACTATGCTGTTGCTGCTGGTATTTGAAATGTTGGCTACATAGCTTCCCCCATCATAGCAACACTAACCCACACAATACAACAAAATGATAGATTTTTTAAAATATATATATAATGAAAATAATTTTGTTATATATATTTTAGGGTTTGCATTTATGACAAACATATTCATTCAGAAGGGCATAGCTGAGTCCCAAAGGGTATTATCAAATCTTTCCTGAAAAGGAACAGGTTTCAAGAAGACCAAGGCTCATCTGAAGGCCTTTCCACATCTACTAGGTAGCAGACATATTGGTGCTATGTATTTCTGTTAAGTTTTGCCTTGAAATCCTAATGTCTTCTATCTTTGGTATTACGTGTTAACCATGAATTATTCAGCTGAACATTTGTCTGATTTCCTGCTCTACGATAAGACTCATCTGAATATAAATATGTAATTTTGTTGTACATGATTTCTTCAGGAAGAAAGCTTTGTTTGAACATGTACTGAGTAAGCTCAGGACAAGATGCTTTAAAACCAATTTTAAATGTTTAGATTGCAGAAGTAACCTTCACCCTCTGTAAAACAAACACTGAAAACATTCCCTATTTCTACTAGATCCTTTGCTGGGCTTGTTTAGTTCAGAATGTGTTTTGTATTTGCGAGAAAATTGATTTTATGTTAAGGCAAATAATTTAGAACATTATCCCTTGATCGCAGAAGAAAATGTCTAGTTTCTTTTGGGCTTATTTTATTCAAATATATGCAATTTAATAAATACCAGACTATACAGCAGCAAGAAAAAAGCCATACCTTCTTTTTCTCTTATGTGATGAACTAATTGTTCAAAATCTTACTAAGTCATAGCATATTAGACAACTTTGTATGTTTCCAGCTACATGAAATATCTAGAATAAACACATAGAGACAAAAGTTTATTATTGGTTACCAGGGGCTGAGGGAAAAGAGAATAAGTTATTGCTTAATGGGCAATGAGTGTCTTATTGAGGCAATGAAATATATTTAGAAATGGTGGTGAATATTGTACAACGTTGTGAATGTAATTAATGTCACTGAATTGTACATTCAAAAATGGCTAAAATGGAAATATTTTTTATTTTATATAGTTTACCATAATTGAAAAATATAGTCAAGTCTACAGGGATTCATGTGTATGAGGAGATTCTTCACCTAGACAACAAATGTCTGGTGTTATGGCAATGGCATATTAAATGGCAATAGGTAGTAAAGTATGTAGGGCTATAAATGACATGATGCCATGGATTGACCAAATAGTAGTTTAAAAAATTCAATCTAAATTTACCATCCTGACGAAAGGTTTATGATATATTAAGTACAAAATGCAAACTGCAAATAAAAATGGGTAACAAAATTCAATTCATAAATACAAAGGCTTATAATTAGAAGTTACAGGAATAGACATAAATACGACAGCATACCATGTGGGTAAAACTCAGGAATGAAAGCACAAAATGCAAAGAATGGTTACCTTGGGGAAGAGGTTGCTTGGAAGGAAAGAGGATTTTCAAGTATGACTTTTTTCCTTTTTCTTTATTTTTTAATGAGATATAATTTACATAACATAAGATTCACCATTTTGAAATGTACAATGAGTGGTTTTTAGTATGAATCTTTAAAAATTGTTTAAAGTGGTGCTATAGGAGGTGGAGACAAAATGGCATCCTGGTGACACTCTCCACCCAATCCCTCTACAACAGAGACCTGGAAGAACTGAGTGAAACAGTTCAGATTATGATCCTCTGAGCATCAAATGAGAGGGTAAAGAATTAGTTGAATGCTGTTTGGAAAGGGAGATGGAGTGAAGACAGTGACTGAGGAGAGAGAAAAAGCCAGGGCCTGACAAAATGTGGCCATTTGGAGACACAGAAGGCATCATATGTGGGTGAGGAGCAAACAACTTCACGGACTCCATACTGGGACAGAGACATAGCAAGGACAGATCTGAGAGGGAATAAAGGTAAGAAAAATGTGTTCTAGATCTGGAAGAAGAAAACGCAAGATTTCCAGTGGCACAGATGACTGCAGAACTAGGAGGGAGCCAATGAACGGAGATGAAACAACTCACTACTAGTGAACAAACATTAATCATTTGTGTTGCGGATCCATGCAAAGGGGAAGGCTTGTGGGGTGGCAGTTGGAGACAATGGATTCTGGGTGGCCCCCTACCTAATAAAGTCTTGGTAGGAACTAGATCATTAACTGTGTGTTCCCAGGACTGCACTGGGCTCATGTCAGTGAATCGCAACCAGGGAAGTGCATTCTCCACTTCCCCAACCCCACCTTCCCAGTAACAAGGGATCAGCCCCTTCCTGCCTTACAAACCCAGTGGCTAAGGACAGCCACCACCTTCTGGGTAACTCAGACCACCTCTTCAACCAACAGCCCAGCCACCCATTGCACTCTGCCCCAAGCAGACAGAGCCAATGTCAGCAGCTCTGCTTCTTTGAGTATGTGTCATTGACAGGGCTTCCTCCCACTGAACATAGACACATGTCACTGTGGTCTCCTCTACTAGAGGTGCTTGTGCACTCCAGGCTCCCATACCCTCCATGGGCACAATCTCTCATGAATTGCGTCACAGGTCCACACTGCCACTGCTGTCAGCTGACCATACTGCACCAGTCCCTCCCACTCCCATTCCTTCTTGCTTTTTCTTTTCTTCTCCTTTACCCTTTAATTTTTTTCTACTTTTTCTTCCTTTTTATTTTTCCCTCTTCCTCTTCTTCATCTATTTTTACCCATCTTTCTTCTCATCAATCCCACATTTTATTTTCTTCTTTTTTTTTTTTTTTTCCTGCCGCATGCAAAGAGATCCTGACATTAATTCCCCACTTGTCAGCCATACCAATTCACCTAACACCTCACCCAAATGGCAAATACCACTACCTGCTCTGGCACCCTTGGATCAATGACAGACAGTAGACATCACCTGTTCCTCCTACCAACAGGTCCTATTCTTGACTAACAAACACATCTGTACCCACATTCCCACCAGTTACCCCACCCACATGGAGACAAGTGAGGAGCTCCCCAGTGCTGCCAAACTAGTAACAAAGAAGCATGCCTGCCCCTCTCACACAAAACAAATACGAAAACTCAGGGTGAAACAAACCAATACATAATCAACAAATAAAAACAAAAACTCCAAAATGTCTTGGAGACAATAGACAACTTCAATTCAAACAAAAAAAACAGGATAAGACAGCACAAGCAAGTGACCAAAATAAAGAATTAGGAAACTTCCCTGAAGAAGAACAGGTAATAGAACTACCTGGCAAGGAATTTAAAAGATATATAGACACCTATTCTTCCAAGAACTCAAGGAAACTACAAGGAAAATGCAGACAATACCCTAGAAGAGTTCAGGAAAATAATACAAGAGGAAAATGACAAAATAAATAGACAATTATAAATCATATAAAAACAGCAATTAGAAATCCAGAAGATCAACACTAAAATTGTGGAGATAGATATCACATTGGAGTGTCAAAAATCAAATGACATCACTGGGCAAATCTGCTTTAAAGTGTTAAAAAGCAAAGACACCACCTTGAGGAGTAAGGTACACCTGACACAAACCATGGTATTTTCAGTCACCTCCTTATAATATCATGCAAAAGTTGGACAATGGATAAGGAAGCTCAAAGGATAACTGATGCATCTGAATTACGGTTTTGGTGAAGAATATTGAATATACTATGGACTTCCAGAAGCACATGCATATCTATCTTGCAAAAAGCACAGCCAGAATGCTCCTTAGAAACAAGGATGGTGATACTTCATCTCATGTTCTTTGAACACGTTATCAGGATGAAGCAGTACATGTAGAAGGATATCATGCTTGGTAAAGCAGAGGATCAGTGAAAAGGAAGAAGACCTGAACAACATAGATGGACACAGTGACTGCAACAATGGGATCAAACATAGCAATAATTGTGAGGATGGCACGAGACCAGGAAGTGTTTTGTTCCATTGTACACAGGGTTGCTACGAGTTGGAAAAATTAAGTGTTCTTGAATTACTATTCATCACAGTGTTATTCATAATTTGTTATGATTTACACAGTCAAATACCCTTGCATAGTCAATGAAATGCAAGTAAACACCCTTCTGGTATTCTCTGCTTTCAGCCAAGATTCATCTGCTACCAGCATTCCTCATTCCACATGTTTTTTTGTATCCAGCTTGAATTTCTGGTAGTTCCCTGTTGTTGTACTGACACAAATACTTTTTAATTATTTTCAGCAAAATTTTCCTTATGTGTGATATTATTATTATTTTTTTTATTTTTATTAGGATTTGGGTGGAGATTTACAGAGTAAATTCACTTTTCATACAGTAGTTCACATATACTTTGTCTCATGTCATTGACCAAAATTTACAATGCAGCAGCTCCCCTCCCACTTCCTCCCCATAGTTACC
>NW_006921592.1:22511416-22523343 GCF_000298275.1 Orycteropus afer afer | reverse complement strand
CCTTGGGTTTCCAAGGTGGTATCACTATGGAAGTAGATTGCCCAACCTTCCTTCTGAGGAGTGGCTTGTGGGTTTGAACTGCCAGCCTTCTGGTTAGCAGCCAAATGCCTTAGGCACTATGCCACCAGAGCTCCCTGGATGAATTTGGAGGACACTATATTGAGTGAAGTCAATCATAGGAGAACAAATACTGTATGAATCCACTATTATAAAAGTCAAGGAAAGGTTTTCACATGGAAGGAAATTTTCTTTTTTGGTTACCAGATGTGGGAGGGGAGGAAAGAGAAAATTGCTAGTTAGGAAACAGATGTATTGATTTGGATAAAGAGGAAAGGCAAAAAGCATGTGACCAGCCCAGTATTACTAAGGAAAAGGAAGACACAAAGAGGTGCATAAGAGTTACAGACAATAAAGGTAAATATAGATACACAATGCTGCATTATCAGTAATAACAAACATTAATCTATCAGTGGATTTATAAATAGACAGGCAAGATGATCAAGTATGCATAGATGAATGGGAATATGCCCATAACCATATAAAGATGATATTTCTACATACTTATTTGTTTCGGTTATAAAAATGCCCATATATATGATAGAGCTAACAGGGGGTTTGTTTGTTTGTTTGTTTTTTAACAGGGGGCAAAGTTATGATAACTTCTTAGCCACAACCTTGAGTGAGTGAATCATTGGGCCTGTGGACTTAGGACCATGGTCACGGGGGGCATCAAGTTCAACTGGCTTAACATAGTACACAAAAGGGAGCTTTGGTGGTGTAGTGCCTAAGGCATTTAATTGCTAACCAGAAGGCTGGTGGTTCAAACCCACCACCTACTCCTCAGAAAGAAGATTGGGCAATCTACTTCCGTAGAGATAGCACTTCGGAAACCCAAGGAGGGGTCACTATGAGTAGAATCGACTTGATGGCCGTGAGTGAGTACACGAAAATTGTTCTACATCTTACTTTGGTAAGTAGCGACTGGGATCCTAAAAGCTAGCGAGTGGACATCTAAGATGGCAACTATTGGTTTCTCCCCATCTGGAGCAAAGAAGAGTGGAGAAAATCAAAGACACATGGAATCAGTCCAAAGGACTAATGAACCATGAGAACCTCAGACTATATGATGCTATGATACTTGGGACAGTATGTCAACTTTGCTAGACCACAATTCTGAGTGGTTTAAGCAGTTGTGATGTGGTTATTTCCATGATGAGATCAGATGTATATGTTTTGAGCAGCCAATCCATTGAAAGAGAGTTTCCCTACGGGTGTGGCCTGCTTCCAATATATATGTGGACATGCTGGGAAGATGAGAGACTCTTCTGTGGATCTGGATCCTGTTGTGCTGCCTACAACTGTCTGTGAGCGAACAATCCACCATTTGGCCTGGTGATCTTGGATTTGTCAGAGTCAACAGCCGGTATACTGCCTGCCAACCTTGAGCTCATCAGCCCCTGCAGCTGCATGAGTAAGGAAAAGCCTCCAGCTTGACGTTTGATCCAGGAAATTGGGACTTGCCAGCTTCTATAAGTGTGTGAGCCATTTTCTGAAGATAAATTTCTCTCTCTCTATATATATATATAAACTTTACTGGTTTTGCTTCTGTAGAGAACCCAGCCTAACACAGATCCTGAGACCAGAAGAACTAGATGGTGCCAGCTACACATGCCAACCATTTGGAAAGGGATCACAATGGAGATCCTGGATAGAGTGGAAGAAAAAAAGTAGAATGAAATTCAAAATCATGAAATTCAATATCAGACCAGGCTCACTGCTCTGATAGAGACTGGTGAAACCCCCAAGACTATGACCCCAAGTCACCCTTCAGGCCTAGAACTGAACTCACTCCCATGGCTTAACCTTCAGCCAAACAACAGACAGGGCTATGAGGTGAACAGTTACACCAGGGAGGTGAACACTCCTTAGAACAATCAATTGTGGGAGATGAGAAGGGAAGCATTTTCTGAGGGAGAAACTCAGAAGACAGGAATACATAGGAAAGAAGAACACAGGGTACAGTAACCACAAGGAGGAAATGGGAAGAGATGTTACTTTGTGGGAACTGCAATCAATTCCATCAAACAAAATGTTCATGAACTGTTGAATGGAAAACAAATTTGTTCTGCAAACTTTCACCCAAATCACAATAAAATGTTTTAAAAAAAAGATCCCAGACTTAAACCCAGCTACCACTACCTGTTGCCACTGAGTTGACGCTGACTCACAGTGACCCCATGTATGTCAGAGTAGAGCTGTGCTGTATAGGGTTTTCAATGGTTGGTATTTCAAAAGTAGATTGACAGGCCTTTCTTCTGAGGTGCCTTGGGGTGGACTTGAATATCCAAACTGGGTAGGCAGCCAAGAGCCTACCTACCTACCTGTTTGCGCCACCCAGGGACTCTAAAACCAGTTGTAGAGTCAGCTCCATCTCATGGCGATCCCATGTGTGTCAGAGTAGAACTAGGCTCCACAGGGTTTTCAATAGTGATTTTTTGGAAGTAGACTGCCAGGCCTTTTGTGGTAGTTAAAGTTGTATGTCAACTTGGTTGGGCCTGGTTGAGTGGATGGTTAGCTGGTGGTAGTTATTCCCCATGATGAGACTGGCAATCAAGTCCCTGGTGGGATCTACCACAAGCAGCTGAATAGCTGCTTTAGGGATGTGGTCTGCTTCCCGTATATAAGTAGCAGCTTTGGGAACAGTCTCTAGTTTATGGCTTGAACCCTGCATGTACCCATGTCATTGTTCAGCAGCCTGCCATGCTCTGCCAACTTTGGGACTTATAATGGACTTGAATTAATGGCCTGCCATGTGGTTTGGTAACATAGGGACTGTGCCATTTTATTTGTCAACCTTGGGCTTGTTAGCCTCAGAAGCCAGTAGCTGCCTGAGTGAAGAGATGTCTTTATCTTCAGTGGGCCAGGAGCAAGAGGCAGAGCTGAAGCCCAAGGTCGAGGGGTCTTCACCCAGTCCCTACAGCCTGGCACTCTGCACTTGGACTTATAGCTCCCAAAATGTAAGAGAATAAACTCCTTTTTGTTCAAGCCATCCCATTTGTGGCATATTCTTGTCGGAGCGGCACTAGGTAACCAGAACAGAGTATGATCCCCTATAGCCCCGCTAGGGAAACTCCCTTTCAACTGATTGGCTGCTCAAAACATATACATCTGATCCCATCATGGGAATAACCCCCACCACAATTGCTTAAACCACATAGAATTGTGGTCTAGCCAAGCTGACACACAGCCCCAACTGTCACACCTTTTTTTTTTTTTTTTTTTTTTTGAGGTGCTGCTAAGTGGACTAGAAACTCTAACCTTTCTGAACCCAACTAGACAGATGGAAATATTTATGTCTCTTAAAGAATACTTGTTCTGTGTGCTCAGAAATGATCTGTCTGCAATGTTTAGTAAATCTAGGACTTAAATTTACAAGACATTGATTGTAGTTTGTTTCCACCCAGATGTTACACACCTTTGAACAAGTGTCCCCAGAAGCTCTGCCTGTCACTCTGTGTGTTAGATTGGGTTCTCTAGAGAAACACAAAAACCAGCAAGTATATATATATATATATATTTAGAGAGAAAGAGAGAGAAATTTATCTTAGGAAAATAGCTCACAAGCATATAGAAGCCGACAAGTCCAAGTCTCTGGAGGAAAATGGGCTGGCGACAGCCTTAGCTTCCGTAAGCACGGGGGGCCGAGAGATTCAAAGCTGGCAGGCAGTGCGCTAGTTGTTGGCACCAACAAAAGGTGAATCCAAGATCTCTAGCCGAGCAATGGGCTGCTCCCTCACAGAAGTTTGTAGTCCGCACACCAGGATTCCAATCCCTCCAGGAATGTGGCTCTTCCCAGGATGTCCCTGGATATCTTGGAAGCAGGCCACACCCCTAGGGAAACTCTCCTTGGACAGACTGGCCACTCAGAACACAGTCATCTGATCCCATCATGGGAACAACCACATAGAACTGGGGTTCAGCCAAGTTAACACACAGCTCCAACTATCACACTCTGCCTTTGTCAAAATGCAAGCAAGTGAGCCCTGTCTCCCTGGGGTCTAAATTCAGCTCAAGGACGTGTGGCCACAAGCACACTATTTTGCCAACCACAGGGATAATACATCAAAAGACACACTTCAGGCCTCAATATGAGCTGCATGTATTAGTTTTAACTTGCCTTTCTCATAGCTTTGCATCATTACCTCTTCCTTGTCCCACTCCTCCCTTTCTTCTCAACCCAAAAATACATTTTCTGCTCAAATCATCCTTGCTGCTAGTAAGTCAATTGTCAAAATTACAGTTTGCTTTAGTTATCAAATTCTACTTAATTTTATCCAGATGATCCTTCTGCAGTAAACTTATTCCATTCTTGCTCATGCATCTATCTTATTTTGATAGGTCTCAGTGTTCATCAAAGGATCTCTGGTGGCATGGTGCCTAAGGCATATTTGATTGCTAACCAGGATGGTGGTGGTTCAAACTCACCAGCCACTCCACAGAAGGAAGATGGAGCAATCTACTTCCATAAAGATTTACCACCTCAGAAACCCAAAGGGGATGCTATGAGTCAGAATCAACTTGATGGCAGTGAGTTTGTTTTGTTTTGTTGTTGTTTTTTCAGTGCTCATCAGTCTTAGCTGTTTTCTTCTCCATCCAAATACAAAACTGTTTGCTTCTTCTCTTGGTTTTACTGTCAGTGACTTGTTCGGCTTTCTCCTTAGAAACTCCTTGGAGTCTCCCCATAATTCCTCCAATCTGTAGAAGTGTATTTATTCGTTTTTATGCCATAAAAAACAAAACCAAACTCACTGCTGTCAAGTCGGATTTGACTCCAGCCACCCCTCCTTGGGTTTTCGAGGCGGTATCACTATGGAAATAGATTGCCCAATCTTCCTTCCAAGGAGGGGCTGGTGGGTTTGAACAGTCAAATGCTTTAGGCACTACACCACCAGAGCTCCCATTTATGCCACAGGCATCCATATATTTGATATCTGGAAACTGGAATGTACTAATATTTACAAGGAAATATTGGTGGTTCTTGTCTTCCATGCAGGAGATTCTGGTTCAATTCCTGACCAATGTACCTCATGAGCAGCCACCACCGTCTGTCAGTGGAGGTTTGCGTGTTGCTATGATGCTGAACATGTTTTACTGGAGCTTCTAGACCTAAGACAAAGTAGGAAGTAAGGCCTGGCAATCTACTTCCAAAGATGAGCCCATGGAAACACTCTGGATCACAATGTTCCAATCTGCCACTGATCATGGGCCTGGCTCAGGACTGGGTAGTGCTTTGTCTATTATGCATGGGGTCACCATGAGTCAGAGGCTGACTTAATAGCAGTCACCAACAATAACAATATTTTGAAACACTGATTGATGGAAAATGACATTTATTTAAAGGAAAAAAATCTGTTAGTTCAGAGAGGGATTATATTAGTGAGCCCTTTTTCTGCCATGCAGTTGTAATTAAGGATAAGTCCTTACACAAAAATAGATGCTTCCAACTGACACATTAATCAGTCAGTGTAACTGATGCTGTTTTTAAAGGCTATCCTTGTTATGGGCAGGGTAAGCCTTTGCAGAGATTATTAGGGTGTTAAGTAATTTGGAAGTGGACCCTGAGGTAGAAGAGAACTTGGTCTGTGCTCATACTTTGGGACATAGCAAGCCAAAGCTAGTCACTATACCAGTAAGGATTAGGTTCACTTGGAAGTGATAGAAAACTGAAAATAACAAAGGTTAAACAAGATAGAAATGGTTTCCTCTCTCATGAAAACAAAGCCCAAAGATAAGCAGTGCAGAGCTGGTATAGAAGCCCCCTGATCATCAGGAACCAGGATCCTTTTATTTTGCTGCTCTACCATCTTCAATATGTGGCATCCACCATGGTCCAAGAAGGCTGAGTTATAGCCACCATGTTCATACCCCAGCCAGCAGAAGGTGAAGACAGGCATGCCTCCATTTTCCATGGATACTTCCTCAAAGCCCACATGGCACTTCTACCCACACGGCTACACCTAACTGCAAACCAAGAAACACCAAACTCACTGCCGTTGAGTCGATTTCACCTCACAGTGACCCCTCCTTGGGTTTCCGAGGCAGTATCTCTAAAGAAGTAGATCGACCAACCTTCCTTCCAAGAAGTGGCTGGTGGGTTTGAACCACTAGCCTTCTGATTAGTAGTCAAATGCCTTAGGCACTGCGCCATCAGAGCTCCCTAACTGCAAGGAGGCTGGGATATGTAAATTTTATTTTAGGTCTCCATGACTACTACCCAAAGATTGGAGATTTGAATCCAACCAGTGGCACCATAGAAGAAAGGTCTGGTGATGTAGTTCTGTAAGATTACAACCACTGAAAACCCTGTGGTGCACAGTTCTACTCTGACACACACAAGGTGGCCATGAGTTGTAATCAAGTCAATGGGTTTGGTGTTCAGTTAGAAATGAGAAGTTCTATTAGTGAAGAAAGAGGGGAGAATGATATCAGCATGGTGGTAAGCAAAATGATGGCCCTTCAAAAGTGTCCACATCCTAATGTCTGGAACCCATGAATATGTTACCTTATAAGGCAAAAAGGAAGGTGCTCTGGTGGCATTGTGGATAAGGCACTGGGCTGCTAATCAAAAGGTCAAAAGATCAGTGGTTCAAACCCACCAGCTGCTCTATGGGAGAAAGACGAGGCAGTTTGTTTCCATAAAGATTTACAGCCTTAGGAATCCTATGGGGGTCACTACGAGTCAGAATAGACATGATAGCAGTTGTTGTTGTTGTTATGTGCCATCTAGTCGGCCCCAACTCAGAGCGACCCCTCCTTGGGTTTCGGAGGCAGTATCACTACAGAAGTAGGATTGCCCAACCTTCCTTCCGAGGAGTGGCTGGTGGGTTTGAACTGCCAGCCTTCTGGTTAGCAGTCAAGTGGCTTAGGCACTAGGCTACCAGAGTTCCTATGATGTCATGTGCTGTTGAGTCGGACCCAACTCATAGCGACCCCTCCTTGGGTTTCCGAGGCAATATCACTACGGAAGTAGATTGCCCCATCTTCCTTCCGAGGAGTGGCTGGTGGGTTTGAACTGCCAGCCTTCTGGTTAGCAGTCAAGTGGCTTAGGCACTAGGCTACCAGAGCTCCCAGAGTTCCTATGATAGCAGTAGTTTTATGTTTTGTTTTATTCCCCAGGATAAGGGATTTTGCAGACGTGATCAAGGCTAAGGCTCTTCAGATGGTGAGATTATCCTAAATTAGCTGGGTGGGTCAATTTAATTATATGAGGCCTTAAAATCAGAGGATCTTTCTTGGCTGCAGTCAGAGAGCTTTTAAGATGGAAGATGGAACCATAAATCAAGGAATAGGGATGAGCTCTAGAAGCTGTGAAAGGCAGGGAAATTAACCTTCCTCTAGAGACTCCAGAAAGGAATACAGCCCTGCCAGCACCTGGTGAGCTTAGCCCATTTTGGACTTCTGACCTATAGCACTGTCAAAAAATAAATTTGTGTTGGTTTAAGCCACTGAGTTTGTGCTAATTTTTTTCAGTAGCCACAGGAAACTAAAACAATCACACATCAGAAGTCTCTACTACAACCATGCAGATATCAAAGTGTTAAGAGATAGCTAGAGGTGGGAGAAAGCACAGCCAAATCCACAGTAAAAAGGAGGGAGCAGCAATCAATGAATTTGTAAAAATTTATATACTCACTCAGGATTCTTAGAAAGTAATTCCTGGACAGAGTACTGGGCTCTCTGTGGATAAGCAGGATTTGGTCTGCATGGTTCTTACTTAAATATTAATGGAAAGGGTGACTCTAGAAGCAAAATAATCTCCCTTTTTAGAAAATACAAAGGTAGTTAGATTGCCCTTCTTCCTTCCCCAAATTTGCATTACTAGTATAAATTTCCTGAGGCCACCATGACAAAGTTCCACAAACTGGGTGGCTTATAAGAACAGAAACGTATTATCTCACAGTTCTGGAGGCTAGTAGTCTGAATTCAGAGTGTCAGCAGGGTCAAGTTCTCTCTAAAGGCTGTAGGGGAAGATCCTTTCTTATCTCTAACAGCTTCTGGCAGCCCCAGGTGTTCCCAGGCTTGCAGCTGCACCATCACTCCCTTGTCACATGGCTTTCTTCCTTTCTTTTGTTTCTCTGTGTCTCTTCTAGGAGCTCTGGTGGTGTAGTGCCTAAGGCTGTTGTTGTTATGTGCTGTCAAATCAGACCCGACCAACCTTCCTTCCGAGGACTGGCTGGTGAGTTTGAACCACCAGCCTTCTGGTTAGCAGTTAAATGCCTTAAGCACTTGTGAGGCCTGAGTCCTAATGCCCTCCAGGTAATTCTTTAACCAGGAGTCTTTAGCCAGAGTCCTAAGGAATGTGAGGCCTGAGTCCTAATGCCCCCCCAGGTAATTCTTTAACCAGGAGTCTTTAGCGCCAGAGACTCCCGCACGTCCCCCCACGCCTCAGAGCTATACCTGGCTCCTGCAAGTCTCCCACGCATCAGGGCTTTACATCCTCCCTAGGTAATTATTCTCTAACCAGTCTTTAGTCCCGGAGATTCCAGCACGTCCCCCCACGTCTCAGAGCTCTACCCTAAACCCCCTAGCAACAACCAATCATTTGTCCCCCTTTGCCCTGGGGCTACTCCACCCTATATTTTTTCCTATAAAAATGTAATAGTAAGAGAGCACGGGGTCTTTTGCCCAAGCTGCTGCGTCGGTGTAAGCACAGACCCTAGCTCGAGCTAGCCAAAAAACTCTCCTTCTTGCACTTGCATTGTCGTGTGTTGGCAAATTCCTCGCGCCGACCAACTCCTTCCTAACCTGGGCTCAACACACTATGCTACCAGAGCTCCTCCTAGTGCCTAAAGGCATCTGACTGCTAATCAGAAAACTGGCAGTTCAAACCCACCAGCCACTCCTCGGAAGGGAGGTTGGGTAATTTACTTCCACAGAGATACTGCCTCGGAAACCTAAGGAGGGGTCACTACGGGTCGTATCTGACTCTATGGCAGTGGGTGGTGGTGGTGGTGGTGTCTCTTCTACTTTTTCATAAGGACACCACTTAGATCCTATTCCAGTATGATCTCATGCTAACTGATAACATCATCAAAAATCTTATTTCTAAACAAAATCTTATTTCTGTCACTTTCACAGGTAACAGAGGTTAGCACTTCAACATTTCTTTTTGAGGGTCCCAATTCAATCCATAACATCTAGAAAGAGAATTCTATTAAGGAATAGATTTTAACTATCTAGAGAGTCAGGGTCGTGTGGTGGAAAGTTAAGATTAAAGGATACAGATTTCATTTGAAATACATTTATTGAGTACCTGTAGGGTATCCAACAAGTCAGGAAGCACAGATCATCTTTTATTGTGTACAAATTGAAAATGTCTTGAATAATATCATATATAGAGCAGAGGACCAGAGAGACAGAATATGGAGCATATGGTCTACCAGGAAGGCAAACAAATGAGTAATGGCTATAGAGGGATGGTTCTACACTATACTTACTAGTTCATATCCTGGCTCAGCACCTACCACAGTCTGACTTGGAGCCACTGTCCTAGCTACCTAGAGCTGCTGTAATACAACTACCACAAACGTGTGGATCTAAGAATATAAATTTATTTTCTCACAATTTTGGAGACTCAAATCCAAAACAGGGTCTTGACCATTATGGATTCCTTCCTTGTCAGTAACCTGGGTGTTCCTTGATTCCTTGCCATTCCTTTGCTTACAGATAGATGATCCTCATGTGTAATCTGTCTTTCCCTAGAGTGTATCTTTGTGTCTGTTCTAGTTGTTTTGGTTACCTAGTGCTGCTATGACAAGAATATACCACAAATTGGATGGCTTTAACAAACAGGAGTTTATTCTTACAATTTGGAGGTTTTAAGTCTGAGTTCAAAGTATCAGGCTTTAGGGGCTGGGTGAAAGCCCCTCAACCTTGGGCTTCAGCTCTGCCTCTTGCTCCTGGCCCACTGAAGCTGGAGGCTTTTCTTCACTCACTGCTGAGGCTGACAAGCCCAAGGTTGACAAGTAATAAGGCGCAGTCCTGATATTACCAAACCACAGGGCAGGCCATTAATTCAAGTCCATTAAAAGTCCCAAAGTCAGCAGAGCATGGCAGGCCACTAAACAACGACTCACCTACATGCAGGGTTCAAGCATGCCATAAGCTAAAGGCCATTCCCCAAGGCTTCTCCTTCTATACAGGAAGCAGACCACATTCCCTAAGGCAGCCACTCCACTGCTCACAGTACATTCCACCATGGAGTTGATTATCAGTCTCATCATGGGGAATACGACATCCAGTTGCCCAGCCACTCAACCAAGCCCAGCCAAGTTGGCACAAACTTAACTACCACACTAGTCTTTTGATAACTTAGAAGTGATTACTTTTAGGACCCACCCTACACTGGTTGTTGTTGTTGTTGTTATGTGCCGTCGAGTCGGCCCCGACTCATAGCGACCCCTCCTTGGGTTTCCGAGGTAGTAGGACCTCATTAATAAAACAATAGAAAACTCTATTCCTAAATAAGTTCACATCCTTGTAGAGGTACAAGGGTCAAGAATTCAACACATAATTTTAGGAGACACAATTCATCCATAACATTCAGGCAGTTAGCCTTTCTGTGATTCAGTTGTAGAAAATAACTTCTATATTGTTGCTAGAATTAAATCAATTAGCACATATAAAGCACATAGAACAACTACTAGCACACAGTATGTACCCAATACATATTGCTTCTATTATTATTACTAGCCATGTGACCTGGAGTCTGAGACTCATTTCCCCATCTTAATATTCTAGTACATCTCACAAGGTCTATTGCTTTTACTGAGATAATGGATATAGCAGACATTAATGTACCATTAAAACACATTACAAAATATATAGTGTTATCATTATGTGTCCAGTTACTTCTTATGCTCATTGTTTACTGTCTATCTCTTCTTCACTACATGATGGTAGGTATCTTTATCTCTTTTGTCACTCATGTCAAAAACAGTGTCTGGTACATAATAGGCACTCAATTTACTGAATAAATAAATAAGTGATTCTGGGTGAGTGCATAAATATTTCATAGATCCATTGGTTGGCTATGACTTTTTGCCTCTTGCCATGAACTTCTGCTTCGGATTTCTTCTGCCTTATGCCTGCACTACCACCACCATCATCCTGGCCTTTATCCTTACCTTCAATAACCCCCAAGACTATAGCCTGGGGTTATCCATCAGGCCTAGAAATGGACTCACTTCCAAGGATTGGCTCTCAGCCCAACAAGAAAGACCACATGAAGAACACCTATCCCAGGGAGATGCAATCAGCTACCACAGGGAGATATACTCCCTAGATCATTCAACCATGAGACATCAGAGAGGCAGCATTCACACAGAGGGAAAGCTGGACAAGTGAGAATGCATAGATAAGAAGGGCACAGGGAGGGGGTAGTCACAGGGAAGAGAGAGAAGGAGAGTGTTTTATGGTTGGGGATTATAATCAGGGCTGTTAAATCAAATGTGCATGAACTGTTGGATGTAAAACAAATCTGCTCTGTAATTTGTACCCAAAGCACAATTAAAAAAAAAAAAATGCTATGGATCACAACAGAATATTGCTGGAAGATGAAGCCCTAGGTTGGAAGGCACTCAAAATATGGAGTGGCCACAATAATGAACTTGAACTGTTACCAGGGTCCCTGTGACCCTGAGCAGGGGTACTTGCCTTCTACTGACAACTGAACAAGAGAGGCAAAATGCACATACAGTACTGCGTTGTCAGTGAAGGCAAACATGGGTATATGGGTGGATAGATGGCTGGACAGATGGGTGGACAGGCTAAACTAGTAGGTATGTCTATGAAGCGGGGAGTGTACCGAAGAACATGTATAGGGTTGGCAGACAATGGTTCTATAACTTTATGATCTGAATTCCCAG
>NW_006921592.1:22504210-22510456 GCF_000298275.1 Orycteropus afer afer | reverse complement strand
TTTCCTAGAGTTTATAAAGGGTTTTAGACAGGAATAATGCATGATCTTTATTCATAAGATGAAAGGGGATTTCCAAGAAAAAGGTGGGGTTATGAAAATCAGGTGCGCACATAGGAAATAGCCAAGATGGATTCAACTGCAAAGGCTGTTAGAGCAAAGATGGAACCTGGCTCAAAGGCTGCTGGGATGTTGCCATGACTTATTCTGGGATGCTGCACATACATGATGTCTCTGGACCCTGGTTCAAGTGCCAGCAAGAGATTCCTGCTCTTGACTGCCCCTGGTGGAAGGTCACTTTTGTCTGTCAAGTTGATTTTTACCATGCATGTTCCGTACCTGGTGTACTTAAAGGACAACTCTGAAGATTATCAGCAACTTAAAATGGTCAGGTTTATGGAGTCTTTTGAAATATAATTTCTTATCTTGCCTAAGGGCCTGGATCATTTGCCATCAGTAAGATTATGTGTGGTCTGCACGTAGGTTTAAATTCCAAGGGTATTGAGTAAGGGGCCTGTTTGGCCTGGCTAGCCAAATTCCCTGTCTGTCACAGAACACACCAAACAAAGATCATGAAGATAATACAAGACTGGGAAACATTTTATTCCTCTGTGCATGGGGTCATCATAAATCAGAGCCAACTCAACAGCAACTAACAAGACTTACAGACATACACACATCAATTTCAAAGTAATTTCAAAAGAGACTCAGAAAACCACCTGCCTTGCCCACTGGTTCGTCCATTACCTTTAGGGTCACATGAATGTAGTGAGTCATTGAGTTGGGAGCCACACCTGTTTCACAGTCTTATCAGCATTCAAGGGGGCCCAGTTAAAAGCCACAAGACAGAAGCCCAAGTGCCACTCCAATATTCCAACAGTCAAGTTAACAGTGGTTGTTATGGCAACAGCGTTGTTCATGAATGACCAGCTGTTCCATCACTCTGCTATAAGAAATACTGCATGTGTCAGGGGCTAGCTAGCTCACGACAAAGGTACATGCAGCTAAAGAAGGGGCTTAGAGGTAGAAAGGCTCCCGTCCTTCTTTGCAGACACTGAGTGAGCTCCACTATAGAAAAGACTTGGCACAAGACTCTTTTCTCTCCTCCTACCCCCATTGCAAACATGGCTAGATTTCTAAAACAACCCTGAATAGCTTTTTCATGAACTGGCTGTTTGCCCTGTTGGGGGCCACATAATCTGATTTTTCCACAAGTTTCAGAACTCTTTCCAAAGCATGTTGTGGAGAAATTTCCTGAAGACAATCTTTCAATGAACACAAATACAGACGGGCATTATCATAGAATTCAGAGTAGCCTTTTCTTGTGCAGTTTGTCCCTAACGCACCACCTTCTCACTAATCAAAAGGAGGCTTGCTTCTGCTGAGCCCTTCCTGCTTACTCTAGGGTTGAGCTAGCTGGAGGCAAATGTGTTCCGTCCTCTGTCTTTGTTTCAGTGTTTTGCAGAGCAGAACATTACTTTGTGGTGGTGGGGTACAGGCATGGCTATTTGGATCCCTGCCCTCAATAGACTCATAATCCCTTGGACCTATAAATCAACAATAAGACAGGCTGGGATGGAAAGATCCCACATAACTCACTGGGGGCTTTCAGGGCTGAGACTGTGTAATCACAAACTTCAGAGCAGAGCAAAAGGAGGAAGAATCATTTCAATGCATCACTTCAAAGCACTGACGTCAGCACAACAAAGCCATTAAAAAGAATGCAATAGAGCCATATGTGCTAATATAGAACAAGCTCTGAAACACTCTGCCAAAAAGACAAACCCTCTGCCATCTAATTGATTCCTACTTGCAGAGACCCTATAGGGCATAGTAGAACTGCTCCATAGGGTTTCCAAGGCTATAAATCTTTATGGAAGCAGACTGCCACATTTTTCTCCTGCAGAACAGCTAGTGGGTCTGAACTGCTAACCTTTTGGTTGGCAGCCAAATGATTTAACCATTGTGCCACCAAAGCGCCTTCGAAACACACTGGAGGGTGACAAAAGCAAAGGGCAGAACAGTGTGTACAATGTGTTCTCAGGTAAAAAAGAATCTGCTCTGTAAACTCACTCAAATAACAATTAAAAAAAAAAAAGATTTTATAATGCAGTTTAAATAATGTCACATGATTCAAAACATAGCATTTTGGCCATCAGTTAATTCTTAGGATTTTTTTTTTTTTTTCTTAAGGAGTGGCTGGTGTTTGAACTGCCAGCCTTCTGGTTAGCAGTCAGATGCCTTAGGCACTACACCAGACTAGGGCTTTTGAAATCTCAGCTCATGAATTGAATTAATAAAACTTGTACTATCAGTGATCGAACCCTACCACCAATGGTTTCAGAGTTCAAAGGTCAAAGAAGAGTGGGTCTAAGAGTTTTCCACACTAGGAGCATGGGCCCTTGTCTTTCCTACTCTCTCATCTCTTATACTACCCTGTTCACCTCCCCTAAATAGCTCAGCCAGTGGCTTAGATGGCTAAGTTGGTATCTATGCTTCTATTGGAAAAGATAGGGTTTTGTCAATTTCAAGAATAAAAACAGAATAAAACAGAATCATCTGCCTATGTATATCAAAAAAAACCTTACTGCTGTCGAGTGGGATCTGACTCATAGTGACCCCTCCTTATAAAAACATTCCCTTCTCAGTCAGTTCTCATCTCCAAAATGGTAGCTTTAGTAACTTACTGGCTTAGGCTTTGAAAGGGAACACCCTGGCTTATAGGTTCCAGGTAGTTAGGGCTTTTTAAACAGTCTCTCCTAGACCTCATTTATGTTGCCAATGACTTTTTTTTTTAAAAAAAAAAGGTAAAATATTTTGGACATATAATCATAGGTATTTGTTCTTTCTATTGTTTCACCATTTCCCCAATCAGGCCCCAAATTTTAACAAAAATGATCCCACCCATCTCACTTTTTTTTTCATCTTTTCTGTCATAGATTGAACTGTTTACCCCAAAATTTGTGTCAATTTGGCTGAGCCATAATTCTCAGTGGTTTAGAAGTTATGTAATGATGTAATGTGGCAGATATGTAATGACACCCCATGATGTGATCTGATATAATAAACCAATCAAGTGCAAAAGGATTAAGATTAAGGATGGGTTGTAACATCCTGACTCCCATCACAGCCCTAATTCTAAGTAAGGGGATTTTCCCTGGGTTGTGGCCTGCAACACCTTTATCATACACGAGACAAAAGGATAGAGAAGCAAGCAGAGGAGGGGGACCTACGAGAAAGAAGAGCCAGGAACAAAGCACATCCTTTGGACCCAGGGTCCCTGTGCTGGGATCTTCCTAGGAACAAGAGACACAGAGAGAGAAAGTCTTCCCCTACAAGGCACTCTGAACTCAGACTGCTAGCCTCCTAAACTGTAAGAGAATAATTTCTGTCTGTTAAAGTGATCCACTTGTGGTATTTCTGTTATAGAAGCACTAGAGAACTAACACACTCTCCCATCCCAAATAATACACCAAAAACTACACACATGCAATGTTGTAAAAATGTAGAGTTAATACTATTGGGAAGAAGGCCGTGGGTTGTGGAGATGCTCTTTGAAGATCTACCGTATCTCTCTGCTCCACCACACACCCGCTCTGCAAGTTTTGTCCTTCATAGACGGCCCTCTGCTTTTCTTAGCAAAGTGCAGATTGGGTTTCCTTGAAACACTTACCTGCTTCCCCTCTACTGGGATGGATGTGCAATCTGTATAGCACAGAACAGCTTTAAAGCACTTGGGCATCTGAAGGGCACAGAAAATATATCAGCTCTTCAAAGGACAACTTCTCAATCCACTTCTATGGTGTCAAGACAAGTAGAACTCCTCCCCTCCCCTCTTTAAACCCACAGCCATGGGATAGGGCCTGATAGTCAGGAGAGTTAATTTTTGTCATCTTTTTTATCATCCTTCTCCAAGGGATAGGAATGTCATGTCAGCCTTTCCCATAGAAGGATATGACAACCTGCGGGCACTTGACATTGGCTTCCTTCGCAGGGACCAGGTCAGCCTCATCTAAGTTTTCCCATTTCATCAAGAACATGAGCTCTCTACTGGAGTCTGTAGCTCCAATAATCTGCTCCAGCTCCAAACCCCAGGTAAAGCCTCATGACTTTTCTGACTCTTCTTCTTTCTTTGGTTTACTTTGCTCTCACTTATCTTTAGACTGAGTCAACTTTGTGTTTGCCTTGCTCTAATTTATCTGTGAGGCTAGGGCCCAAGGTAGGCAGGCCCAGGTCTTGGGGGTGCTTTTTGCTTGGGGTGGCTCTATTTTATGGCTGGGGCCTGAGGTAGGCAGGCCTGGGGTTCATGAACTGCTTTTTCCTTAGGGATGGCTCTATTTAAGTCTGGGGCCCGAGGTAGGCGGGCTTGGGGTTCAGGGGCTGTTCTTAACTTAGAGGCAGCTCTGTCTTAATGCCAGCTCTGAGACAGGTGGGACCAGGACCCAGGGGCTCTTCTTTGCTTGGGGGTGGCGCTATTTTAAGGCCGGGGCTGGAGGTAGGTGGGCTCAGGGCTCAGGGGCTGCTTTTCACTTGTGGGCAGCTCTATTTTAAGGCCAAGGCCCGAGGTAGGCTGGCACAGAGGTGTTAGCAACAACCAAGGGAGACAAACTTGTCTGTCAGTTTGTCATTCTGTGGTAGCTTACATGTTTCTGTGAGGCTGGAGGCTATGCCACCGGTGTTGCAAAATGCCAGCAGAGTTACCCATGGTGGACAGGTTTCAGCAGAGCTTCTGGGCTAAGACAGACTCAGAAGAAGGAAGAAGCCATCTACTTCTCAAACAATTGGCCAGTGAAAACCTTACGAATAACAGTGAAACACTGCCTGATATATTACTGGAAAACTTAATAAATAGCTCTGAAACATTGTCCAACATAATGCCAGAAGATGAGCCCTTAAGGTCAGAAGGCACTCAAAATTTGACTGGGGAAGAGCTGAGTCCTCAGAGTAGAAACAACTTTAACAATATAAACCAAACCAAACTCATTGCTGTTGAGTCAGATCTGACTCACAGCAACCCGTCCTTGGGTTTCCAAGGCAGTATCACTATGGAAGTAGATCGTCCAATCTTCCTTCCAAGGAGTGGCTGGTGGGTTTGAACCGCCAGCCTTCTGGTTAGCAGTCAAATGTCTTAGGCACTATGCTAACAGAGCTCCTAATAGATAGGTAAAACTTTCGGGACCTCCATTGGCTGATGTAGTACGACTCAAAATGAGTAGAAACAAATGCAAACATATAATTGGAAAATGCAATGTACAAAGTATGAATCTAGGAAAATTGGAAGTTATCAAAAAGGAAATGGAACACATAAAGATTGATATCCTGGGCATTAGTGAGCTGAAATGGACTGTTTTTGGCCATTTTGAATCAGACCACCATATGATCTATTATGCCAGGAATGACAAATTGAGGAATGGTGTGGCATTCATTGTCACAAAGACTGTTTCAAGATCTGTCCTGAAGTACAATGCTGTCAGTGATAGGATAATATCTATATACCTACAAGGAAGAGCAGTTAATATTACTATTATTCAAAGTTATGCACCAACCACAAAGCCAAAGATGAGGATATTGAAGATTTCTACGAACTTCTGCAATCTGAAATTGACCAATCATGCAATCAAGATGTGCTGATTATCACTGGTGACTGGAATGCAAAAGTTGGAACAAAGAAGAGTTATTGGTAGTTGGAAAATATGGCCTTGGTGATAGAAATAAAACAGGAGATCACATGATAGAATTTTGCAAGACCAATGACTTATTCATTGCAAATACCTTGTTTCAACAACATAAGTGAAGACTATACACCAGGACTTGACCAGATGGAATATACAGGAATCAGATCGACTACATCTGTGGCAAGAGGTGATGGAGAAGCTCAATATCTTTGGCCAACAAAAGGCCAGAAGCTGATTATGGAACAGACCATTAACTGCTCATATGCACATTCAAGTTGAAGTTGAAGACAATTAAAACAAGCCCATGAGAGCCAAAATATGACCTTGATTATATCCCTCCTGAATTTAGAGACCATTTAAAGAATAGGTTTAATGCATTGAACACCAATGATTGAAAACCAGAGGAATTGTGGGATGATTCAAGAATATCATCCATGAAGAAAGCAAGAGGTCATTAAAAAGAAAAGAAAAGAAGAAAAGACCAAAATGGAGGTCAGAAGAGACTGTGAAACTTGCCCTTGAGTAGAGAGTAGCTAAAGCAAATGGAAGAAATGACAAGATAAAAGAGCTGAAC
>NW_006921592.1:22475622-22490553 GCF_000298275.1 Orycteropus afer afer | reverse complement strand
GTATTAGTCTGTTATTGTAAAAGTCAAGGAAAGGTTTATCTATGGAAGGACATTTTCTTTGTTGCTTACCAGGGGTGGGAGGGGAGGGAAGGATCATTGTTAGACAGATAGAGATAAGTATTGATTTGGGTGAAGAGAAGGGCAATGTACCAAATGTGAGTGATCAATATAGAGGCACTGAGAAAGAGAAAGACATAGAGAGGTATGTGGGAGGTGCAGACAACAAAGATGAACCCTTTTGCACATATAGTACGGCGTTGTCAGTGAAGGTAAACATGGGTATATGGGTGGATAGATGGGTGGACAGGCTGAACTATTAGGTATGCCTATGAAGCAGGGAGTGTAACCAAGAACAGTTTTAGGGTTGGCAGGCAATCATTCTATAAGTTTATGGGTATGATCAGAATTCCCAGGTGTATAGTAGAGCTGATAAGGGGCAAAGTTGTAATCACTGCTTGGTCACAGCCAGCTACCAAGAAGGACCGAGTAGTAGAACCTGTGGGCTCGGGACCATAGTCGCAGGGGAAATCAAGCTTAATTGGCATAACATACTACACAAAACATTGTTCCATCTCCTACTTTGGTGAGTAGCGACTGGGATCTTAAAAGCTTGCAAGCTGCCATCTAGATACAACAAAGAGGCTCTCCTCGTCCAGAGCAAAGAGGAATGAAGAAAACCAAAAATTCATGGAAACAATTAGTCCTAGCGACTGGTACACCATCTGATCTGCAGCCTATATGACTATGAGACCAGAAGAGCTAGATGGTGCCTGGCTACTACTGTCAACCACTTGGAAGGGGATCTATGTAGGAGATCCTGGATAAAGAGAGAAAACAATGTGGAACAAAACTCAAAATCATTTGGAGAAAAAAAAAAATGGGGGGGAACCAGGTTTGCTGGTCCAAAAGAGCCTGGTGGAACCACTGAAACTATGGCCCCTAGTTTCCCTTCAGATCTGGAATTGAACCCATGCCTGTGGCTTCCAGCCAAACAATAGACAAGCATGTGAGTTGAACATTTACCTGAGATAGATACACTCCTTGAAGAGTACAATCGTGGGAGAAAGAAGGGCTGCTTATGCACAGGAGACAGCTCAGGGGGCAGGAGTGCATGGAGGGATGGACACAGGGAAGAGGTAACTATTGGTAGGAAGTATGAGGGAAGATGTTGCATTGTGGTAAATTGTGGTCAATGTCATGAGACAAAGTGTATGTGAACTGCTGTATGGAAAGTGAATTTGCTCTGTAAATTTTCACCCAAATCACAATTTAAAAAAATGTCAATGTAATGCCAAGGCTATTACCAAGAATATGGATAACAAGAGTTTCATCTCACATGCCAACTCTAATGGGGAGTATTGACTGGAGGTGAGGAAGATCCTGAGATTGTGTGTCATGAGCATAGGAGCACAAAATGGCAGCCTGTGGGCCACATACACCCTCTCCTAAAAAAAAAAAAGAAAAGAAAAAGGAAGACCTATGAAGAGTTGATGCCTTTGAGTTGTGGTATTGGAGAAGAATGCTAAGAGTACCATGGTCCACTAAAAGGACTAACAATTCTGTTTTGAAAGAAGTGCAGCCAGAATGCTCCTTGGAAGTGAGAATGGCCAGACTTCTCACCAATTTGGCCATGTTGTCAGAAGGGACCATTCCTTGAAGAAGGATATCATGCTTGACAAAGTGGAAGGTCAACGAAGAAGGGGAAGGCCCTCAATGAGATGGTTTGGCACAGTGGCTGCAATGATGGGCTCAGGTATAGCAAGGATCATGAGGCTGGCACAGGACCGGGCAGTGTTTTTTTCTGCTGTGCATAGGGACTCTACGAGTCAGAGAAGTCTTGACAGCATCTAACACCAACAACAATTTATCTGTTTCATGAGCTGCTTTTTGTTTCTGTAGAAAGTCAGCAATGAGGTTGGAACAATCCAGGTTCTTTTCTGGCTCCCAAGTGTCCTCATCTGAGAAATCCTTCCACTTCAGGAGGTATTCCACTTTGCCCTTTACCACTCGATCAAAAACTTTTCCACCACATATTCCATTTCCTCCTGTTCTAGCATCTCCTTCGCTTACTTCTTGCTTTGCTTTTTTTCCCCATAGTGCATGCCAGCTTTCTGGTATAAAGGGTTACACTGCTTAGAGCCGCACCCAATAGCCTGATGGGGGTCAATGCCACACTACTGGTGCCTGGTGTTGGGACAGCCAAAGGAGTGTCACTTACAAAGACAAGCCGAGTAGATGCGATCAACCCCTCCCTGAAACGAATTACAGCAGGCCCCAGCCAACCCCCCTCCCAAGACAAGGATTATTTTGTTGGGGGTTGGGAACTGGACAGCTGGAAAACGGGAGGGGTACTTCTTATTGTACATATATTTAATATTTGAATCATGTGACTGTTTCACTTTTTTTTTTTTAAATTGAAGTTCACAAGCACCAATTCCACTCCTAAAGTACAGTTTATGCTAACTTTCCAGGAGGAAATTATCCAGAAACATTGCATATCTTCCATAGAGATACCACTTAGGAAACCCAAGGAAGTATTGCTATGAGTCTAATTGACTTGACAGCAGTGAGTTTGGTTTTTTGTGTTTTTGTTTTTTTTAATCTCAGTAATGGATGTATCATATATTTTTCATCTATTTTTTAATCTATTTACCCATTGATAGACATTTGGGTAGTTTTCTGGTTTTTGCTATTACAAACAAAGCTGCTATGAATATTTATGTATAGGTTTTTGTATGGATGAATATTTTTATTTCATTTCAATAACTATCAAGAATGGAATGGCTGGATCATATGGTAGGTATATATGTTTAACTTTTTAAGAAACTGCCCAATTGATTTTCCAAAGTTGTTGCACAATTTTACATTTCCACTGAGATGATAGCTTCAGGGATGAGAATCAGAATAAAGTCAATTCCCAGGAGGTGGAGATTAATCATATCCACACTTTCCCGCTTCTCCATCATTTATTTCTAACTCCAGCCACCCACACAGCACTCTCTCTCTTATCCTAGCCACCTGGGGCTAGGTCAGACATTACAAGATAAGAAGACACCATTGTTAGGGTTCATTAATTCACTGGGATGGCTCACAGAACTCATGGAAGATATACTTTACTATAGAAAAAGGGCAGAAATCAGGATCATCATACGGAAGAGATGCATGTGTGAGGTCTTGAGAGGTTCTCAGTGCAGAACTGCCATGTCTCAGAGAGGGTACATCCTTCCCCTTTACTGACTACTGTATGAGAGCCTAAAATCAGAGGCAGTTGGTGTGTGTAAATAGAGCAGTCTAAGGGCAAAGACTTAACTCCATTTTAATGATTTACATGAGTCTAAAATCCAGGTTGAATTTTAAAGCTGTCTTTTCTAACACTAGTTCCTCTAATCTTGATGCTGACTTCACCTTGATGCTGACCCTATACTCTAAAGGAAACTTTCTTTTTCTCTGAGGTCTGGCAGGTGCAGGATACTACCTGAGTCTTTCCACTATAGTCAAACAGATGCAAGATGTGATAGATTACAAACCAAGGATCTTGATGCACAGTATTACTGATAAATCTTTACAATGGATCCCCAGAAACAGACATGATTCAGAAAACAATTTTTACAGCAGATTACCTGAAAAGTGTGACCTGCCCTTATCCTGTGACCATCTTGTAATAAATTGAAGCGCATGTATTCCTGCAATTATGTGCCCTTCATCAATCATGAAGGAGCTTTGGTGGGATTGTGGTTAAACATTTGACTGTGAACCAAAAGTTCAGCGATTTGCACCCACCAGCCACTCTGTGTGAGAAAGATAAGGCACTCTGCTTCTATAAAGATTTACAGCTTTGGAAACCCTATGGGGGGCAGTTCTACTCTATCCTAAAGGGTTGCTATGAGTCACAATTGACTTGATGGCAGCGGTTTGTTTTTTTTTTAACCAATCATGTACTCCCACTTATGTGTTACCCACCGATCCCTGCTAAATTCCTGCTTTTAGATCTCCTGCCTTTGGCTCTCCTGATTGTCTTTCATCTAGTTATGATTTTGTGACTTTTAGTTCCTGCTCCAACTGTACAAAAATGTTTTCTTCCTCATTGTCCAGCAGAGCAGCCATCTTCACTCTGAATTTGTATGTCTTCCCAGTCCAGATTATCTCTATCCCTCAATAAACCTCTTTTGCTTTTACTTAAGTAGACTCTCTTAAGGAAATGAGGCAATCTACTTCTGTAAATATTTACCACCTTGGAAAACCAATGGGGGGGGCACACTATGAGTTGTGGGACTCAATGGCGGTGGGTTTGATTTTTCTTTCTTTTCTTCTTTTTTTTCTTCTTCTTCTTCTTCTTTTTTATAACGTTTCTCTACCAGGAAGCTCTCTGAGCCTTAAGGTTCTGGGTTTTCATTGTCCAGTGCTGCATGATAGGCTAAATCATGCCCCCTGAGCTAGTTCATATTGGCCTCCAAGGTGAGTCTTTTCTGGTCTGGTCATTCTCCACAAATCAGTACAAATCCTCTGGCGTGGCCAGGAACTCCCAGACCAAGACACTGCAGTTATTCGAAGAGTAAAACTAGGTTCTTTACTACCAAAAGTATATGATAGTTCCAGTTCTTTGACATACACTTGGTATGGTCAGTCTTTTCAATTTTAGCCTTTCTAACAGGTGCGGAATGGCATCTCATTAACACACATTTCCCCAAAAACTAATAATGTTGAGCATGTTTTCATGTGCTAACTTTTCATTTTTATATTTTCTTTGGTAAAGTGTCTGTTCAAATATTTTGCTCATTTTTCAAACTGAGTCGCTTATTTTCTTACTGTTGAGTTTTTAAAGTTCTCTACATATTTGATATAAGTCCCTTATCAAATGTATGCTCTGCAAAGATTTTCTCCAAATCTGTGGATTTTCATTTTCTTAAAGTGCCTTTTGAAGAGCAGAAGTTTAAAATTTCCAATTTATCAATTTGTTTGTCCATGGATTTTGTGTCTAAGAAATATTTCCCTAACTCAAATGCTCAAAGATTTCTTTTTCCTATTTCTTCTAGAAATTTTATAGTTTTAAGTTTTACATTGAGGTCTATGATCTATTTTGAGTTAATTTTTGTACACAGTGCAAAGCATGGATCCCCTTTTTTGTTGTTGTTGCAAAAGAATATCCAATTGTTTCATTACTATTAATCTTCAATCTCTGTCAAAAATCAGTGTCCATATAAGTGTGGGTTTATTCTGTACTCTTATTTTGTACCATTGACTTTTTTAATCATTATGCTAATACACTGGTGTTTTGATTAGTGTAGCTTTATTACAATACTTGAAATCAAGTAATGTTAGCCTTCCAACTTGGATCTGTTTCAAGTTGTTTTGGCTCTTTCTAGGTCCCTTCTATCACAGTTTGAATAATCAGAATCAGCTTATCATTTTCTACAAAGAAAACATTCTGAATCATTGGTTGGAGTTGTACTGAATGTATAGATCAATTTGGGAAGCATTAGCATCTTAACAATATTGAGTTTTCTGACTCATGAACAAAGTATATCTCTCTGTTTACTGAAGTGTTATCTCAGCACTATTTTGGAGTTTTCAAAGTATATGTCTTTTATATCTTTCGGAAGGAAGATTGGGCAATTTACTTCCGCAGAGATACCGCCTCGGAAACCTAAGGAGGGGTTACTATGAGTCGGATTCGACTCAATGGCAGTGAGTTTGGTTTTTGTTTTTTTGTTAGATTTATCCCTAAATATTTTGTATTCTTGATGCTATTGTAAATAGTATTTAAAACATTTCAGTATCAGTTGTTCATTGCTAGCATATAGAAACACAAATGATTTTTTGTGTATTGATCTAGATCTTTCCACTTTGCTAAACTCATTTCTTGGTTCTAGTAGTTTTTTTGCAGATCACATCAGATTTTCTGACAGAATGATCTGATAGATGCTTATGTGCACAAACAAAGACAGTGTCATTGTTCTTTTCCAATGTGGGTGTCTTTTATTTCTTTTCCTTGCCTTATTTCTGTGGATAAAACATTCAGTACAATGTTAAATAAAAATGGTGACAGCAAACATCCTTGTCTTATCCTGCCCTTAGGGTGAACATATTCAGTCTTTCACCATTAAGCATGATTGATGTCAGACTTAGGTGTTTTGTAGATGTTCTTTACTAGGTTGAGGAAGTTCTCTTTTTATTCCTACTTTGCTGAGAGTTTTTAACTAGGAATTAATGTTGGACTTTATCAAATACTTTTATCAAATGCATCTATTGAAATAACCATATTACTTCTTTGTTAATATGGTAACTTATTCACTGATTTTTTAATATTAACAATCCTGTGTATTCCTGGGATGAGCTGTATTTGGTAGTGTTGTATTATTTTTAAAAACTACTGTTTGGTTCAATTTGCTAAAATTTGGTTTAGAATTTTTAATCTATGTTTATAAGGAACATTTACATCTATGCTCATGAAGGATAACTTTTCTCGTGATAACTTTTGCCTTCTTTTAGTACCAGGGTCAAATCCACCACCATCAAGTTGATTCCAACTCACAGTGACCCTACGACAGAGTAGAACCACCCCGTAGGGTTTCCAAGACCATAAATCTTTATTTACAGAAACAGACTGCTTCATCTTTCTACCATGGAACAGCTGATAGATTCAAACCACTGACCTTTTTTTTTTTTTTTTTTGGTTAGCAGCTGAATGCTTTAAACACTGTGCCACCAGAGCTCCTTAGTATCATGGTAATGTTGGTTTAATATGATGAAGTATCTCTTGCTCTTCAAGTTTCTGGAAAAGTTTGTGTATAATTATTATTACTTCTTCCTTAATTATTTTTTTAATTCACCAATTATGCTATCTGAACTTGGAGGTTTCTTTACGGGAAGATTTTATACTATAAATTCTGTGTCCTTAATAGATAAGAGACTATTCAGATTATGTGTATGGTGTGTGTGTGTGTTTCCTTCAATGAGTTAGGATAATTTGTGTTTCACAAAGAATTTATCCATTTCATCTAAGTTGTTGTATTTATTGGTAGAAAGTTATTCAGAATATTCCCTTATCATCTTTTTAACATCCATAGTTACTACCCCTCTCATTTCTGATAGTGATAATTTGTGTCTTCTCTTTTTTTTTTTTTTTTTTTTTTTTTTTTTTTTTTTCTTGATTAGGCTGCTAGATGTTTATCAATTTTATCGACCTTCTCAAAGATCAATAGAACTAGATTTTGCTTTCATTGATTTGCTCATTGTTCATTATTTCCTTTCTTCTGCTTTCTCTGGGTTTAATTTATTCTTCTCTTCCTAGTTTCTTAAGATGGAAAGTGAGGCCACTGATTCGAGACCTTTCTTTCCTGATACAGATAGTTAGTACTGTCAGTTTCCTTGTTGCAGCCACCTCAAATTCTGATATGTTGTGTTTTCATTTTCTTTCATATTTTTAAAAAAGAAACTTTTAATTTCTTCTTTGATCCATGCATTTTTAGAAGTGTGTATTTAGTTTCCAAATATCTGAAGATTTTCAGGAGATCTTTCTGCTATTGATTTCTAATTTAATTCCTTTGTAGTTGGAGAACATACTTCATAACGTTTGAATCCTTTTGAATTTATTGAGACTTTTTTTATGGCTCAGAAGATGATCTATTCTGGTACGTGTTGGTAAATAAACACTTGAGAAGAATATATTTGTCCTTTTTTTTTTATTGTTTCAGCCAGGAGTGTCTCCACTTTGGCCAGAAGTGGAATCCCAACAAAAAGACTTTTAAGAAAGACACAAAATCTAGGGACCTTGTTAAAACGCAGATTCTGATTCTGTAGTCTGGAGTGGGTTCTAAGATTCTGCATTCCTAACAGGTTCCCAAGTGAAGCTATGGACCACACTTTGATTAGTGATGGACAGCACGCTGTAATGAGTTGAACACGTCCCCCAAAATATACGTTCAAGTCCTAACCCCCAGTATCTGTGAAAGTGGGCTTTTGAAAATAGGGACTTTGCAGATGTAATTAAGACATAAGTTAAGATAAGGTCATCTAAAGATAAGGTAAAATAGAGGTGGGGCCTAAATCTAATCATTGGTCTCCTTATAAGAAGAAAAGAGGACACAAAAGAGACACGGGGAAGAAGACCATCTGAAGATAGAGGTAGAGACTGGAATGATGCAGGTACAAGCCAAGGAATGCCAAGGAGCAACAAGAAACTAGAAAGGGGAAAGAAAGGATTTTTCCCTAGAGCCTTCAGAGGAAGAATGGCCCTACTGACACCTTGATTTTGGACCTCTTGCATCCAGAAATGTAAGAGAATACATCTCTGCTTTGCTAAGCTTTCCAGTTTGTGGTAATCAGTTATGGCAGTTGTTATGGGTTAAATTGTATTCCTTCCCTCGAATTTATGTTGACGTCCTAACCTCTGGAAACTGTGAATGTGACCTTGTTTGGAAATAGGGCCCTAGAATATGTTGTCAGCTAACATGAGATCATATGGAGTAGGGTGGGTCCCAATCCAGTCTGAGTGGTGGTGGTCATGGTGGTGGTGTTAGGTGTCATCCAGTTGGTTCCAACTCATAGTGACCCCATGTAAACAGAATGAAACACTGCCTAGTCCTGTGCCATCCTCGCAATCTTTGATATGCTTGAGCCCATGGGCAATCCATGTTATTGAGGGTCTTCCCTTTTCTCACTGACCCTCTACTTTGCCAAACATGATGGCCTTCTCCAGGGAATGGCCCCTTCTGACAACATGACCAAAGTAAGTGAGATGAAATCTAGCCATTCTCACTTCCAAGGAGCATTCTGGCTGCACTTCTTCCAGGACAGATTTATTTGTTCTTCTGGCAGTCTATGTTGTTGTTGTTGTTGTTACGTGCCATCGAGTTGGATCCGACTCATAGTGACCACTCCTTTGGTTTCCGAGGCACTATCACTATGGAAGTAGATTGTCCATCCTTCCTTCTGAGGAGTGGCTGTTGGGTTTGAACCACCAGCCTTCTGGTTAGCAGTCAAGTGCCTTAGGCACTATGCTAACAGAGCTCCTTGCCAGTCTATGGTATTTTCAATATTCTTTGTCAACACCACAATTCAAAGGCATCAACTTCTTTGATCTTCCTTATTCATTGTCCAGCTTTCACATGCACACAGGCAAACAAAAATACCATGCCTTGGGTCACGTGTACCTTACTTTTCAAAGTGACATCTTTACTTCTTAGCACTTTAAAGAGGTCTTTTGCAGCAGATTTGCCCAGTGCAACATGACCTGATTTCTTGACTGCTGCTTTCACGGATGTTGACTGTGGATCCAAGTAAAATGAAATCCCTGACAACTTCAGTCTTTTCTCCATTTCTCATGATGTTGCTTATTGGTCCAATTGTGAAGATTTTTGTTTTCTTTATGTTGAAGTGTAATCCATACTGAAGATTGTAGTCTCTGATCTTCACCAGTGAATGCTTCAAGTCCTCTTCACTTTCAGCAAGCAAGATTCTGTCATCTGCATATCTCAGGTTGCCAATGAGTCTTCCTCCAATCTTGATGCTTTGTTCTTCTTTATATAGTCCAGCTTCTTAGATTGTTTCCTCAGCACAGATTGAATAAGTATGGTAAAATGATACAGACCTGATGGACACATTTCCTGATTTTAAACCATACAATATCTCCTTGTTCTGTTCAAATTACAGCCTCTTAGTCTATTTATAGGTTCCTCATGAGTAAAATTAAGGGTAATGGAATTCCTATTATTTACCATGTTATGGGGCAATCTACTTCCGTAGTGATACTGCCTCGGAAACCCAAGGAGGGGTTGCTATGAGTCGGGTCTGACTCGACGGCATATAACAACAACAACATTCATAATTTATTATGATCCACACAGTCAAAAGCTTTTGCATATCAGTAAAACACAGGTAAACATCTTTCTGGTATTTTAAGCTTTGCAAAGAATACCAGTCTGAATAGTATCCTATAAAAGAAGAGAAGAGACACAGAAAGACAGATAGAAGGAAAATGGCCATGTGATGAAGAAGTTATGCTACAATTGCAAGCCAAGGAATGTTGGGACTACCAGAAGCTGGTAGAGACAAAAAAGGATCTTTCCCCTAAAGCCTTCAGAGAAAACATGACCCTGAGGACACCCTGATTTTGGAGTCCTAACCTCCAGAACTATGAGATGATAAATTCCCTGTTTTTATAATTATCTGTTTTTATAATTTCTGTTTTTATAAGAGACAGGAACTGGTTGGCTGAAACATTAAAAAAAAAAAAGGTAAATACATTCTTCTCAAGTGTTTTTTTACCAACATGTACCAGAATAGACTATCTTCTGAGCCATAAAACAAGTCTCAATAAATTTCTGTTTTTATAAATTTCTGTTTTCTGCCTGATAAAAACATGTTCTCTGGGTGTGCGTGACAGCTCTTAGTAGCTCTTATCTCAATGTAAGCAAGCATTTTCTGTGTTATAAATTCAAGACCAAGATACCTAAAAGCTGCTTCTCCACTTAAGGCCCTGTTCTGGTTACCTAGTGTCGCTCTGACAAGAAATATACCACAAATGGGATGGCCTTAACAAACAGGAGTTTATTCTTACAATTTGGAGGCCTTAAGTCCAAGTTCCAAGTGCCAGGCTCTAGGGGTTGGGTGAAAACCCCTCAACCTTGGGGTATAGCTCTGCCTCCTGCTCCCGACTCACTGGAGCTAGAGGCATTTCTTCACTCAAACAACTGCTGGCTGCTGAGGCTGGAAGCCCCAAGGTTGACAAGTCAAAAGGCATACTCCCGATGTTACCAAACCACACAGCAGGCCATTAACTTAAGTCCATTGTAAGTCCCGAGGTCGGCAGAGCATGGTAGGCTGCTGAGCAACGATATAGCTACATGCAGGGTCCAAGCGTGCCATAGGCTAGAGACCATTCTCAAAGCTTCTCCTTATATACAGGAAGCAGACCACATACCCAAAGGCAGCTACTCAGCTACTCCCAGTAGATTCCACCATGGAGTTGATTACCAGTCTCATCATGGGGAATACTACATCCAGCTGCCCAGCCACTCAACCAGGCCTAGGCAAGTTGACATACAAACATAACCATCACAGGACCACTATCAAGACTGCACCCTCTCAGCTGAAGGATTGAACCTTGCTAAAAACCAAGTGCCTCTGCAACAGAGGCAGATGCTTTCAATCTCTCCCCAGAGCAGAACTACCTTCCATTCATCCAAATCCTTTTATCTCTATCAAAAATTGTGAATGCAAATAAAACTTGACAGGCCTGTGTACTTAAGAGGCAGATGGCAGACTAGGTTTGGACACTGATCAGTGGTCAGGACCTCATCAGTGGGAATCTCTGGTGGAAGCTGTTATGGGTCATTTAGACCCAGGGCTTCAAACCAGTTCTGTCAGGTTTAGTCATGGCTGACAAGGTGAAACAGGAAAAGATTCAAATTTTTAAAATTTGGGTATAGCAGAATGGTAATGGGAATGGGAAAAATCATGGTTTGAAGCACGGGAATGAGAGAGACTCAGAAGAGGTGTAGCAAGCCCTTTCAGGAGCCCGATGCAAGAAACTGGATTTTTGCCAGGACTGTGGAGCACAACTAAGGTGCTCTGGTGGTGTAGTGAGTAAGGCATCTGGTTGCTAACCAGGAGGTCAGCAGTTAAAACCCACCAGCTGCTTCTCAGGAGAAAGATGAGGCAGTGTACTTCTGTAAAGATTTACAGACTTGGAAAACCAATGGGGGTTGCTATAAGTCAGAATTAACTCAATGGCAGTGGGTTTGGATTTTTGGTGGAAAGCAACGCACATTCAAAGCCGTGGAGTTGGCCATCATCTTTGAACAGGCACCACTATCTCTGACTCTGCTGCTTAAGAGATTTAGTTGCTATGTATCACACATGCCACCCTTATTTCCTAAGAGGCAAAGTAAGCTGTTAGCAGGTCTTTAAGTGGTAAATTTCCCCATTCTGGTTATCATTCCAGTACACCCACACTAAATTTTCCCAATGCCTTCCATTTTCACTCTGTCAGCCACAATTGAAAGAAGAACTGGTTCGAAACCCTGTTTAAACCTTAGAATGAAAAGGGAAGCTGCAGCCAAATGGAGAAAACTGCTGTGCTCTCTTGCAGTGAACAGGATTCTACCAGTTAAGCTGTCTGAACCTCAGCTTCTTCTTCTGTAAAATAGGGCTCTGATATCTGCCCCTCCCACCTGGTTTGGGCTATTGTGACCACCAAAAGGCTGTAAGAAATAAGAGGCTACTCTTTTTTTATTTTATTGTGATATGTACATATCTATGTATGTATGTATATACCCTTCTAACCATTTTAAGTGTTCAGTGACACTAATTACACTCACCATACTGTACAACCATCACCACTATCTTTTCCCAAGAGTTTTTCATCACCCCAAAAAGAATCTCAGTACCCCTTAAACATAACTTCTTTCTCCATCCCACCTACCCTGATAAATACTCATAAAATTTGGTGTCTATGTATGTGCCTCTTCTAGATATTTCATATAAGTAATATCATACAGTATTTGTCCTTTTGTAACGGATTATTTCACTCAGTATATTTTCAAGGTTCATCCATATTGTAGCATGTTATCAGAACTTCTTCTCTCTTTCTGCCTGAGTAGTATTCCATTGTATGCATTTTTGTTTATCCATTCATCTATCTGTTGAAAGACATTTGGGTTGTTACCACCTTTTGGCCATTATGAATAATGTTGCAATGAACACTAGTGTACAAGTATTTATTTATGTCCCTGTTTTCAAGTTCTTTTTTGGTGTATACCTAAGACTGGAACTGCTGGGTCATACAGTAATTCTGTATTTTAACTTTATGAGGACTTGCCAAGCTAAAAGGCTACTCTTCATAAAGGGATCTAGTAGGAAAGTGTAATTGGGACTGCTTTATCAGTCCCTGGGGAGTTGTTAATTAACTGTGGCTGACTTGATTGACTGCTCTTTTTAATCAATTGCTTGGGGGTGACTCTTGTTCTCTGAGGAATTAGTTTAAGTACTCAGAATATTCAGCCTTCACAGATTTAAAAAACAAAAACTGGAAAATGCAATTTTCTTCCCCCATCCTTTTTCCTGAATCCCAAGTAAGCAGTGTACTCTGAAGGAGTTTGATAATGTAATCTAAAGGCCTCTGGCAACCTTAGTTTAAGTGTAAATAAATCTTTAAAATCAAACTCAGTGGAAAAAATCAGAACAGTGGCTGCCTTTCTGGGACAGGGCAGGGACTGACTGGAAAGGCCACCTGAGAGAACTTTCTGGGGTGTCGGTAACATTCTATAACTTAATCAGGTTTTGTGGTTACATAGGTGAACACATTTGCCCAAACTCCTCTATGTCGACTGAATATTTGTGAGTTTCATTGTATGTAAATACAATTTCTTTCCCACCTCATATGAATACCAACTTTTGGCATATAGAAGCTCTGGTGGCGTAGTGCCTAAGGCATTTGACTGCTAACCAGAGGTTGGCAGTTCAAACCCACCAGCTACTCCTTGGAAGGAAGGTTGGGCAATCTACTTCCATAGTGATACCACCTCGGAAACCCAAAGAGGGGTCACTATGAGTTGGATCCAACTCGATGGCAGTGCGGGTTTTTTTTTTTAACATATATGAAAAGAATACCATGTGACTGGATGGTAGCCTAGGCTCCTGGTGGGGTCTGTGAACTTCTGACAGCTTCACAATATGAGCCATGTCCATTACAGCATAATGGTTACTGTCTGGGTTCTGAAGTCTGGTGCACTTGGTTTCGATTTCACCTCTACCACTTCCTATGGTTTGGACCATGGAGCCTCTACCTCTAAACCCTCATTTGTAAAATGAGAATAATTGCATCTTTCTCACAGAGTGGTATTACTGGCAGGGATTAAATAAAAAGTTAACATAACAGTAAATTTAATACACATAGTAATCACTGGGAAGTGTTGGCTCCTGTCATAGATATTTATATCAGTACTTACCAGATCTCAAAGTCAGGGGTCTTTAAATCTTTGCTGTTTTTTAAAGGAGCAGTTAGCAACTCCTTGTTTTTAGCATGTTGTAAAGCAATTATATCTACTTAATTCTATATTCTACCTCTGTCTCTCAGTTTGTCATACTGTGGTAGATTGTGTGTTGCAGTGAGGCTCAAAGCTATGGCACCAATATTTCAAACCCAATAGAGTCATAAATGGTGGGTAGGTTTCACTGGAGCTTCCAAACTAAGACAGAATCGGAACAAAGGCCTGGGGGATCTACTTCCATAAATTAGCCAATGAGAATCCTAAAGATCACAGCAGAATCCTGCCCAAAACAGCCCTGGAAGATGAGTCCCCTAGGTTGGGAAGCACTCAAAATACACAGTGGCTACAACAATGGACTTGAGCACTGCAATGATTGTGAAGATGGTGCAGGACTGGGCACTGTTTCTGTTGTTCGTGAGGACTCTGTGAGCTGGAGCCAACTTGACAGCAACTAACACCAATTCTGTACTGTCACAGCATTTGGAAAAAGGAGCTTACAAATAACACAAAACCTGTTATTTTATAAACATGAATGTATATTAACTAAGCAATTTATACAAAGATGAAGCATGCTTAAATACTTTTTTAATTCTAAAAGTATGACCTGTCATTTTTAAAACTGTAACTACATTGAAAATGAAAACCAGTCCCTGTGCAGGTTTTACAAACAAAGAACAAGTCACAAAACAAATTTAGCTATCAGACTATATTTCACATTATTTTTTTTCAGATTATGCCAATAGCTTTATTTTCTTAAATTTTGTTTCTTAAAATAAGGAGACTATAAAGTAAAAAACAAAACAAAGTAAAAATCTCTACCCCCAAATTCTATTACACAGATTTGACCCCAGCCAACAACTTAATGTATATCCTTTTACATTTTCTTCTAGGCCTAATCAATGTTTTAAGTATATGAGTCTGTATATACAGTCATATATTT
>NW_006921592.1:22457451-22471062 GCF_000298275.1 Orycteropus afer afer | reverse complement strand
CCCAGCTTCTGAGAAAAGCATAGAACAGCTTTTCCTTCAAAGCCTTAGAAGGAATGAATAGAGTTGACACCCTGACGTCAGAGTGCTAGCCTCCAGAACTCAGACAATACATTTCTGTTCTTTACAACCATCCACTTTGTGGTATTTTGTTATGGCTGCTGCTGCTGCTGCTGCTGTTGTTGGGTGCTGTCAGTTTGTTTCCAACTGATAGAAACCCTATGTACAATAGAATAAAACACTGTCTGGTCCTGTGCCAGCCCCACAATCGTTGCTGTGTTTGAGCCCACAGTTGTAGCCACTGTGTCAATCCATCTCATTGAGGGTCGTCTTCCCCCTTTTCACCGACCCTCTACTTTACCAAACATGATATCCTTCTTCAGGGAATGGTCCCTTCCAATAACATGACCCAAGTACAAGAGACAAAGTCTGGCCATTCTTGTTTCTAAGGATCATTCCAGCTGCACTTCCTCCAGGACAGACTTGTTTGTTTCTTCTGGCAGGCCATGGTATATTCAGTGTTCTTTGCCAACACCACAGTTCAAAGGCATCTTTTTTTTTTTTCCCCCAGTCTTCCTTATTCATTTGTCCAGCTTTCACGTGCATATGAGGCTACTGAAAAGACAACAGATTGGGTCAGGGGCACCTTAATCTTCAAAGTGATGTATTTGCTCTTTAATACTTTAAAGAGGTCTTTTGGAGCAGTTGGCCTAGTGACCTTTGATTTCTTGACCACTGCTTCCATGGGCATTGATTGTGGATCCAAATAAAATGAAATCCTTGACAACTTCAATCTTTTTTTTATTATTATTTTTATTTTTACTGTGGTTTGGGTGAAAGTTTACAGAGCAAATTCATTTTCCAGTTCATACATGTTTTGACTCATGACATTGACTGCAATTCTCCACAATGTAACAGCTCTCTTCCCACTTCCTCCCTGTAGTTACATCTTCCCTGAGTCCTTCCCTCCTATTCACTCTCACCCCACAAGCTGTCTCTTTGTGCAAACACTGCCCTTCTGTTCTCCCAAGATTCGTCGCTCCAAGTTATCTACCTGATGTAAATGTTCACCCCATATGCCTGTCTGCTGTTTGGCTGGAAGCCACAGGAGTGAGCTCAATTCCAGACCTGAAGAGTAGCTAAGGGCCATAGTCTCAGGGGTCTCACCAGGCTCCATTCAGACCAGCAAACCTGGTCTTTTTTTTTTATGGTTTTGAGTTTTGTTTCACATTGTTGTCCTACTCTATCCAGGATCTTCTGCACTGATCCCCCTACAATTGGTTGACAGTGGTAGCCAGGCATCATCTAGTTCTTCTGATCTCATGGTCATTTAGGCTGAGGATCTCATGGTCTACCAGTCCCTTGGACTAATTGTTTCCATACATCTTTGGTTTTCTTCATTCTTCTTTGCTCTGGGTGAGGAGAGACCCATCGGAGAACTTCAATCTTTTCTCTATTTATCATGCAGTTGCTTACTGGTCCAGTTATGAGGATTTTTGTTTTCTTTACATGAAGGTGTAATCCATACTGAAGGCCATAGTCTTTGATCTTCATCAGTAAATGCTTCAAGTCTTCTTCACTTTCAGCAAGCAAGGTTGTGTCATCTGCTTATCGTAGGTTGTTAATGAGTCTTCCTCCAATCCTGATGCCAAGTTCTTCTTCATATAGTCCAGCTTCTAGGATTATTTGCTCAGCATACAGACTGAATAAGTATAGTAAAAGGATATAGTCCTGACACACACCTTTCCTGACTTTAAAACTGTACACTGTCTCCTTGTTCTGCTCAAACATCTGCCTCTTGTTCTATGTACAGGTTCCTCATTAAGCACAATTAAGTATTCTGGAATTCCCATTCTTCACAATGTTATCCATGATTTGCTATGATCCACACAGTCGAATCCTGTGGCTAAGACACTTGCTTGCTAACCAGATGGCTGGCGGTTCAAACCCACGAGCCACTCCTCGGAAGGAAGGTTGGGCAATCCTACTTCCGTAGTGATACTACCTCGGAAACCCAAGGAGGGGTCGCTATGAGTCGGGTTTGACTCGATGGCACATAACAACAACAACAGTCAAAAAAACACAGGTAAACATCTCTATGGTGTTCTCTGCTTTCAGCCAAGATCCATATGGTATCAGCAATGATATTCCTCATGCCACATCCTCTTCTGAATCTGGCTTGAATTTCTGGCAGTTCCCTGTTGATGTATTGCTGCCACTGTCATTGAACTATCTTCAGCAAAATTTTGCTTGTATGTGATATTACCGATATTGTTCAATAATTTCTGCATTCTGTTGGAGCAATGGGCACAAATATGGATCTCTTCCAGCTGGTTAGCCAGGTAGCTGTCTCCCAAGTTTCTTGGTATAAATGATTGAGCTCTTCCAGCATTGCATCTGCTTGTTGAAACATCTTAATGGGTATTCTGTCAATTCCTGGAACCTTATTTCTCACCAATTCCTTCAGTACAGCTTGGACTTTTTCACTGCATTTGTTCTTGATCATATGTTACCTCCTGAAAAAGAAGGGACTGGTCACTGAAGGAGGATATCATGCTTGGTAGAGTGTCAGCAAAAAAGGGAAAGACCGTCAATGAGATGGATTGACACAGTGGCTGCCACAATGGGCTCAAGCATAGCAAAGATTGTGAGTATGGAGCAGGACTAGGCAGTGTTTTGTTCTGTTGTACATATAGGGTTGCTATGAGTTGGAGCCAACCTGACAGCACCTAACAACAATCACCTCCTGAAATGGTTTAACGTCGACCAGTACTTTCTGGTACAATAACTCTGTGTATTCCTTCCATTCTCTTTTGATTCTTCCTGCATCATTCAATATTTTACCCATAGAATCCTTCAATATTATAAATTGAGACTTAAATTTTTTCTTCAGTTCTTTCAGCTTGAGAAATGCTGAGCATGTTCTTCCCTTCTGATATTCTAACTCCAGGTCTTTGCACATTTCATTATAATACTTAACTTTGTCTTCTCTCTCTGCCCTTTGAAATCTTCTGTTCAGATCTTTTACTTCATTATTTCTTCCATTAGCTTTAGCTACTCTCCATTCAAGAGTAAGTTTCAGAGTTTCTTCTGACATTCATTTTGGTCTTTTTCCTTCCCTTTTCAATGACCTTTTGCTTTGTTTATGTATGATGTCCTTGATGTCATCCCACAGCTCATCTGGTTTTTGGTCACTGGTATTCAGTGCATCAAATCTATTCTTCAGATGGTCTCTAAATTCAGGTGGGATATAATTAAAGATGTATTTTGGCTCTTGTGGACTTGTTTTGATTTTCTTAAGCTCAATTTTAATTTTAATATTGATGGTTTGTTCTATAGTCAGCCCCTGCCCTTGTTGTGACTGATGATATTGAACTACTCCATTGCCTCTTTCCACAGATGTAGTCAGTATCACTCCATCTGGTAGTATTCTGTCTGGTGTACAGTCACCAGTTCTTTGGCCATGATGCCTCAAATTCCAAGCCAGATCTTCATTTCTTTAAGATTTTAATTTCTTATAAAATACAAATATCCCTGAAGGTAGAAATGGATTATACTGCCATCACTTAATTAACACAAGGGGAATAATGAACAGTGAAGGTGCTGACCTGAGGAATCAGAGAAGGGAAGAAGTGCTTCAGCTGCTGGTGTTAATAAATACCTGTTTCTAATTTTTTTCTTCTTTAATATTTTGCTTTTGAGGACTAAGAAAGAAAGGGATTTGGGGTTTGTGAACCTTGATTTTTACCCTATTTTTTCCTTTCTTCTTTCTCTGTTTCTTTCCTTTTTGTTTCTGGCTTCATTATAAGAAACATTCAGATAACTAATCATCTCTGAATAATAATAATGGAAGTTGTAAGAGTGATAAGACTAGTTAACATCAGACTCTTATGATACTCAAAGAGCAGTGTAATAGGTTTCTAATTTCTATTTTCTTACATTATATCTAGAAATACATGTACATATTTCTAATTAGTCTAATACTTTCAGATTTTTCTCATCACAGGTGACGAATGACAGTGAGAATGGTGGGACTCAAGCTGTCACTAACACGGAGGAAGCAGAGTGTCTAGGGTGTCAAATATAACCATCATTACCAGTTGTAGTTGAATTGACCCTGACTCATGATAACCCATGTGTGTCCAAGGTGACTTGTGTTCCATGGCGTTTTCAATGGCTGATTTTTCAGAAGTAGATCACTAGCCCTTTCTTCTAAGGTGCCTCTTAGTGGACTTGAACTTCCAACTTTTTGGTTAGCAGCTGAGTGCACTAAATATTTGTGCCTCCCAGACACTCCCTAACCATCATTAGTCATACTGATACCCTTATCTGCTGTCTCCCTGAATTCTTCCACTCATTAGCTTCCTCCACATGGTGATGGCTTTTCAGAATCCCAAACCTCTCAACTGAAGGAGGAAGTTAGACTAAATGTCTAATTTCATAACTTTACATCTCTGTGGATCTGAATCTTCAGGATGAATAGGTCATTTTGGCTGTGTCATTGTCTTCAAGAATAAATAGAAAAGCAGGTTGTTCCTAACACAGAGAGAAATGAGTCATATTAACCTGGGATCTTAAGGAAGATGGGGCAATCTACTTCCGTAGTGATACTGCCTTGGAAACCCAAGGAGGGGTCGCTATGAGTCGGGTCCGACTTGATGGCACACAACAACAACAACAACCTGGGATCTTGGAAATGCTTGGAAATGCCTTTTGGACCAGTTGTTAGGAAGGTCTACTGGAATCAGGGAAGGTCTTGTCTTTTTCTTTTTCTCATTTGTGCACTGACAAAAAGGGGAGAGCTGGTCCCAGGACTCTTGGTCACGTGGCAAGTACATCTTCAGCAGCCTATCTCCAGCAGGCCCTCCTTTCCTTCTTTGCTGTCTGTGCCTCCTTCAGTCTCCTTCTAGCTACTCTTTCCACAAGTGAACAGGGCTCAATCTCAGTGTAGGGGGGAAAAGAATCTATTTTTAAAAAATTATCGAACATCTCAATGCCTTGATAATTGTGTCTATCTCTGAAGAGTCTGCTTAAAAACAAACATATATATTAGGGAGAGGACTGAGTACACACACAGAAGATAATATAATAATAGTGGAATATCAAGCATCTGGAACAGTTTGTTTTTTTCAGGGAGGCATTTGGTGGTAGGATAAGCTATGCCCAAGCTTCACAAAGTGATACATTTTTTTCCATCATTAATTCAAACTCTCATGTCTCTTCTCTGCCTCCATTCCAAATTTCAAACTGCAGCTCTGATTTATCCTTTCTTTTATGGAGGTTGCCTTTCCTGACCAGCTTGAAAAGCTTCCACGGCTCATTACCATAGCAATAGTAGCACAATGCTGAAATCAGCACCTTCAAAGGACTGCAGAGCACAGCTAGGGAGATGCCAGTCTCCCCCCCCACCAACCTACCCACCCACGCACAAGTACCCACACAACACCAGATCTCAGATCACAGTTATTTCAGGCCTGCTAACAGTGCAATTCTGAATCTCTGGTTCAAAAAACCACAACACACCCACTATCATCAAGTCGATTGCAACTCACAGCAACCTTACATGACAGAGCAGAACTGCCCCGTAGTGTTTCCAAGTCTATAAATCCTTACAGAAGCAGACTGCCTTTTCTTTCTCTCATGAAGCAGCTGGTGGGTTCAAACTGCTGATTTTTGGTTATCAGCCTTAACCACTCTGCCACCACACCTCCCTTCTATGGCTCATAGGCATTATGAATAAGGACAATATATTGTCTCTTGGGCAAATTACTGCATGCCTTCAGACTTCTTTCCTCTCCTGTGTGGGATGACAGTGAGTTTTTCTGTATCCCAACTCAGAGGAAAACCTCAAAATGGTTCTGTGCAGTTCAACCCAATATAACAAACAAACAAACAAACAAACCCACTGCTGTAGAGTCAGATCCGACTTATAGTGACCACTCCTTCGGTTTCCAAGGCACTATCACTACGGAAGTTATTGTCCAACCTTCCTTCCAAGGAGTGGCTGGTGGATTTGAACCACCAGCCTTCTGGTTAGCAGTCACATGTCTTAGGCACTACGCCACTAGAGCTCCCCACCCAATATAAGACAGAGAGGTTTTTCCATCAACAATACACTGTCCCTCTAAGGGTTTAGACTCCACCCCCCATCTCAGAGGACTTATCTCCTGCGGGAGGGGCAGTTGTTTGGGACTGAATACAATTTGGTGGCTGAGATGGGCATCAGTCCTCCTGGTAGCACCCAGGTGCTTCTGGCTACTGAGGAAAGTGACCCTCACTAGATACCCAGGTGGAAAACTGAGGTGCAGTGGTCCTCTGGCCTAGACAGTGTAACACTCACTCAGATGGAGGCCAGGGGGCTGCAGGCCGTGGCACAACCCCAGAAGGCCTCCTGGAGGTCAAAAGGAGGCTGGGGGCCTCTGAACTCCAGATTCTGTACTCCCATTCAGACTCCAGACTTCACCAACCTCACTGTGTCCAGCCCCCCTCCCCCAACCCAGGGAATTCTTCCTAGATCCAGGTGCATGGGGCTTTAGACTTCTTCTTTTTTTTTTTGCTTTAGACTTCTTTCAAGGCATTTCTTCCAAATCTATTTTTAATGGCATGCATTTCTCCATTTCTCCTGGTGCGGAGGCTTTTTAAAAAGATCAATAATTGAACCTGTTTTATTTATTTTTTCTTTCTGGTTTCTTCTGTGTTATTCATACCCTTAGCAATGAACACAGAGTGCTTTGATCAGGAATTTTTTAACCTTTTTTGTGTGGTCTGGTAGAATCAATGGACTCCTCAGAATAAAATGTCTAAATGCATAAGAATAAAATATGTAGAATGACAAAGAAAATCAATTATATTGAAATAGTGGTCAATATACTTAAAAACAAGTTAATAATATTATAGTATATTTACTTTATTAATGCATTAACTAATAAGATCAACTACCATGATTTCAAAATGTTGATGCGCATAATGCTATTTTGAGACATTTGCTACAAATACAATGTGTCACAAAAATGTCTGTGTTTTTCTATTGATTCCAAAGTCATGGGTACAGCTAATACTATGAGGTCTATTGCCTGCACTCACAACTGAAGGAAATGCTAAATTTTAGTTAGAGGTTATGTCAAGAACTGCGAAGGGTTGGTCAGCGGTTTCATATTGTTGTTGTTGTTGTTATGTGCCGTCGAGTCATACCTGACTCATAGCGACCCCTCCTTGGGTTTCCGAGGCAGTATCACTACGGAAGTAGGATTGCCCAACCTTCCTTCCGAGGAGTGGCTGGTGGGTTTGAACCGCCAGCCGTCTGGTTAGCAGGCAAGTGTCTTAGCCACTATGCTACCAGAGCTCCTCATAGTGCTTGCAAACTGCAAATTAGCATGCAAAGTTTCACGGATGCTGGTAGGATATGTGAAACTCTAGGATCAGAATTAAAGGAAAGTTTATTACTCACATGAAAGCAGTAACCTGAGTATCAGCAGTTGTGCCAGTTCTCTGAGACCCACTTCCCACAGGGCACTGCAAAGAGGGCCTGATGATACCTGCACACAAAGTGGGTTGTCATATGTTACTTGTGTTAACATGCTGCTGTTGACGTTAGGTGCCATTGAGTCAGTGCCGACTCAAAGTGACCATATGCACAACAGAAGGAAACACTGCCCAGTCCTGTGCCATCCTCACAATCTCCGCTGTGCTTGAGCCCATCACTGCAGCCACTGTGTCAATCCATCTTGTTGAGGGTCTTTCCCTTTTCCACTGACCCTCTACTTTTCCAAGCATGTTATCCTCCACCAGAGGCTGGCCCCTTTTGACAACATGACCAAGGTATATGAGATGAAGTCTGGCCATTTTTGCTTCTAAGGAGCATTTCACCCCCATGTTATCATGTGATAGGATTATTATTTTTAAATCAATTAATACAGATTTTTTTAATTTCTCAGTTTTAATTTATAAAACATCAATACACAAGTATGGGTCACTTAACGTCCATAATATGTTCTGTGAAATAGGATGTTATGTGGTTTGGATGTGTGTGAACGCCATATTTTGTAAAGGAAGTCCTTCTATAATCCACAGTTAAATCCCCATAAAGCCTATTATATTAAAACCTTTTGGGAGCCTGCTGGAGCTTGAAAGCTGTATCCACTGGATACCAGGAGGCCAGCCTTGCTGGGTGTGTGGCTGAGCCAGGCTGAGGCTGTGCTGGCAGGTGGATGGGGACTTTATGCTCATCTGGGTGCAGGGTAGTGGTGGGGCCATGGAGAAGCAGCCATGGGGACTGGTCAGGGAGCAGTTGTGGGTGCTAGGAGTTTGGCTGGTAGTGATGGCCCTGGCTACTGCTGCCCTGTTGGTTCAGCAACACATGTGGCCTCTGCTGCTGTTGCTGCCTCCTGGGAGTGTCCTGGGCCAGCTGGCACCACCACAGCCCACAGCAGGAACAGAGGAGCTGTGGCAGGCATTGCCTTGTAAGGGGAGTGAAGGGCTGCAGGGCTGCTGTTCAGGTGAATGAAACCAGGAGGAGGAGAAGGAGGAGGCAGAGGAGGAGGTTTTGTGGGAGTTGGGATGTACCCTGGAGCTCTGCTGTTCATTCACTCTGGGGCTTGGGGGTCTTTAAAATCATTACCAAAACAAAACTCATTGCCACCAAGTCCAAGATGCTTTGATTTCAACTTAGGATCCAACTCAGCAACCCCACCTTGGCTTTCCAAGATGGTATCACTTGGAAGTAGATTGCCCAATCTTCTTTCCGAGGAGTGGCTGGTGGGTTTGAACCATCAGCCTTCTGGTTAGCAGTCAAATGCCTTAGGCACTATGCCACTAGAACTCCCTTAAAATCATTAGAGGGAAATAATAAACAAAAGGAGAGCTGCTTTCCTTTAAACACAAAAACACATTATAGGCCCATGGAAGTATATGCAGTTGAACACAGCCTAAACAGATGTTAAGTGGCACACACCTGTAGTTAAAACCACATGATTAAAAGTTCTTTGGGGTCATTAATAATTTCTAAGTGTACAAAAGATCCTGATGCAAAATTTGAGAACCTCTGGTTTAGATGATCAAATAATGAGGATGGGAGAGTGGGCAAGGGGCAGAAAGAAATACTGGAAATAAAAAATATTATTGTTGTTGTTAGCTGTTGCCCTTCATTCATGGCAACTTCATACACAAATGGACTGTTAGAGATTTCCAAGCCTTTCTTCCTAGTCTGTTGCAGTCTGGGAGCTCCACTGAAACTTGTTTAGCACAATAGCAACATGTAAACCTCCACTGACGGTCAGGTGGTAGCTGCACATAAGGTGTGTTGGCCAACTGGAATTGAACCTGGGTCTTCTTCATGGAAGGTAATTCTACTATTGACTCACCAGTGCCTCACAAACACACAAAACATTAGATAATAATAGAAAAACACCTAAAAATACAGTGCTGGGCTGTATAATCTCTAGGGTCCTCACATTAGGATTCTGTAATATGGTGGGGGTGGGGTAAAACTCTCTTCAAGTTTGAAATCAAAGATGCTTTTATTGGAAGAGGGCAACAGCATATTACTAAGGACTGGATCTTTTCAGTAGCCTAGTTGATGGACTGCTAAAAGAACTAACAGCTCTGTCCTGGAGGAAGTGCACCCGAAATGCTCCTTGGAAGTGAGAATGGCCAGACTTCGTCTCACCTATTTTGGTCCTGATGTCAGAAGGGACCATTCCCTGGAGAAGGATGTCATGCTTGGTAGGGTGGAGGGTCGACAAAATAGGGGGAGGCCTTCAACGAGATGGATTGACACGGTGGCTGTGATGATGGGCTCAAGTATAGCAGGGATCATAGAGCTGGTGCGGGATCGGGCAGTGTTTTGTTCTGCTGTGCATGGGGTCGCTATGAGTCAGAAACGACTCAACGGCACCTGACAACAACAACAGTTGATCCAAAGGAGCTCTGGTAGCGTAGTGCCTAAGGCACTTGGCTGCTAACCAGAAGGCCGGTGGTTTAAACCCACCTGCCACTCCTCAGAAGGAAGGTTGGGCAATCTACTTCTGCAGTGATACCGCCTCAGGAACCAAGGAGGGGTCGCTATGAGTCGGGTCCAACTCCACGGCACATAACAACAACAACAAGTTGATCCAAAACTTACTTCTCCCCTCTAATACAGTATCACATATATCCCCATCATATACTCATAAAGAGCAGATGAACAAGGAGGAAATCAGAAAGATTACTGATCCAAAACAGACCGAAATAAATGTTAACTGGTAGTTTAAAGTCTGCTCCCCCGCTCCCTACCATTTTCCAATGGATACTCAAGAAGAAGAGGAGACTCATTCAACAACAAAACAACAGCATTCTCTTTGTATATCCACATCACTATCTCTCATCCTGCAACACTGTAAAAGGGGTCTAGGTGTCAAAATTCCAGGATCAGTGTTATGTATTCATCAGCCAGCAAACATGGTATGTGGGCTTTTGAAAGCAGAAACTGAGCCCCAAGAACCCTGAAAGGTAGGGGATATCAGGAAACTGGAAGGAGAGAAGCCTGAAAAATAAAGATAACATCTGCCTGCATTACAGTTTTGCCTGGGAAGGAAATGGAAGGCAGAAGTGTATATGATTTGGATCCTGGCTTTCCCTATTTCCAGTTTTGGTCCCTTGGCATACTAAGCTAAAATTCAAAGTGGCATAACATGACATTTTTTTCCCTTTCCCTTGGATCTTTGCTTCCCCACATTTTCATTCATATTACATGGTTTCTTCTGGAAGTATTATGTGCTAACAGAGTGCTTAAGGCTGATAGTGGAAGAAGATTCCCTCGGCAAGAAGAGCATTTCTTTCCACTCAACCGCCACTCTCTGGCAAGTTCAATCCTTCCCCTTGAGGCCTGATTCACTATGTCCTTGATCTCTCTCCTTCTGATTGACTTCCACTTGCTGGGTTCAGGAAAGTTCTGGAAAAGCAATCACTGCTGAAGTATTAGTGCCATGCTGGCTGTTCTGCTTATCTCTTCCTGTATAACAAACCACCCCATAATACAGTGGTTTAGGACAACAATCTCTTCATTATTGTCTCTCATGACCACCAAGTGATTCTGACTCATAGCAATCCCCTTTGGGTTTTCAAGGCAGTAAATCTATACGGAAGTAGATTGCCCCATCTTCCTTCCACAGAGCAACTGGTGGGTTTGAACCACCAACCTTCTGGTTAGCAGTCAAATGCCTTAGGCACTGAGCTACCAGAGCTCTTTTTTTGTTTGTTTGTTTGTTTGTTTTTCTCATGATTCTGGGTGTTCACTAGGCTCAGCTGGGTATTTCTTGCTCTTGCTTGGAGTCTCTCTTACAGTTAGTTGTAGGCAGATGGAAAAACTCAAAGGCTTCAGGTAGGTGACTTCAGAGTCAAAGGGGGAATCCTCAGGAGCTTGCTTCACTCACATGTCTGGCAGCTGATGCTACCAGTTGAATACCACATGTGGCTTCTCCATGGGACCCAGGTTCCCTTAGGATGCCCAGCTAAACTGGAATTTCAGACAAATAACAAATTATTTTTTCAGTATTAGTTACGTCCCATTCAATATTTGGGACACTCAAAACCCAAAAAACCCAGAGCCATCGAGTCAATTTCAATTTATAGCCAATGAAATAGAACAGAGTAGAACTGCCCTATAGGGTTTCCAAGGCCGTCGTCTTTATGGAAGTAGACTCCCACATCTTCTTCCTGCGGAGTGGCTGGTGAGTCTGAATTGTTGAGTGCTTTAACTACTGCATCACCAGGACTCCTTATTTGGGACAAACTTATATTAAGACATTATTTGTTGTTTATCTGAAATTCCTATTTAACTGAGCATCCTATACTTCAGCTAGCTATGCTGTGGAACCCTATGTTGTTATTGTTAGCTGCCTCTGAGTGGATTCTGACTCATGGCAACCCCATTTTGCAGAGCTGCTCTGTAGGGCTTTCAAGGCTGTGACGTTTCAGAAGCTGATCACCAGTCCTGTCTTCCGAATCGCCTCTGGATGGGTTCAAACCAAATTTCTGTTGCACGCTTAACCATGTGTGGCACCAAGGACTAGAAACCTTCACAGATAAAAAGAGGACTGGATTTGTGAGGATTATTTTAGCTGCCTGTAACAGAAACCTAGCTCAAATTGGTTTAAGTGAAATGGAAAATAAATTGGCTTATATCACTGAAAAGTAGAGAGATGGAGCTGGTGTCAGATATGGACAACATCAAGACTTGATGTTTGTCTCTGACCTTTTCTCAACATGATGTCTCCACAGGATGGCCCTAAGTAGCTCTAGGCTTATAACCTCCCAGTCTTAGTAACAAAAAGATATTCTTTCCTTCACTAGTTGCAGTGAATGTTCCAGAATCGAGCCTCATTGGATTAACTGGTCATGTGTTCATCTCTGAACAATCCCTATAACCTCTGGAATTAGACATTGTATTAATTTCTTGTGGCTGCAGTAACAAATTACCACAAACTGGGTGGTTTAAACAAGAGAAATCTATGGTCTCACAGTTCTGTGATTCCATTTGGGGGTTCAACCAGATAATCCAAGATAAGCTCCTCCTCTCTAGCTAGACCCTTAATTTAATTACATCTTTTGTCATTGTTATGAATTGAACTGTATCCCCCTAAAATATGTGTTGGAATCCTAATCCCTATTCCTAATCCCATTTGGGAATGTGAGGTTTTCTTTGTTATAGTAATGAGGGCATATCAGTGTAGGGTATGTCCTAAACCTAATCCCTTCTAGGGGAAACACACATGTAAAAATCCCCAAGGAACCGAGGAATGCTGGGGCTACAGAAGCTGAGACAAGACTCTTCTCCCTGAGCACACAGAGAGAGCCTTCCCCTAGAGCTGTTACCCTGAATCCGGGACTCCTATCCTCCTAAACTGTGAGAAAATAAATTTCCTTTCTTTAAAACCACCCACTTATGGTATTTCTATTAAAGCAACACTAAAATTCTGGGGATTAGGACATGGATATGTCTCTGTGGGGCCCCTTTTAAGCCCACTACAGTAACTTACAATCGAAAAGTGATAGAGGAATAATTCTCCAAAAACATTGGTGATGCTGGAAAGCAAACACTGAAGACGTTTATGACAAGGACTTCCTATTCAATTTAACTCCATTTATTTATTTTTAACCACCAAAAGGTCAGCTGTTCAAATCAATGCGACAGATGAGGCAGTCTGCTTCCATAGAGATTTACATCCTTGGAAACCCTATGAGGTAGTTCTACTCTTTCCTAAAGAGTCACTATGAGTCAGAACTGACTCAGTGGAAGTGGGTTGGGTTTTAGTTTCCTATTTGTAGAATGCCTACAATATGCTAGGTGCTGAGTTGCCCACAGCAGCTTCCAGTCCGGTCGGAAATGTTTACCCAGCACTCACCATGGAAATCTTGAGGAGAATTCAAAGCTAACAAAGAGAAGTCCTTTCCCTACTGTAGATTTTATATTGTGGAGCAAAATGTGATGAGTGCTACAAGAGTTCTTTCTGACCGGAACTTTCAAGCTGAGCTTGGAGAAAGGAACATAGAAAAAGGGACCATCTGGGCCAAACAACAGAGCAAAGCTCAGCTGTGGGCAAGGGCAGGATAGTAGTATGGGGTGATTTGAGAGAAATT
>NW_006921592.1:22455279-22456371 GCF_000298275.1 Orycteropus afer afer | reverse complement strand
GAAGTAGGAGGGGAGATGTTGCATTGTGGTAAATTGTGGTCAATGTCACGAGACAAAGTGTATGTGAACTGCTGTATGGAAAGGGTATTTGCTCTGTAGATTTTCACCCAAATCACAATAAAAAGGAAAAAAAAAAAGTTATCCCCTCCCAAGTAGTCTGGCCACAGGAGAAGGTGGGGTAGTGTGGCATAATGAAAACCAAAAGATTTAGTGTTAGCAGAGGCCATTTACTGGCTGGTTTTTATATGGCAATAAAACTAAGGATTTTTAATAAGCAACTGGAATAATGTCAATTTGATTATGCCTCTAACCTTTCTTGCTATCAGCAATACAACCAGAAAGAGAACCAGTTTGTATTGAGTTACCTGCTAGGTTTTATGGGGGTAGTGGGGAAAAAAAAAAGTTATTATAGAGGCAATGTGACTAGACTGGTATTTCAGGAAGATTAGAATGTTAATACTCAAAGGTTTGGAAAGCTTTGGGGAAAGTGCTATATTTCCTTTTGATCCTCCCATTTACATTGATTCCCTAATCCAAACTGGCCCCCTTGTAATTTTGCCTCATGCTTTTCTACTTCTAGGTCTGTTGTCATGCAGAGTGTTCCTCCTCCACATTTCTGCCTTTATAAAAACATTCATCCACACTCCTAGACCTATGCCCAGCTCCTGCAGCACACATGGTTTCCCCAGTGCCTAGTTTCTGCAGTGTGCAGCAGACAACAGTGGCAGTGTTATACCAAGTGTCTTCAGTGAAGCACCCACCTGTGAATAGTTTTCTGTGTCACCTTGGAAAGCAGGTTTCTTCCAGCATGGCACCTCGGTGACATCTCTGCCATTCAGGGAGCCGTAGCTGTGCCCTCTCCAATAAGTTCTGGGTCTTCTCCCTGGTGGTGAGTAGGTAGGTAGTGGTGAGGAGGGTCTTCCTTTGGCATGCTTTCTCAGGAAGAGGGGTAGCAGCTGCTCCTTATATTTGCTATTCCTATATTCTTTAAGAGGAGCTCTGGTAGCATAGTGGCTAAAGCACTTGACTGCTAACCAGAAGGCTGGCGGTTCAAACCCACCAGCCACTCCTCAGAAGGAAGGTTGGGCAATC
>NW_006921592.1:22437031-22455179 GCF_000298275.1 Orycteropus afer afer | reverse complement strand
GAAGGAAGGTTGGGCAATCCTACTTCTGTAGTGATACTGCCTCGGAAACCCAAGGAGGGGTCGCTATGAGTCGGGGCCGACTCGACGGCACACAACAACAACAACAACATATTCTTTAAGGAGCTCTGGTGGCGCAGTGTTAGAATTCCCTTTACTTCTTAGTACACAAACCCTTGTTATTCCAATCTCCTATTATGGTTAATAATTCTTTATATTGAACTTTTCCAGTTCAAATCACTATGCTTTATCCTGATTGGACCCACACTGATACATCATTCTTCAATACTGACATTATGCAAGATGGTAGCCACCAGCCAGCCACATGTGGTTATCGAGCACTTCATATATGGCTGATGCCACTGAGGAACTGAATTTTTCATTTAATTTTTTTGAAAACACTTTTTATTGTGACCATCTCACCTGAACACTAATAGTAAAGTTCAACAAGACAGAAAATAACAAATGCTGTGAGGATGTGGAGAGGTTGGGACTCTCCTACACTGTTGGTGGGGCTGGAAATTTATACAACCACTGTGGAAGTTGGTATGGTGATTCCTTAAGAAGTCATAAATAGAAATACCATTTGATCCAGAAATCTCATTACTAGGTATATATCCTGAAGTAGTGAGGGCCAGGATAAGAACAGGTATATGCACACCCATGTTCATTACAGCATGATTCATGACAGCAAAGAGATAGAGACAGCCTAAGTGCCCATCAACTGAAGAATGGATAATCAAATTATGGTACATACACACAATGGTATGCAACACTAAAGAATAATGTAGAATCTGCAAAACACCACATAATGTGGATGAACTTGAAGGACATAATGCTGAGTGAAGTCAATCACAGAAGGACAAATATTACATTAGTCTGCTATTATAAAAATTCAAGGAAAGGTTTATATATGGAAGCAAACTTTCTTTGTTGGTTACCAGGGATGGGAGGGGAAGGAATAGAAAACTGCTAGATAGGTAAGAGATAAGTAGTGATCTGGGTGAAGGGAAAGGCACTATACCAAAGGCAAATGACCAATAACACTTAGGAAAAGGAAGACACAGACAGGTGCACAAGAGGTACAGACAACAAGGATAAATACTTTTACATATATAATATTGCATATTTAGTAATAACAAACATTAATCTATGGGTAGATACACTGGTAGACAGGCTGAATGATCAGGCTTGTCTAGGCAAAAGGGAATACATCCATGACCGTATATAAGGTTGGCAGATTATATTTCTACTATGTATTTGTATGTGCTATAACCAAAAAGAAACCAAACTCACTGCTGCTGAGTTGGATCCAACTCATAGCGACCCCTCCTTGGGTTTCCGAGGTAGTACCACTACGGAAATAGATTGCCCAACCTTCCTTCCGAGGAGTGGCTGGTGGATTTGAACCGCCAGCCTTCTGGTTAGTAGTCAAACACCTTAGGCACTACACCACCAGAGCTCCCACGTATGTACAATAAAAATGTCCATATAAATAAAACTAACAGGGGGCAAAGTTATGATAACTTCCTTGCCAAAGCCAATCACCCTGAGGGAGACAACTGACCTGGGCTTGGGACCATGGTCACAGGGAACATCAAGCTCAACTGGCATAACATACTACATAAAAATATTATTCTATCAAGCTCAATTGGCATAACATACTACACAAAAATACTGTTCTACATAAGACTTTGGTAAGTAGCAACTGGGGTCTTAAAAGCTTACAAGCAGGTATATAGATACAACAAAGGGTCTCTCCTCATCTGGAACAAAGAAGAATGAAGAAAAACAAGGATGCATGAAAACAATTAGTCCAAGGAACTAGTGGACCATATGAACCTCAGCCTATATGACCATGAGAGCAGAACTAGATAGTGCCCAGCTACCACTGTCAACCACTTGAAAAGGGATCCATGAAGGAAATCCTGGAGTGAGAGAACAATGTGGAAGAAACCTCAAAAAAATAAAAAATAAAATAAAACCAGTCTGACAGAGACTGATGAAATCTCCGAGACTATGTCTCCTAGTCAGCCTTCAGGCCTGGAATTGAACTCACTCCTGTGGCTTCTAGCCAAATAAACAACCGGCATATAAGGTGAATATTTATACCAGGTAGGTATGCTCAATCATGGGAGATCAGAAAGGCAGTATTTGCACAAGGAGATAGCTCAGAGGGCAGGAATGCATGGGAAAGAAGGGCACAGTGAAAAGGTAACTACAGGAAGGAAATGGGAAGTCAGCTGTTACGTTATGGGGATTGCAATCAATGTTGTTCTGGTTACCTAGTGCTGCTCTGACAGGAATATACTACAAATGGGATGGCCTTAACAAACAGGAATTTATTCTCTTACAGTTCGGGAGGCTAGAAGTCCAAGTTCAAAGTGTCAGGCTCTAGGGCCTGTGTGAAAGGCCCTCGACCTTGGGCTTCAGCCTTGGGGAATGGTCTCTAGTATATGGCACACTTGAACTCTGCATGTAACTGTGTCATTGTTCAGCAGCCTGCCATGCTCTGCCAACCGTGGGACTTACAATGGACTTGAGTTAATGTCCTGCTGTGTGGTTTGGTAACATCAGGACTGTGCTATTTTATTCTTCGACCTTGGGCCTGTTAGCTTCAGCAGCTAATAGCTGCCTGAGTGAAGAGATGCCTCTAGCTTCAGTGGGCTGGGAGCCCTTAAGATTGGCAGTTTGTTTCTATGGTTTGGAACTAAGAATCCTGATTGATAGTGCATTAATGTTGCTCTTCTATATATTACCGTCAGTTCTAACAAGGTGTAAGCAGGCTTTGGAAAAGATAGGAACCAGCCCTACAGACCTATCTACCAAGAACAGGTGGGTGCCATCAATGAGATGATTGTACACTGATACTTTTCAGTCTCTAGGTCATCACTTTTTTCATTCCAGGAACACAGTGTAATGACCCTAACTGAGCTTAGGGGTGTATGTTAGGCAGAAAAATGGCCCATCAAAGATGTCTATATCCCAAAGCCTATGAATATTTTACCTTACATGGCAAATGGACTTTGCAGGTATGATTAATGACTGTAAGATGGAAAGACTATCCTGAAATACGAGGGTAAGTCCAATGTAATCACCAAAACCAAACCAGTTACCATTGGGTTGATTCTGATTCATGGAGAGCCCACGAGGCCCATGAGCTTCAGAACAGAATTATATTCCATAGGGTTTTTGTGGCTGTGACCTTCTGGATGCAGATCTCTAGGTCTTTTTCCTCTGAGTAGATTCAAACCACCATTTTAGTTAGTAGCTGAGGGCTTCTTGGAAGGAAGATGGGGCAATCTACTTCCGTAGTGATACTGCCTCAGAAACCCAAGGAGGGGTTGCTATGAGTTGGGTCCAACTCGATGGCACATAACAACAACAACAACAACAGCTGAGTGCTTAACTGTGTCATCCAAGGACTCCTAACACACACACACACACACACAAACCTAAAACCTGTTGCCATTGAGTTGATTCTGACTCACAGTGACCCTACAGGACAGAGTAGAACTGCCCCATAGGGTTTCCAAGGCTGTAAATCTTTATGGAAGCAGACACATATCTTTCTCCTGAGGAGCAGCTGATAGGTTCAAACAACAAACCTTTTGGTTAGCAGCTTAAACCATTGCACCACCACAAAAAAACAAATCAAACTCACTGCTATCAAGTTGATTCCAACTCATAGCGACCCTCTTTGGGTTTCTGGGGCAGTATCTCTACGAAGTAGATTGCCCAGTCTTCCTTCTGCAGAGTGGCTGGTGGGTTTGAACTGCTAGTCTTCTGGTTAGCAGTCAAATGCCTTAGGCACTACGCCACCAGAGCACCACCACAAGGGTACTTAAAAGTAGAGAACCTTTCCCAGCTTTATCATAGAGATGTCACTACAGAAGCAAGATTAGAAAGATGTTACATTGCTGACTTTGAAGACAGGGAGGAGGCCACACACCAAGGAGTATGGGCAACCTCTAGTAGACGGTAAAGGTAAGGAAACAGAGTCTTCCCTAGAGCCTCCAGAAGGAACGCTGCCCTACTGACACCTTGATTTTAGCCCAGTGAGACATGTGTCCGGGTTCTTATCTACACAGTTGTAAAGTAATAAATTTTTGTGCTTTAAGCCACTAAGTTTATGATACTTTGTTATTGCAGCAAATAGAAAACTAGTATAATCCACCCCTTAACTTGAAGAGGACATTACTTTGACAGCCCTACCAAGGCCTTATTAACAACCCGAGATACACAGACGATACAACTTTGTTTACTGAAAATGAGGATGACTTGAGGCACTTACGGATGAAGGTTGAAGAATACAGTCTGCAGTATGGATTACGTCTCAGTATAAAGAAAACAAAAATCCTCACAACTGGACCAATGAGCAGCATCACAATAAATGGAGAGAAGATTGAGGTTGTCAAAGAATTCACGTTGCTTGGTTCTATGATCAATGCCAACGGAAGGAGCAGTCAAGACATCAGACAACGTGTAGCACTGGGAAGGTCAACCGCGAAGGAACTGTTTCAAGTGCTGAGTAGCAAGGATGTCTCCTTGAGGACTAAGGTGCACCTGACACAAGCCATGATATTTCCAATTGCCTCGTATGCATGTGAGAGCTGGACAATGAATAAGGAAGACCGAAGAAGAGTTGATGCTTTTGAGTTCTGGTACTGGCAAAGAATGCTGAAAGTACCATGGACTGCTAAAAGAACTAACAGATCTGTCCTGGAGGAAGTGCACCAGAAATGCTCCTTGGAAGTGAGAATGGCCAGACTTTGTCTCACCTACTTTGGTCATGTTGTCAGAGAGGACCATTCCCTGGAGAAAGATGTCATGCTTGGTAGGGTGGAGGGTCGATGAAAGAGGGGGAGGCCTTCAACAAGATGGATTGACACAGTGGTTGCGATGATGGGCTCAAGTATAGCAGGGATCATGGAGCTGGTGTGGGATCGGGCAGTGTTTCGTTCTGCTGTGCACGGGATCGCTATGAGTCGGAAATGACTCGACGGCACCTAACAACAACAACAACAACCAAGGCCTTATTTCCTGAATAGTAGAGGGAAGGTTTTTGGTGTGAAGATCAGGTGCCACTAGCAAATGGAGGAAAGGATGCCGAACAGGCAAAATATGATGCCTGCTGCAATCAACTACCATAGCCTCTTGAACATATATTTAATCAAAATCTGATAAATTGACCATGTAGGGCCAGCAACTGATTAGGTTAAATATTCTGCGTTACAAGCCTTGAGGAAATAGAAGACAGCTTTATAAGGAATGTAAATCCAACATTTATATATGCAAAAATATATATACTCAAACAAACAAAAAAACTCACTACTGTTGAGTCAAATCCAACTCATAGAGACCCCTCCTTGGGCTTCCGAGGTGGTATTTCTACAGAAGTAGATTGCTCAATCTTCCTTCTGAGGAGTGGCTCGTGAGTTTGAACTGTCAGCCTTCTGGTTAGCAGTCAAATGCCTTAGGCACTATGCCACCTTATTGATATGTTGTTGTTGTTGTTATGTGCCATGGAGTCGGACCCGACTCATAGCAACCCCTCCTTGGGTTTCCAAGGCAGCATCACTATGGAAGTAGATTGCCCAACCTTAGTTAGGTCTTTAAGCAAAATTGGCATTATGAGAGGAGGAGGACATGGAGACAGCCCCAGAGCCTGGACCCTTGGAACTGCTGTGCCCCAAAATCATGTGTTCTGGATCCCAAAGCCCTGCCATTGGGGCTGATGCTCAGGAGGAGCTAGGGCTCAGTGGCTGGACTAGAGTCACAGTCGGTGGCTTTGGGCTTGAGCAATCAGGGGAGCCCGGGGTCAAGACAGTCAGTGGGGATTGCTGCCTGTGCTCATTCCCTCTCCACAGCCCCAGCTGTCTGCTACCACCTTGTAGGCTGGGGAGGACCCCATGGAAATAAGTGATTTCATTGCTGGTTCAGAAGAGGAGCTCAGTATCTCAGGCTGAGGAAGAGGAATGGGCAGCAGCAGAGGGGGCAGCTAGCTTTTGCCTCAAATTTCCCCAGTGCCCTTCTCTCTATAGAACTTGGTCCCTCCAGGGCACTTGAAGGGAACATTAACAGCAATCTCCCCCTGAGCTCCTCTGGCCACTCACAGGCTTTTCTAGAAAGAGCTCCCTCAAAATCTGTCTCAGTTGCCTCTTTGGTGATGGGTATTGTATCAGCTTTTGCCTCTGGAGAATGGCTGCTTCGGTGATGAACAAGACACACATGGGTGCCTTGGGGGCCAGGGGCTGGATGCAGGGAGAAAACGCAGGATAGTGCACAAAATAGTCTAATAGTAGATTTTTTACTGTTGTCATTGATGTGAAATGTCAGATGAGATAGTTAATAAGTGAGGAGTAGGTGTATATATAAATGCATCTTAAAAATTCTGAATTGGTCATAATCTCAAGGAACTTGAAAAGGATTAATTTTCCCTTGGTAAAGATGTAGCTAATTCAGCTGGCTGCCTTAGAAGCTACACATATGGACCTGTTCTATAGAGTATTTAAGAATCACTGGCTTAGTTACTAATTAGTTTTTGATAAATAAGAAACACTAATGGACACCTATTTTAAGGCACAAAAGTGAGATGGAAGTTATGGTCCACCAGTCTAAGAATGCAAAAGTAGGAGAGGTAAAGGAGCAATACAAGGAACTTACTATATCTGTCCTAAAATCTTGATTGTGTCCACTTAAGGTCACTGGAAGATCAGACTGAAGTGACTGAAGTCAAGTCATGTGCAGAGTCAGTCTGATGTCCAACACAGCCCCAGCTTCTGAAAGCTTGGCCTGACTCCACAGCAGTTTAATGGTGGGTAACAAAAATATCATTTTGAAATATAGTAGAATGTCACTCTAAAGGGGTCATGCATTGTCAGCTCGTAATTCAGGTAAGCGTATTTGGCACCTAAAAATACTTTCCCTGCAGTTAACAAGATCCATGGTCAAGTGGCAGTAAGGTTACCATGGTCACCTTTTTCAAGGTCAGTCTTTGTTCTGGTGAAAACAATTTAGCTGTGAGCATAAACCTGTTACCATTGATTTGATTCTGACTCATAGTGACCCTACAGGATAGAGAAGAACTGCTCTATATAGTTTCCAAGGTTGTAAATTTATGGAAGCAGGTTGCCACATCTTCCAACCATGGAGTGGCTGGTGGATTTGAACCACTGACAAAAAGGTCAGCGAACCAAAAGGTTAGCCATTGTGCACTTAACCACTTTGCTACCAGGAATCCTTGAGCATTCTTGTAGGAGTCTGTGTATTTGTTTGGGATTTGGAAGAGGTGCAAAGGGGTTCCTTTCCCAGAGACCAGAAATCAGAGTTAGGAAGGTTCAAAGAGAAATGATTCTAGAATTGTTCTCAATCCTGGCCATGTAGTAGAATAAAATTTAAAACAAGCAAACAAAAACACCAATATATAGACTCAGAATCCTGGAAGTGGGACGCTGGCAATCTGGATGCTCTAAAAGCTTCCTCAACCAGGGTTTGGGAGCTCCGGTGGCACAGTGACTAAGGCACTTGACTGCTAGCTAACCAGAAGGCTGGAGGTTCAAACCCACCAGCCACTCCTTGGAAAGAAAATGGGGCAATCTACCTCTGTAGAGATACCGTTGATCACTCAGTGTGTAAACTGTTTTGGCCTGATTGCTCACTGGGCAGGGACCCATGTTTGGTCTGACTTCAACTCCATGTGCTTCCAGAATAGAACTGCGAGCACCACTGGGTTTGTATAACTGTGATCTTTAAGGAACAGATGGCATGTCTTTCTTCTGAGGCATGTCTGGGTGGGTTTGAACCTCCAACCTATCCATTACTAGCCCAGGGATTAACAGTTTGTACCACTCAAGGACTTCTACAAGCTACCCTGATAATTTTAATATCTGCCCAGTGCTGCCAGTATTACGAATCACTCCTTTAGAATTTTCTACTACAGTTACTGTTACAGATTGAATTGTGTCCCTCAAAAATATGTGTCACCTTGGCTAGGCCATGATTCTCAGTATCATGTAATTATCCTCCATTTTGTGATCCAATTAGCCTGTGTTGCAAATCCTAACCTCTGTGATGTTAATAAGGCAGGATTAGAGGCAATTACATTAATGAGGTAGGATATAATCTACTGGATTAAATTGTATTTTGAATCAATCTCTTTTTTTTTTTTTTTTTATTAGGATTTGGGTGAAGATGAATCAATCTCTTTTGAGATACACCAAAAAACCAAACCAAACTCACAACCATCAAGTCGTTTCTGACTCAGCAACCCTCATTGGGTTTCCCAGGCTGTAAATCTTTACGAAAGGAGATCACCCCGTCTTCCTTCTGCTTGAACTGCTGACCTTCTGGTTAGCAGTCAAGTGCCTTATCCACTATGGCACCAGAGCTCCTTCTTTTGAGATATAAAACGGATTAAACAAGTGAGCAGAGATGAGAGGGACCTACTACCATCAAGAAAGAAGAGCAGAAGAGGGTAGCAGATTACATTCTTTGAGCTCAGGGTTCCTACAATGGGAACCTCCTAGATGGAGGGGGGGAGGGGCACGGGAAGGCACCGGGGGTGGGGCACACACGACCAGTATACGGGTTGAGGACCGGGGGTTGGGGGGGACTGATGCCAAGACACATGGAGATCTCCAGAAACATTGGTCACACAGATGCTGAAATAAGACAAGGACCTTCCTCCTAAAGTATGAGCCAACAATGAGAGAAAAACTTAAACTAGATTAGCACCCTGAATTTGGACTTCTAGCCTCTTAAACCCTACAGAGAATAAATTTGTTTCTTAAAGCCATCCACTTGTGGTATTTGTATAGCAGCACTAGATAACTAAGACATTCACCTTGTAGGTTACTAGCTTTGTGGCATCTTCTCAGGTGAGGTATGGCCTAACGGTGCTTCTCAAACTTCAGTGTGTCTTAGAACCACTGAGGCACTGCTTAAAATTTAGATTCCTAGGCTCCCTCTTCCGAGTCGTAGGAAGTCACCCTTGTGTGGTTCGTGGGATCTTCATTTTACCTTGTGCAAGGAGTCTGAGGATCACAGTCTGCAACATTAAAGCTTGACTGAGAAAGAGCAGCTGGCAGATTCTGGCCAATTGGGAATGTTTGGCAAAAGAAAAAAGACAACTCTGTGAGTAAAGAGTCCCAAAACACCCGTTTTGCGTTGTTCCCTCTACTCTGTGCAGTTTGATACCTGTTTTCCTTTCTGCAGTTGTGTTGTCCCCGCCACTCTGGGCAGTTCTACTAGGGACCACTGGAGAATGAGACGGGAGTTTGGCAAGGTGTGTGGCGCTGGGTGTGGTTGGCTCTGTGTTCGGGAAAATTCCCTCAGGGCTGGGGAGGCGAAAACATTTACTCTGCAGTTGCTTCCCTCTTACGTGCCGATAGGTCCCCAGTAAGACTCTTCACCAATCTATTTGGTGCCGGGCTCTCAGAGCCAGCTCCGGCGTCTGCAAGGAGCGTTGGGTGGCCGAAGAGGAAGAGAGACGCTGCGCCCATAGCCCCGCTGCGCAGAAAGGCCGGCGCTGGTCTTCCGAACCCTGTTGAGACGCAGCGGTGAGCCAGGGCGCGCGCACCGTAGGTTGGCCGCCAGGGAGCGCCCTCGGCGGCCCGAGCCGCGCCTCCCGGCGTTCGTGGCACCGCCTCCAACTCCCCCCTCCCCACCAGCGCCGCCGGCGCTGCCCGGGGGCGGGGTCTTGCAGCTGCGGAAGCCGGAGACCAGGCGGTGCTGGAAGCTGCGGGGAGCGCACGGTACGGACCGGTCCCGAGCGCCAGGCCTGCTGCGGATAGAGACCGCGGCGCGGCGCCGGGAGAGCAGCCCGGGACTGCCTCCGAGCGAGGCCCGCTGCATCCAGCGGCCGGCGGAGCCGCGGAAAGAGGTCAGTCTGGCGGCGCGCGTCCCCTGGCGCGCCTTCTCGCCGCCTTCCTGCGCCCCCTCTCCTCCTCAGCTCCGATCCCTGAGCTCCGAGACCCGCTCGCGCCCAGTCTGCCTCCTTTTATCGAATTCGGTTTGAGGGTGATACAGCATATCTCGGTGTCCGAACCTTTCGCCTGGTAGGTGTAGTGAAGAAGCTCGCTGCCGTCTCTACCCCAGCCACTCGCCGCCTGCGAGGTGGGGGCGTGTGGGCCCCCGGCCCAGCTGTGAGGCGCCGTGCGGGGATTCTCTGTCACTGTGGAGGCGAGTCTTGGGCTGTTCAGGGGCCTTGCTTTTTGTTCTGAGCGTTTGTTACGCGCGTCAGCATCAAAAGTCTAAAGCGTGCATCCCCAAAGTCGTACTAGTCCCAGTTCCGCGGGCAGGCGGTGCCGGGAGCAGCTCACATCCTCTTCCTGGCTCCCTTACCCCCAGGCAGGCTTGGGCTTCTTGGGTGCCAACGTAGGCAGCGGTTGCATTCTGGCAGATGACCGGGAGGTGATAACCGGAAGGTTTGCTCCGGGTCTTCCCGCTGCGCCGCTGGCTCAGAGCCGTGGCAGCCGAACACATAGAGGTCTAGGGGTGCTGGCAGGTTCTCTCTTATACCACCTTTAACAGTGTGGAGGACCTACAAACTTTTGCTCTACCGTAAAAATAGTCTCCTGGATATGTATCAATATATGTATATTTTATGGACGTTCATTTCACACTCAGTGTAATATTTTAAATGATTTTTTTAGTAAAGCAAAATTGGAAAATTATCTATTTTGATGAATGTTCTTTTTAGCGGGATTTAAGGATCATTATTCGGCATTCCATGACGATGCTCTCTAGTCGCTTTCAGACCTCCTATCTCCAAATTTGCAAAACCAAATGTGTGTAGCTTTCACGGTTTTGAGAATTCCTTTGTCTGTTTTGGGTCTCATAACTCCGCAGCCCTATATTATGCAAACGTCGAGGACCATTCCTAGGGACGGATTATTAAAATGTTCAACAGTCGATGAAATATTTAACATCTCTAAAGTGACTGTAGGAGCTCTGGTAGCGTAGTGCCTAAGGCACTTGACTGCTAACAAGAAGGCTGGCAGTTCAAATCCACCAGCCACTCCTCGGAAGGTAGGTCGGGCAATCTACTTCTGTAGAGATACCGCCTGGGAAACCCAAGGAAGGGTCGCTGTGAGTCGGGTCCGACTCGATGGTACGTAACAACAAAGTGACTGTGTACTGCTGAAGGCCATTAGATTGGCTCAGATTTAGGCAGTTTTAGTATTTCTGAATTTCTTGCAGCAGTAGAATCTCTTGGTTGCCCTTGTGGGCCTCCGAAGGTGTCCTAGCTCCTCCTACTTTTGTTATAAAAGACTAACTTAATGTTTTGGGGAGGAATGATTTTACTTTATTCACACATAGAGACTTGCTGAAATGTGCTGTTCTTAGGCCGCTCAGTTCTTAAGGTATCAGTGTAAAGAAATTGGATTATTAGAATATTTAAAAAGAGAGAGAGAGATTAGCTTTTCAAGATGCATTTTTATCCTGTGAAGAGATTATCACATTTTTTTTCCCCATTGATTTTGTGCAAAAATGCAAGACCAGGAGGAGAGGAAAGGCGAACTAAGCGGGAATCAGATTGCAGTAACATCGCTATTAGGAACTAGGGAATGCCATCTGCTTTCTAGTTGCTGGGTAAAGGTCCAGTGATTGATGGGAAATGAAAAGATTTTGCGTTTACTTTGTTTTTTGTTTTGAGGGAGTGGGTCAGAAATAGCAGTGAGGACAAATGACCGTGTGTGGCTGGAGGTGCCTTCCCCAGCCAGGGAAGGCCTTACTGAGCATCCTGTGGAATGCCTTCTGCAGGCTGGCTTTCTGCATCAGAAGCACTATAGGTAGAAGGGCAGAGACTGGGAAGATGCCTCTGTGTAGAATAGCTGGATTGGTCGGGCATCACCTTAAGCAAATTGTAGTGTGCAGGGTAGAAAACACCTGGTATTGGACAATATAGTACCTGGAGACCAGCCCTGTTCCTAAAAGTGTGGCAAGGCAGGGAGGGAGTCCTAGTGCCTTTGGCTTTAATTCATCCAGCAAAACTGCATGAGAAAGGCCTGGCGATTTGCTTCTATAAGATTACAGCCAAGAAAACGCTAAGGAGCTCAGTTTTACTCTATAACACATGGGGTCACTGTGAATCAGAATCTACTCAACAGCAATGCATTTGGTTTTACTATTATTAATTGTTTTGTTTTTCTTTAGAGAAAGAAAAGTTGCCCTACTAAAAGATTTGTTTCTTTTTATTTATTTTTAATTTTGTATTGTGATTTGGCTGAGAGTTTATGAGCAGATTGGCTTTCCATTCAACAGTTGATACACAGTTTGTTTTGTGACATTGATTGCAATCCCCACAATCTAACAACACTCTTCCCACTTCCTCCCTGTGTTTACCATTTTCCTTTGTCCTTCTTTCCTTTGTTTAACTGCCTTCTGAACTTTATCTTTGGACAGTGCTGCCCTTTTACTCTCATATGGTTGGTTGGTTCTAATAATTGTAGTTGTTCCTTATAGACGTATCATTTGGCTAAAAAAGTTGAGCCTGGGAGCTGAGTTCAGTTCCAGGCTTGAAGGTTGTTGTCTAAGGTCCCTTTTCTCAGGGGTCCCACCAGTCTCTATCAGACCAGTAATCTTGGTATTTCTTATGATTTTGAATTTTGTTCCACATTTTTCTCCCACTCTATCTGGGACTTTTTTAGAGCCATTGCAGTGGTAGCCAGGCACCATCTAGTTCTTCTGGTTTGAGGTTCATATGGTCCATTAGTCTTTGTGTCTTTGGTTTTCTTCACTTTCTTTCATCTAGATGGGGAAGAATCATTTCTTTTTAAATGAATGAACATGATAAATAACATACCTATTCCACAGTTCGGAGAAAAGAAAAATCAGTGGTCTGCTTTATAAAAACTTTTCCCCCAAATATTTGTAAAAGAAATGGTTTTGCAACAGTTTTGCTCTCGCCTTAGAAAAATACAAGGGGTACTTCACTTGTGTGCCCCACCCCTGGCTGATGTTTTTAAAGCATGTGGATATTTTCTAGACTTTTCATATTACTGATGAAATTTCATTAAAAGAGAGCCTGGTCTTGAAGTTTAAGAGCTGTTTCCTAACTTTTCTCAAGTGTCTTTCTTTTGCCTTACACAGAATTTTCTCTTAGGTTCAGGGGAAAGAAAAAATCCATGCTTTCTCAGATTTTTATGATATTTTATTTTAAAGTTCTTAAAGACTTTAAAGATAAAACTTTGCTAAGATTTTCAAGATTAAAAAAAAAAGATTTTCAAGATTAATTAATGCATGAGTGAAAAAAAAGGAATGTACAAATACCATGTTATATAATTTTAGTGATTTATTTTGCATTTGTTTCCAAAGTTTTTCAATTATTTTCATTAATTAAAAAAATGTTTTAGCTCCCCTCCCCCCATATGTGTGTTGGTTACTTATCAATTATATATGAAGCACCTCAGAGGACAGGCCTGGCAATCTACTTCTGAAAGGTCACAGACTTGAAAACCTTGTGGAGAGTTCTACTTTGCACGTGTAGGGTCCCCATGCGTGAGTCATAATTGACTTGTGAGCATTGAACAACAACAATTACTGTTGTCTGGTACCTCAAATACACTCAGGGCTGGAATTGTTAATGACAGTGGAGGTAAAACCCCATTTCAAATAGTCTTTTAATTTTGAGTATTTTTGGTCAGTGTCTTGTCAGATCTGATCGTATTACTATAGTTTTGAACTTCATCATAGGGTGTATGTAAAGCTCTGACAACAGAAATGTCTACTTTGCCAGCTGTGGTTTTGTGTTTGCAATTTGTTTGATTTTCTGTTGCTGCATAATAAACATCTCAAAGCTTAAAACCACCGTTTTATGGATCCTTGTGATTGTGTGAGCTGACTAAGCTCGGCCGAGTGGTTCTTCTATTCCATATGATGCTTGGTGCACCTGAAGTCTTTAGGGGCTCAGTTGGACTAGAACATCAAGATGGCTCATTGGCTAATCTCAGTCTTTACAAGTACTGCTTTGTTGAATGCTTAAGGACCAAATTTTAATACACTAATGACTGGGAGCTCTAGTAGCATAGTGCCTAAGGCACTTGACTGCTAACCAGAAGGCTGGTGGTTCAAACCCACCAGCCACTCCTCCGAAGGAAGGTTGGGCAATCTACTTCCGTGGTGATACCGCCTTGGCAACCCAAGGAGGGGTTGCTACGACTCCAAGGCACATAACAACAGCACAATGATTGTTCAGGGGAAGAAATGGTTTAGCTATATTTCTCCTCTGATTTCAGTGCTAGCGGAACCTGAGAGACTCCAGCCCATTCTTTCTTTGTCTCTGTCATTTGTATCTGGGCAGCAGATGGCTTATTCCTTTTTTTTCCCCATTTTCTATACATCATTAGGGAGGATCTTGCCTTAGCTGTGCTGCACTGGGCTTGGTGATCATTTCGTTGTGATTAAGGAGCAAATGGCTTTGTCTGAAACGTTATAGTTACTTTCACTGAGATGCCCAAAGGAGAAGAACCTTACACTAAGAAGTATTTTGAATGGAGTCTATTTTAGGTTACTCTTTACTTCTCATGTAACCTTACTTCTTCTCTAAGGCAGACAATAGTAGATTAAGATTTAGGGAAAAAAAGCTTCTTGTTGCTGGTGCAGATGGAGGTGGGAGGCAATAGTAGCTTAAAACGAAAGAAAGGTCAAGAGAAAGCCAAACAACAACAATAAAATAACCATTTAAATTATAAGGAAATGTAAATATTTTTCCAAAGATAAATAATATTGACTGCTAACCAGAAGGCTGGAGGTTCAAACCCACCATCCATTCCTTGGAAGGAAGATTGGGCAATCTACTTCCATAGAGATACCACCTTGGAAACCCAAGGAGGGTCGCTATGAGTGGGATCCGACTCAACGGCAGTGAGTTTCGTTTGTCTTTTAACATGCCTTTCAAGGAGACCTAGTGGAGTAGTTGTTAAAGCTCTCAGCTGCTAACTGAAAGGTACCCACCAGCAGCTCTTCAGGAGAGAGACCTGGCCATCTACTTCTGTAAAGATTATAGCCTTGGGAATCCTAGGAGACAGTTTTACTCTGCCCTGTAAGTCAGAATCGACTTGACGGCAGTGGGTTGTTAGTAAGTGCAGGCTTTGCAGGCCATACGGTTTATTGCCCTGCTTTGCTGTGGTAGCCCCAACATGCAGTCTCATGGCTGTGAACCTGTAAAACTTTATGGACACTGCAATTATAATTTCACATGATTTTCACATGTTAGGAAATAGTATTTTAATTCTCCCCAACTCTTTAAACATGTAAAATCAATTTCTAGCTCATTTGTCATGTTCAAAAACTGATGGCAGGCATAATTTGGCCCTTTGCTGAAAAATTTGGAAACTTATACCATGAAAGAGTCCTGGTAGCTGGGTGGGAAGTGGCTTTCCTATAACCCCCTGCTCAGGAAACTCCAAGTGCTAGATAACACGAGATGGTATTGGCTTCTGTTATTTATTTTTACATCCACATCACTTTTTGGTGATTTTATGCTTAATTATGAACATTAATTTTCAAAATTTTATTTTTATGAATTATCAGCTTCTAGATTTGGGGAAAACATGGTATTTATAATTGGGGGTCAGGGAAATAAGAGGACGATTCTACTTACACTTGTGAAAGTAAGTTTTAAAAGTGATTTTAAAAGCAGAATACTGTTAATTTGGTCATTTAATTTTAATGGCTTAGAGGGTGTTCTGGTTACCTGGTGCCACTCTGACAAGAATATACCACAAATGGGATGACCTTAACAAATAGGAGATTATTCTCTTACAGTTTGGAATCCTAGAAGTCCAAGTTTAAAGTGCCAGGCTCTCGGGGCTGTGTGAAAGCTTCTCAACCTTGGGCTTCAGCTCTGCCTCTTGCTCCCAGCCCAGTGAAGCTAGAGGCATCTCTTCACTCAGGCAGCTACTGGCTGCTGAGGCTGACAAGCCCAAGGTCGACAAATAAAACGGCACAGTCCCGATGTTACCAAACCATACGGCAGGCCATTAATTCAAGTACATTGTAAGTCCCAAGGTCGACAGAGCATGGCAGGCTGCTGAACAACAACACAGCTACATGCAGGGTTCAAGTGTGCCATAAGCTAGAGACTATCCCCAGGTTTTCTCCTTATATACGGGAAGCAGACCACATCCCAAAGGCAGCTATTCAGCTGCTTGTGGTACATCCCCCCATGGAGTTGATTGCCAGTCACATCATGAGGAATGACTACCACCAGCTGCTCAACCAGGCCCAGCCAAGTTGACATATAAATTTAACTACCACAGGGCAGGAGTTGACAAACTTTCTGTAGAGGGCCAGACAGTTAATGTTTTAACTCATTTAATCCTCGTATTAGGGAGCGCTGGTGGTGTAATGATAAGGCACTTGGCTGCTAACTGGGTCAGTGGTTCAAAGCCACCAGATAGATGCTCTGTGGGAGGAAGATGAGGCAATCTACTTCCATAAAGATTTATAGCCTTGGAAACCCAGTGGAGGTCACGATGAGTTGGAATAGACTCGATAGCAGCAAGTTTGGTTTTAGAATCCTCATAATAACCCTGTGATTAAGTCTCTGTTGTAGTTATTCAACTCTTGCACTGTAGCCAGAAAGCAGCTGTGGTGTTGTGTCAGGGGCTGTCGAGTCTGCTCCGACACATAGTGACCCTATGTACAACAGAACAAAACGCTGCCTGGTTGTGTGCCGTCCTCACAATCCTTGTTGTACTTGAGCCCGTCGTTACGACAGGGTTGTATCCTTTCACCATACTTGTTTGATCTGTGTACTGAGCAAACAGTCTGAGAAGCTGTACTATGTGAAGAGGAAAGCAGCATCAGTATTGGAGGAAGAGTCATTAACAACTTCTAATCCACAGAGTATGTAACCTTGCTTGCTGAAGCGAAGATGACTTGAAGCGCTTACTGATGAAGATTAAAGCCTACAGTCTGCAGTATGATTATACTTCAACATAAAGAAAAGGAGCTGTAGATGATAAATGAGAAAGCATGACTGTGGTTAGTAAAACAGTCCAGATACGGCCCATGGGCTGTTGTTTGCTGACCACTGGTTTAGCGATATTCTTGGGACAGAGGAGGGTGTTTTCAAGTCTCAAAAAATACTGGTGAGCAACTCCTTCACATACCCTGGAGCTGTGTGGAGTGTTTTCAGGTCTGTTCAGTCAATGCAGTAGCTTCTGAACGTCCTGTCCTGCTGGGCAGCTCCTGGTTTCTGAGATGTCAACCTTGGGCCATTTCCTGTGAGAAAGTATAAAGGTGTGGCTTTTAGCATTGTTTGAAGAAGGTGTATTGTTCCTGCAGTGGTTACTTAGATCAAGCAAGCTAACCTGATTAATGATGTTTAAAAACCCTGTGTGAAAAGAAGAAAATATTAACCAGAAGTTCACGAGGCATATGCATCTGGCATGTTTTCACATCCATTTCCTTTTTCTTAAAAAATTTTAAAGTAATTGCAGGTCTCTGTTGTCTTATTTTCTTTCTTAAATATTTTTGTCTTTTAAGCAAACATTAACTTTATAAAAATGGCAATTAAGTGATCCTATGTAGAAGTTCTTGAACTTCCTCATACACTCAATAATGTTTTATTTACTAATAGATTAAATTTTTAAAATTAACTAAACCAGTAGCTGAGAACCTGCAGTGTTTTTCATTACTTTTCTGATTCATCAGGTAGTTTTAATGCAAAAACATATCACTTACCTTCAAAACAAGAAAGCCTTGGATTTCATAGTTGAGTGTAAGCTAATTTAATCATTTCCAGTATGTCAGATATCCATAATCAAATATAATACATAACACATTGCAAAGCCTAAATTAAAACAGCTGTTAAATTATTTGTTTTATGCAGCGTCTTTCTCACCTAGTCCCAGCTATGTCCAGTCCAAATTAATTCTCAAGTCAGGGAAAGGAGAGTTTTTCAAGTATTTTACAACTGTAAATTCTGGGTCTGCTTTTCTGTTTCTGCTTTGGAAGCTGTCTTAGGGCTTTGCATCACTCTTTGTCCCTTCTCACCAATATCTATCCCTTTTTACTCAGTACAGCGGTTTATACAGTCCCTGGAAGTCACTGTGTTGTGCTCAGGTTATGAAGGAGTTGCTCGGCGAGAGAAATATGCTAACACACGACAATGCAAAAGCAATAGGAGAGTTTATTAGCT
>NW_006921592.1:22404899-22411246 GCF_000298275.1 Orycteropus afer afer | reverse complement strand
GAGTTTAGAACAGTCCATTCTATCTTTCAGCTTTCTTAACTTGGAGGAATCTTTTTTCATAACATGGTCCTGGTCCAGAACAGGCACTACTGTGGCACCCTCCCCGAGTCACCCCTGGTTATTGCAGCAGATGGTCTATGGAAGAAGGAAAGCAGGTGGCTGATTATTAAAAAGTAAGATGATTGTGGAAGGGAAAACAGTCATCATCTCTTCCTTCTAAAATGACAAAAAGATGAAATCTGGAAGTCATGTTACTCAGTTTTCCTACTACTAATAATCGTCAACATTTATTGAGCAATTACTGTGTGCCAGATGCAGTTCTTAGCACTTCTCATGTCTTAATTTATTTAATCTTTATAATAACCCATTGAGGACAGTGAGGAACAGGTGGGTCCTATGGCATGTAAGAGACGGAACCAGGATCTGACACTGGCCATCGGGTTCCTGGGTTTGTTCTCTTAACACTATACTCAACTGCCTCATGCTAGTACAGTGCTTGGCTCATGGTAGTTGCTCAATAAATTTTTTACCGATTGGATAAAGGAAGGAGAGTATGAAATGATCATCTCTATACTTCTCTTGAAGTGAGAAGGGAGTTATTTTCTGTTTTCAAACTAATAATATACCTATCCACTGATTACACTGCTGGAATAGCACAAGTCTTGCAAGGATCCCATCTAAAAGTATGCTACTAGGGAATTTAGTATATGGCAAAGATAACCTTTCAAAGTACTGGGAAATAGATTGTCCAGTAAAGGGTACTGGAAGAACTTGTCAACCATTTAAAAAAAGAAAGAAAGAAAACCATTCTTTGCATTTACTTACTTCTTCTGAGTTGGAATTAACTCAGCAACTGGTTTGGTTTACATCAAAAAGGAATTCCAAATGGTGAACTATTTAATTTTAAAGATGAAACTATATATATGTTGAAAGAAAACATGGATAAATGGGCTTCTAAACTTAGAGTAGGAAATGCCTAAGTGTAAACAAAATTCAAAAATACTAAAAGAAAAAAATGGACAGTTTCCTACACATTTGAAAACCTAGATGAAAGGGAAAGATTTCTAGAAATATCCTGCCTACCTAAAACTAACAGACTTAGGTAGAAAATTTGGACAGACCCATAACAAAAGAAGAAGTCGAGAAGGTCATACAAAAATTACCCAGAAAAAAAGTACTGGCCCAAATGGCTTCATTGGCAGATTCTACCAAACATTCAGAGAAGAGCTGACACCAATTCTACTCAGACTCTTCCAGAATATAGAAAAGGAGAGAATACTCCCAAATTCATTTTATGAAGTGAGCATAACCCTGTTACCAAAGCCACACAAAGATACCACTAAAAAAGAAAATTATAGAACAGTCTACCTCATGAGCATGGACACAAAAATTGTTAAGAAAATCCTACCCAATAGACTCTAACAACATATAAAAAAAAGTAATGCATCACAACCAAGTGGGCTTCGTATCAGGTATTCTAAGATGGTTCAATATTAGAAAACAATGTAATTCATTACATACATGAAACAAAGGAATAAAACCACATGGTCATTCATATCAGGAGACACTGAAAAGGCATGTGACAAAATTGTACACCCATTTCTGTTAAAAATAATTAACAAAATAGAACTAGAAGGGAAGTTCCTCAACATATTGAAAGGCATATATACAAAACAAACAGCCAATATTATTCTCAAAGGAGAGAGACTGAAAGTATTCCACTTACAAACAGGTACCTGACAAGGATGCCCTTTATCACCATTCCTGTTCAGTATTGTATTGGAAGACCTTACCAGAGCAATAAGGCAAGAAAAGGAAATATAAGGCATTCTGATTGGCAAAGAGGAAGTAAAACTGTTTCTATTTAGAGATGATGTGATCTTATACACAGAAAATCCCAAAGCAAGAATGGCCAGACTTCATCTCACCTGCTTTGGGCATATTGTCAGAAGGGGCCGTTCCATGGAAAAGGATTTCATGCTTGGTAAAATGGAGGGTCAGGTAGAAAGGGGAAGACACTTGAGATGGATTGACACAGTGGCTGCAATGAAGGGCTCAGGTATAGTAAGGATTGTGAGGCTGGCACAGGACTGGGCAGTATGTAGTTCTTTTGTTCACAGGGTCGCTATGAGTTGGAAGTGACTCAGTGGCACCTAACAACATGGGCAGTTAGTCTTTGACTAAGCATCAAAATTCATTAACTAAGGAAACAATAGTGTTTTCGTTACTTAGTGCCGCTCTGACAGGAATATACCACAAATGGATGGCTTTAACAAATGAGTTTATTCTCTTAGTTTGGAAGCTTTAAGTCCGAGTTCAAAGTGCCAGGCTCTAGGTGCTGGGTGAAAGCTTCTCAACCTTGGGCTTCAGCTCTGCCTCTTACTCCCAGTCCACTAACACTAAAGGCATTTCTCCACTCAGGCAGCTGCTGGCTCCTGAGGCTGACTAACCCAGGGTCAACAAGTGAAAAGGCACAGTCCTGATATTACCAAACCACTTTGCAGGGCATTAATTTAACTCCATTGAAAGTCCCAAGGTTGGCAGAACATGGCAGACTGCTGAACAATGACATGGCTACATGCAGGTTTCAAGCGTGCCATAAGCTAGAGACTGTTCCCCAAGGCTTCTCTTTATATACAGGAAGCAGAACACATCCCTAAGGCTGCTCACAGTAGATTCCACCATGGAGTGATTACCAGTTTCATAATGGGGAATACTATGTCCAGCTGCCTAGCCACTCAACCAGGCCCAGCCAAGTTGACACCAAACTTAACTACTACATATAGTTTCATTAATAAATGGTGTTGGCAAGACTGGGTATTCATTTGCAGAAGGAAACAGGACCCATTTCCATACTATATACAAAAATGAACCCATGTTGGACCAAAGATCTGAATGTAAAACCTAAAACCATGAAGACCACAAATAAAAAATAAGGACACTCTTAGGGGTCCTAATTCAGGGCATAAATACATCATCGAATGTAACTAAAAATGCACAAACACAAAACAAAAGCATAGGTATATACACACAGTGGAATACTACTCAATGTTAATGAGCAGCGATGAATCTGCAAAACATGACATGGATGGACTTAGAGGCCATTATGCCGAGTGAAATTAGTTAGTCACAAAAGAAACACATATGAGACCACTGTTGTAAAAAGTCAAGAGAAGGGTTTCACAAAAAAACAAACATTATTTGATGGTTACCAGGAGTGGGTGGGGAAGGGGAGGTAAACCACTTACTAGAGGGTAGGCATATACTAACTTGGGTGAAGGAAAAAGTTAAAATTGCCAGATTAGACTATTAACAAAACTTTGCGCAAAAATTCCATATGAAAAGAAAAAGGTTGAAAGAAAAATTTGCTCACATGAAAGACCAAAGGTTAGTTTGTCTTTAACATACAAAGAGTTCTTACAAATCAATGAGATGAACATCCCAGTTTAAAATAGGCAAGGAATATGAAAGATAGTCTGCCAAAGTGGAAAAAATGGCAAATAAATGGAATATGTTCATTTAGCCTAATATATATATATATATTTAACTTTTAAAACAAAGAGACAAAGACATTTACTAACATAACAACTTCCACATAAATGTATTTTTAAAATCGTTAGCAATGAAGTTGTCAAAGATTAAACCATTTATTTTTGTTACTGTGTGAGGAAACAGGCATTCTCATGCTGCTGGGATGGCAAATTATTCCAACCCTTTGGAAGCCAGTATAGTAAGATAGTTCAAAATTTTTGAAGATGGTTTAAAAGAAGTATCTCCACAGCCTGTGGTAGGTGTTGATGCGATATGATTTCTGCCCAGTGCTCTGTTGATCAATTGAAAGGAAATCCAATTCTGATCCCCGAATTCAGAGTGGTGGAAACAGGTTCTTCGAGGTGTCCACTGCAGTAATGGAGAAAGCAGCAGGATCCCCGTGTTGTTGTTGTTGTTGTTATGTGCCATTGAGTCATCTCTGACTCATAGCGACCTTATATACAACAGAACGAAACACTGCCCGGTCCTGTGCCAGCTCCATGATCCTTGCTATACCTGAGCTCATCGTTGTAGCCACTGTGTCAATCCATCTTGAGGGCCTTCCCCTTTTTCTTTGACCCTCCACTTTACCAAGCATGATTTCTTTCTCCAGGGAGTGGTCCTTTCTGACAACATGACCAAAGTAGGTGAGACGAAGTCTGGCATTCTCGCTTCCAAGAAGCATTCCAGCTGAACTTCTTCCAGGACAGATTTGTTAGTTCTTTCAGCAGTTCACAGTACTTTCAGTATTCTTCATCAACGCCACAACTCAAAAGCATCAACTCTTCTTCGGCCTTCCTTATTCATTGTCCAGCTCTCTCACATGCACGTATTGAAGATACCATGGCTTGGGTTTGGTGCATCTTAGTCTTCAAGGAGATATCTTTGCTCTTCAGGCACTTGAAAGAGATCTTTTCCAACAGATTTGCCCAATGCAATGCATCATCTGATATCTTGACTGCTGTTTCCATTGGTGTTGATTGTAGAACCAAGTAACATGAAATCTTTAACAACTTTAATCTTTTCTCCATTCATCTTGATGCTGCTTATTGGTCCAGTTGTGAGGATTTTTGTTTTCTTTATTGAGATATAATCCTTACCGCATGAAGAGTGTAGTCTTTCATCTTTGTCAGTAAGTGCTCCAAGTCATCCTCATTTTCAGCAAGCAAAGTTGTATCATCGGTGTATCTCAGGTTGTTAATGAGCCTTCCTCCAATCCTGATGCCATGTTCTTCTTCGTATAGTCTAGCTTCTCAGATTATTTACTCAGCATACACATTGAATAAGTATGGTGAAAGAATACAACCCTGATGCACTCCCTTCCTGATTTAAACCATGCAGTATCCCCCTGTTCTGTTTGAATGACAGCCTCTTGGTCTACGTACAGGTTCCTCATGAGTACAATTAAGTATTCTGGAATTCCTATTCTTCTCAATGTTATCCACAATTTGTTATGATCCACACAATTGAATGACTTTGCATAGTCAATAAAACACAAGTAAACATCTTTCTTGTATTCTTTGCTTTGAGCCAAGATCCATCTGAGATCTGCTGTGAAATCACTTGCTCCACGTCCTCTTCTGAATCCAGCTTGCATTGCTGGAAGTTCTCTGTCAATATACTGTTGCAACATTTTTCAGTTACCTTCAGTAAGATTTTACCTGCATGTGATACTGTTTGATAATTTCCACATTCCGTGGGATCACCTTTCTTTGGAATGGGTACAAATATGGATTTCTTCCAGTCGGTTGGCCAGGTAGCTGTCTTCCAAATCTCTTGGCATAGCTAAGTGAGTGCCTCCAGCCCAGCATCTGTTTGTTGAAACATCTCAGTGGATATTCTGTCAATTCCCGGAGCCTTGTTTTTTGCAAATTCCTTCAGAGCCCCATGGAGAGTTCTCTTTTCTTTGGGAAGGGCCAGGGCACCCTGGAATGGGTTTTTCCAGAGAGAGGGAGCCATGCTTTGGAAAGTGTCACAGTTCTGGTGGAGTCTGGTAAGCTCTCACTGTTGTTGTTGTTATGTGCTGTCAAGTTGGACCTGACTCATAGTGACCTCCTCCTTGGGTTTTCAAGACAGTATCACTACAGAAGTAGATTGCCCAACCTTCCTTCTTAGGCTCTCACAGCCCTTGAAAATCTAGGGGTTGTTGTTGTTATGTGCCGTCAAGTCAGACCCAATTCATAGCGACCCCTCCTTGTGTTTCCAAGGTGTTATCACTATGGAAGTAGATTGTCCAGCCTTCCTTCCGAGGAGCGGCTGGTGGGTTTGAACCCTCAGAGGGTGTAAATCCATTCCAGGATCTCCTATTGCATTAAGTTATCAAATCTATAGTTGCCTCATCTGTGACAGTTACTCAGGCTCCTTGTTTTTCATGGTCTTGACACTTTAGAAAGAGTGCTGATCAGATCTTTTATCGAACATTCTTCAGTTGAGTTCCTGTGAATTTTTCTCATGATCAGGAGATTATGCATCATGAGGAAGAAGACCACAGGTTGTGTTATACCTCCACCCCTATGCGTCATATTGGTGGTGCATGATATTGATAAGCCTCATTACTGATAATGTTAGTGGTAATCTGCGCCAGTGTTCTCCACTGTAAACTTACTGTTTTTCCCTGTATAATTGGTAGATACTTTGAAGGAGAATAGCTGTATCAGTTTTGGCCCAGCAATTCCACTTATGGAATTTTAGCCTACAGTTAATGCTGTCTGTGATTTATTTCCTCACCTACAAAATGGGGATGATAGCACCCCTATTCTAGCTGATGGGAGGCTTACATGAGTTCATTTATTTAAAGTGCTAAACCAGGCCTCACA
>NW_006921592.1:22400434-22403077 GCF_000298275.1 Orycteropus afer afer | reverse complement strand
GTCAAATGGTATTTGTAATTCCAACTTTTGAGGGAATTCGCCATACTGCTTTCCACAGTAGTTGTATCATTTTACAGTCCCTAGGTCAGATTTTGTTGCTCATTGAGTTCCTGGAATATTGAGAAACCTGGTATTGTTTTGGGTTTTGTAGCATTTTGGATTTCAGAATTGTGATTAAGAGATCGTGGTATCCAGATAATAGTTTGCAGACACAGAGATGGATGTACAAGGCTGTTTGTGGCACTCTTATTGGAAATAAGCCTGCAAAAGCCTGACGTGGCCTCACTAGGAAATTGGTTAAATAGTACCCAATGGAACTCAATTCAGTGAATCATAAAGTGTACTCGGAAGAGGGCAGCAAGATGTATTATTAAGGGATTCATGATATTTGCAGAACAGTGTGAATGTTGTGGTCTTGTTTGAATTTAAAAAATATGTATATGTGCTTGTATATGCATCAAGAAACAAATAGCATAACATCTAGGAATACCCAGGATAGTGGCTATACATGAGAATCACTCAGGGAGATTAAAAAAAAAAAAAAATCAAATGCCTAGGCCCCACCCTAAATCAGTTGAAATAGAAATGCAGGTGGGGGGCAGGTATTTGGTGGTTCATTAATAAAGTGTTGCAGGTGATTTTAACACTTACTGAGGGTTGACAGCATCTGGAGTAGAAAGATACAGACATTGGACAATATCCTTACAGGTATGCGTCACTTAACATTCATGATAAAACCCACTACCATCAAGTTGATTCTGACTTATTGGCACCCTATAGGACAGCCACATAGGGTTTCCAAGGACATAAATCTTTACAGAAGCAGACTGCTTCATCTTCCTCCCTCTAAGCAGGTGGTGGGTTCAAACTGCCAGGCTTTTAGTTAGCAGTCCAGTGCTTTAACCACAGCACCACTAGAGCACCTACGTCCACAATATGTTCCAGGAAGTAGAATGTTATGTGATTTGACCTTGTGCAAGTGCTAGGAGCCGGCTTTGAGTTGTCCTTGATGCTGCTAGAGCTGCTGGTAGAGGCTGGAGGAAGGGCACTGGCTGTAGTGGCCACAGGAGCAGAGTGAGAGGGAGCAGTGAGGCAGGAGCGGAGCTCACTGTTGCACCCACTGAGCAGCAGCAGCCCACATCCTGAAGCCTCCACAGCTGCCATCAGCTGCCACCTGCCCACTGAATAAAGCCCAAGAGCTCATGCCCAGGGCCAAATCCACTGCCTTACCAGCCTATAACCTGTGGTCCAGTGCTGCAAGAATCTGGATTTGGGGTCTTTAAAACCATTAGAGAGAAATAATAAAAAGGAGAGCCACTTTCCTTTTAAAACAAACAAACTAACAAACAAAACTTTATGGAACTGTAGATATATATGCAGTTGGATGTTACCCAAACACATAACTGTATTTATCTTGGGAGTAGGAAGAGGGAGAGTCTTTATTTTCTACTTTTCTGTACTCAGTGGGTTCTTTCCCCCAATTGCATTATTGTTGTTGTTAAGTGCCCTGGAGTTGGACCGACTCATAGCAACCCCTCCTTGGGTTTCTGAGGCGGTATCACTATGGAAGTAGATTCCTCAGCTTTCCTTCCCAGGAGTGACTGGTGGGTTTGAACCGCCCAATTGCATTTAGTACTTTTATATTTTAAAAAGAGTTAAAATAGGTTTTTTTGGGTTTTTTTAAAGCTGATCAAGAACAGCTATAACAGGGTAGTGGAGACACATTTTCTGCAGATCTGTAGAATCCTCTGGAAGTTTACTGTTTCTGAGCATTACTCTTTGGTATGTATAGGGCTTGTGCATATCAACTGGTGATTGAATTAAAAACCTTTTATCTTCTTGCATTCTGGGAGACCAGAAGCAGATGAGTGGGGCACCAGTAGGGGCTGCGTGGACTCATCAGCTCTACAGAAAGTAATTTATTTTAAATGGTTCAACTAAATTGCTGCTTTATCCCATATAGTGTCATGGGAGCTCTGCTGGTGTGGTGCCTAAGGCATTTGACTGCTAACCAGGAGGCTGGCGGCTCCTCAGAAGGAAGATTGGGCAATCTACTTCCATAGTGATACTGCCTCAGAAACCCAAGGAGGGCTCACTATGAGTCGGATCCAACTCGACAGCAGTGGGTTTAGGTTTGTTTTTTTTTTTTTTCAGTAGTACATAACTACTGAGAAAGAGGATACTTCCCAATGAACCATAAATAGGAATAGCATAGAGTCTAAACCAGCTCTGTCAGCTGTTGTATGAAACATTCTCAAGAACTTCATCTTGAAGGTGAGTCCCAGGTGGTTGCAAAGGCCTGTCCCAGGGAATTGGCTTCTCTGCCACTGATGCTGCCTGCTCCTCTTCCTCATTCAGAATGAAAGGGTCTCAGTTCTCAGAGGGAACATTTCTAGCAGTGGCTCCCCCTCCTTCTGACAGGATATTGTTTTATCTCCCTCAGCAACAGCCACTTGGAAAAGTCATACTTTCATTGTTTTTTTTTTTTTTTTTTTTTTTAGGATTTGGGTGAAGATTTACAGAGCAAATTCACTTTTCATACTTCACGTGAAAAGTTCACGTATACTTTGTCTCATGTCATTGACCAAAATTTACAATGCAGCAGCTCCCCTCCCACTTCCTCCCCACAGTTACCTCCTCCAA
>NW_006921592.1:22380559-22399589 GCF_000298275.1 Orycteropus afer afer | reverse complement strand
AGCTTTGTTGCACTCAATAGCTCTTACACCAAGTCACTGTTTTTCCTCAAAATCTCTGTACACCAATGTGAGGCAGACCATGTTGATGTTGCACAAAAGTGAGAGAAATGAGTGCTTAAAGGAAGCTGTCCTCTCATTTGGCATGGAGTAAATGCCTCTTTTCTGTCTTGAGTCCCAATAAGGAGCACTTTGCCCATGAGCTCAGTCAGATCACATGCCTTTTCCTCCCCTTTATGTGTTGAGTGAGAAGAAAGCTGCTCCTAGAGGTCAGTGCCTTGTCTGAGTAATGCACACCTGGTGGTGATACATACAGTGGGAATTCACATTCACCCTCAGAATGGGTTTCCTCCTTCAGCTCAGAATGCTTTACTTGGGAGTGTCATGAGTAATTCGGTCAAGGGGTGAAAATCCTCCCATCTTAGGAATCAAATCAAAAAGACCTCATTGGGCAATAAAGAGAAGTGTCTTTTTTTTTTTTTTTTAACTTTTATTGTGATTTTGGGGAAAATTTACAGAGCAAATTCACTTTCCATACAGCAGTTCACATACACTTTGTCTCATGACATTGGCCACAATTTACCACAATGCAACAGCTCCCCTTCCACTTCCTCCTGATAGTTGAGAAGTGTCTTTGTAATGTGATGTGGAAGCACTTTCTATTTATTATTGCTGTTTGCATGTTGTTAACTGCTACTGATAGGCCCCATCAACAAGGGAACAATATGCTGCCCAGTCCTGTGCTGTCACCATGATGGGTTGTGGAGCTGACTATTGTGAGCCGTCGGGTTTGTCTTGGCTGATTTTTGGAAGTAGATCTCTAGGCCTTACTTTCTAGTCCATCTTAGTCTGGAAGCTCTTTGATACCTGTTCAGCAGCGTAGCAACACACAAGCCTTCACTGACGATGGGCGTGGCTGTGCATGATGTGTATTGGTGAAGAGTTGGACTCAGGTCTCCTGCATGGAAGATGAAAATTCTACCCCTAAACCACCACTGCCCCCATGCTGTTTGCTTAGACTGTTAATTTAATTCTCATACTGTATGGGGTTGTTGTTGTTGTTATGTGCCCTCCAGTCCAACTCATAGCAACCCCTCCTTGGGTTTCTGAGGCAGTATCACTACGGAAGTAGATTGCCTCATCTTCTTTTCGAGGAGTGGCTGATGAGTTTGAGCCACCAGCCTTCTGGTTAGCAGTCAAGTGCCTTAGGCACTATGCTACCAGAGCTCCTACTATATGGGGAGGCAGGTGCTATAATCATTCCTATTTTACAAACGAGAAAACTGAAGGATAAGAGAAAGTACTGTTTGCCCAAGGTCTTGAGCTCACCCTGTGGTGCACTCCAAGGAAAGTCTTCGCTCCTGTGAGCCTGCTCCTGGGCTGCTGAGCACATTGCCCATGGCACCCACAACTTGAGAGTGCTGCTCACATGCTCTCCGTTGGCAGCTTTGCATTTCAAGGAGATAGTACTGCCGCTGCAGGACACTGTCCCTGGGGTCATGAAGATGGATGTGGCCTTCTTCCAGGATGGTGATAATCGTATTGAGGTTTATTTGTTTATTTTCTGTGGCAGATTGTCCGCCCTGCCTTTGAGATGATGGGATTGGGAAACGGGCGTCGGAGCATGAAGTCACCACCACTCCTGTTGGCCGCTTTGGTGGCCTGTATCATCATCCTGGGCTTCAACTACTGGATTGCGAGTTCCCGGAGCATGGATCTCCAGGTGTTTTGTTTTAAATGACTTCCTTATTTTAGAATAGTTTTAGATTTACAGAAAAATGTCACAGATGGTATAGAGTTCCTATATACTCCACACCCAGTTCCCCCTATTAATTATTTACATCTTACATTAAGTGGTGAATTTATCACACATAATGAGCCAATTATGATACATTATTATTAACTAAAGTCCATAATTTATTTCAATTTTCTTAATTTTTGCCTTGTGTTGTTAGGTGCCATTGAGTTGGTTCACAGCAACCCTTTATGTACCACAGAACACAACACTGCCCAGTCCTGCACCATCCTCACGGTCTTTCCTGTGTTTTTTTCAGCCACTGTGTCAGTCTATCACATTGAGAGTCTTTATCTTTTTCATTGACCCTGTATTTAACCAAGCATGACATCCTTTTACAAAGACTAGCCCCTTTTGTTAACATGTCCAAGTACAAGAGATGAAGTCTGGCTGTTCTCACTTCTAAGGAGCATCTGGCTGTACTTCTTCCAAGATGGATTTGTTAGTTAGTTTTTACCTAATGTTCTTTTTATATTCCAAGATCCCATTTAGGATACCTCCAGGGTTTTTTGCCTGTTTGTTTTGTTCTGTCTGTCCAGATGTAATAAAGTAGTTGCTAGGCAGTGAGGTTCAAATGGTTTGTTATTTATATTATTTCAGTGCTGTCAGTGGTGTGCACAAGCTGTAATGTCATGTGTGTAACACACACATTGTAATGTGACTCCCACTCTGGGCCTGACTCTTCGTACCCTCAGTACTGTCCTTTCTTTTAGCTTTGCTCTTGGGTGGGAAAGGACCGTTTGGCACCCACTCATGACTTCTTAGACAGCTGCCAAAATATCCCCCTCTTCTTAACCTGTGAACAGATTTTAGGCTATTTGGGCTGGTTCTGGGGAGATAGCTTGCTTAAGTACACTAACGGCAGCCCATCTCCTAATCATCAAGTCCTCATTGGATATTCACAAGTGATGTTGGAAATTTGTTTGGATATGGGTTTGAGGAATATGCTTTTAAAGGTATCATACTTTAGCATTGTCATTTAATGATGATGATGATACAGTTTTGCCACTTATTATTCCCCATCAGAGGCCAGACACAGTACTGAGCAGTTTGTAAATATTATCTTCTTCTGTTCACAAACCCTGCAAGGTTGGGACTTTGTTTTTTTCTCATTGCACAGGTGGGCAAACTGAGGCATAGGGAGGTTAGTTAATACAGGTGGAGCTGGGTTTCTAAACCAACTCTTTCTGATGGTAGAGCTTGTTGACCGTGAAACTCCCTCTCACATAAGCTTTGTTAATGTTCTGTCTGGTGTCACACTTCCTTTTCCAGGGTTATAGACTGTGTCTCAGCTTCCACCCAGCCATTGTTCTCTGGGCAGATGTTGGGTCTCGAGAATTAATTTTCAGAAGCAGTATCTGATAAAGAGTTGTTGGGTGCTTTTGCTAGCAGGGGAAAGGAACTAAGTATCTGAATATCCTCTTGTGCCAGGTTAAGCCCTGGGCCTTTTATGTACTTATCTCTTTAAAGGCCACAGAGCCCTGAGATATGTGGTGGTAGTTCCATTTGACAGTGGGCACACTAAAGCTCAAAGATGAGAACGCTTCCATTTGTACACCATTCCTCTAGAAAAACCTAGCTAGCTAGAACTTGTTCTAGTTTCCACACAGTTGATTTACAACATGCGCCTTTGGGATCCATGAGTGGGGTAAGGCATGATGCCGGCTCTGGACCCTCGTGTGTGTCTGTTGCAGGGACTCAGGCAGGGTGGTCTGCAGCAGTGGCTCAACATTAGCCCTTACACTGTGGCCTTCTTGTAGACACGCATCATGGAGCTGGAAGGCAGGGTCCGCAGGGCGGCTGCAGAGAGAGGTGCTGTGGAACTGAAAAAGAATGAGTTTCAGGGTGAGCTGGAGAAACAACGGGAGCAGCTTGACAAAATCCAGTTGAGCCACAACTTCCAGCTAGAGAGCGTCAACAAGTTATACCAGGATGAAAAGGTAAGGCCTGCTTGCTTCCTAGTTCTGTTCTAAATAGCACCTTATGAGTGGTCAAATTCTTCTCAGTAGGAAGATAAGTGGCTGTGGGATTTATGTAATTATATGGAAAGAGCTCTTGATCAAGCCTTGGGCCTACACCACCCACGCCCTATACCCAGAGTCCCTGTATAGGCATGTTGTGAAACGTTTTGCAGTGGTGATGAGTGGGAGAAATGCAAGAGAACTAAGATGGCAGCATAGCATCCTATTGACATTTTTTTCTGGTTTACTTTCTATAAATACGTATTAAATACCTTTTCTGTCAAGTGTGTGCAAATTGCTTGTGCCCTCAAATATCTCACAGGGGAGTGGGATTGCAGATCTAAAAAAAAAAAGAAAGAAAAACGGACAAAGTATGCGTCTTAAGAGTGTTGCTATTTAAGTTAAAAAAAAGCAATCAGATTCTTCATACTTTAAGAAGGGACTTCCTATTAATTAAAATATCTAAGCTTTGCATGCCTTTCTTTTTCAGTTTCTGTTAGTAAATGGATAATTTCTTTGGTAAGAATTAGCACAAAGCTGGTGCCTATAAGATGGGGGTTTAAAATCTCTCCAGTGTCCAGGTTCTTCAAGGTGCTGTACCACTCCATCTCTGAAACCAGCTACTCCCCTCCCTCAGTGCTCTTCCTCTCATCTTTGTGTTCTTTATCAATGCAGTGCCTCACAGAACTAACGCACCGTACTTAACGATTATGGGATTTGTAAGGAAAGTGACTGGTTACAGCTCAGGATCAGGGTCAACTTGGAAGTAACAGGAACAACTGAGGATACAGTTCTTTGATCAGGACAGTTTCTTCTCAGCTGCTGTCACGGGCCCTGCTTGGGCATTGCTGCTGCTGGACTCTGCTTGGCACCTTGCTGCCACTGGGTCCTGCCTGGGCAGTTGTTATAGCACTTAGCTCCATGGGTCAGTGAGTTCCACCACAGCCTTCTTGATGCTGGTCTCCTGGTTCCTGCTGTCTTGTGCTGCTATCGCCCTTGCTGCTGTTCTAATGCCTTTAGCTGTCTGCATTGTTACAGCTCCTCCTTGTCTCTCTCTCTTTCTCTGTCTCTCTCTAAAACCCCTCTCAGGGAAGCTGGTTTTATAGCAAGCTTCTTATCAATTTCTAGGTGTTAAGCTCTACCCCAGGAGCTCTGGTAGCGTAGTGCCTAAGACACTTGACTGCTAACCAGAAGGCTGGCGGTTCAAACCCACCAGCCACTCCTCGGAAGGAAGATGGGGCAATCTACTTCCCTAGTGATACTGCCTCGGAAACCCAAGGAGGGGTCGCTATGAGTCAGGTCCAACTCAACGGCACATAACAACAACAAAGCTCTACCCCCAACCCTGTCCCCACCAAGACCACGAACTAACCAGTCCTCTACAAGGGTTCCGTGTACCTTATTTGCTATAGAAGACTATCCGGTCCCCACAAGGGTTCCACATACTAATTTACATAGTCCCAGCCAGTCATTTAATGGGAGTTACAAGACCATGGCTACAAAGGCCATATAAAGGCCATTTATTGCACTGCAGTTGCGAATGTGTAACTATTTATTTTTGTTAATTAAGTTGTAACATTGTTTGAGTTACTAGTATGTTATTCCCAAGTGCTTCAAACTCATGGCCATTCATAACCTAGAAGAGTTTGGCTCTTACTAATGCATACCCCTCTCTTTGTGGAATGGTCAGTGTGCTGGAAGGCGGTTATATTCTTAGCTCTGTTATCTTGAAGGTAGACATGGTTTTAGTATGAACTAGTGGAGTTCCTTGCTGTGAGTCAGGATTGATGCAATGGCAGTGGGTTAGTTTTGTTTTTTAGTGGAGTCTCTGGGTAGGGTGCATATGGTTAACACAGTTGGCTGTTAACTGAAAGGCTGGTGGTTTGAGTCCACCCAGAGGCACCTGGGAAGAAAGGCCTGGTGATCTGCTTCTGAAAAATCAGCCATTGGAAACGCTTATGAGGCAGTTTTCCTCTGACGCATATGGGATCTTCATGAGTTGGAGTTGATTGATTCTGTGGCAGCTGTCCCCCCACCTCCCATGGCCAGCACTTCACCAGAAAATGAATCATTTCTACCTAGAACCTCAGACATTTTGTGCATGTTGTTGTTGTTAGCTGCTATTGACCCAGGCCCTGATTCATGGCATCACAGTACCCAGTGGAACAAAATGCTTCCCGGTCCAGTGCCATCTCCATGATCAGTTGTGGATTGGATCAATGTGATCCATAGGGCTTTTAATGGCTGATTTGTGGGAATAGATTGCCAGGCCTTTCTTCTTAGTTTGTCATAGTCTGAAAGTGCCACCGAAACCAGTTTGTTCATTATCGAAGCAACACTCAAGCTTCCACTGAAAGATGGGTGGTACCTAACTGTTTTAAAATGTGAGAAGTAACCTTTGCCATTGGGAGAGTGTTTTTATTTATTTTTAAAAATTTTTATTGCGATTTGGGTGGAAGTTTACAGAGTAAATTCATTTTCCATACAGCAGTTAATAAACATTTTGTTTCATGACATTGACTACAATCCCCATAATGTAACAGCTCTCTTTCCACTTCCTGCCTGTAGTTACATATTCTCATGTCCTTCTTTCCTATGTATTCCTGCCCCCTGAGCTGTCTCCCTGTGCAAATGCTACCCTTCTGTTCAACCATGATTGATCATTCTAAGAAGTATGTGTTAGGCTGGGTTCTTTGGAGAAGCAAAACCAGTAAAGCTTATACTTTATAAGAGAGAAAGATACAGAGAGAAAGAAAAAAAAAAATTATCTTAGGAAAATGGCTCACACACTTAATAGAAGCTGGCAAGTCCCGAGTTCTTGGATCAGACATCAAGCTGGAGATTTTTCCCGACTCACGCAGCTACAGGAGCTGACAAGCTCAAGGTTGGCAGGTAGTATACTGGCTGTTGACTCCAACGAATGACGAATCCACAATCTCCAGGCTGAATGGTGGATTGTTTGCTCATCCTGTTGTAGGCAGCACAACAGGATCCCGATCCACAGAAGAAGAGTATCTCTTTTTCCCAGGATGTCCATAAATATATTGGAAGCAAGCTACACCCCTAAGGAAACTCCCTTTCAATGGATTGGTTGCTCAAAACTTAAGCATTTGATCTCATCATGGGAGTAACCCACATCACAACTGCTTAAACCACTCAGAATTGTGGTCCAGCCAAGTTGACATACAACTCCAACTACCACAGAGTATATATCTACCTGGTGTAAATGTTCACCTTATATGCAGTGCTTGATATGCCATAAAATTTCAAAAAATAATAGATTGTATTATTATAGCTAGTCACAATAGCAGGAGATCTGGGAGCACAGTGCCTAATGCATTTGACTGCTAACCAGAAGGCTGGTGGTTCAAACCCACTAGCCACTCCTCAGAAGGAAGGTTGGGCAATCTATTTCTGTAGTGATACCACCTCGGAAACCCAAGGAGGGGTCACTATGAGTCGGATCTGACTCCACGGCAGTGGGTTTGGTTTTTTAATCTTTTTTATAGGAGCAGATTGCCAGGTCTTTTCTCCTTTGGTGCTGGGTAGATTCAAACCACCAACGTTTTGGTTAGTAGCCACACACTCAAGTGACAATAGTAGTAATGATAGTGTTACCTCTTTTTTTGGGGTGGCAGATGGATGGTATGGGTCTTTTTTCCTACCAAATTACCACATTGAAACCAAGTTTTGTTAGCTTTCAAAGAATTAGGTAGACACTGAGTAGCCATTAGAACACACAGGCAAACAGTGCAGCCGAACCACGGGCAGAACAATAACTATAGTCACCATACCGATGATAAGAACTCACATTTTTTAAATCTACTTAGCCAGAATTTGAGCTCAGCATTTTGCAAGGATTATTTCAAGTATTTCTCTCAACACCATTAACAGATGAGGAAACTGAGGCTCAGAGAGTGTTATTGTCGCCTAGACCCTGAGCAGGTCCAGAACAGTGTCCATCTCTGCATCCGGCCCCTCTTCCCTCTGGTGCTGACCCAGCTTCTCTGCTGCCTGCACACCTGAAGGGCGGCAGTGACCTCTCCTACCTCTCCATCACTTCAAAATAACATGAAGGGGCAGAGGGGAAAACAGAAAACACACTGGCCTGAGCTGATAGTTGGTGAAGTTAGGTGATTGGTACACGGAGGATCATTATACTACAATATCTGCTTAGCTGCTTTTGTAGTCATTAAAACTTTTGAAACTTAAAACAGAAACTTAAAAACATTTTTATATCTCCTTGCTTCAAAAGCCTATTGTATTCCAACTTGTTCTTTTTTGGTTCCAGTCCCAAATTCTCAGGTGACAGGTATCTAATTGTTTCGGTATGTCCAGGTACTTCTCAGAGAAGAAGGTCTGGTCTGTCACCTCAATACTTGTTTCTACATAATCTTGTTTTTTCTTTTTCTCCTTAGGAGGTTAAAACTCATGGTTTGAATCAGAGTGAGATTCTTTTTGGAACTGTAGAGCCATCTGGTGATCTAGTAGTGATTCTTGACTGTGGGAGGAGGTGGGGATATTGGGATCTGTGAGGGGGATTGGTTTGCAAATTTCATATGACTTAAAGATTAGCGCTCTCCCACCCTCTTCCATCGTCCACTGTCTTAGGCAGTTATTGTAACTCACGTCAACATCAGTTGCCATGGGGTCAGTTCTTAGTCAGCAAAACTCCTTGTGTGCAGAGTAAAAGTGCTCCATGGCATTTTCAAAGCTGTGATCTTTTGGAAAGAGATCTTCAGGCCTTTCTTCTGAGGTGCCTCTGGTTGGATTCAAACTGCCAACCTTTTATTTATTTATTTATTTATAGCGTGCTTTGGGTGCAAATTTACATGGCAAGCTTGGTTTACATTCAACAGTTCATGCACAGCTGATCCCACAGCCCTGATTACTGTCCCAAACTGTAAAAAAAAAAACTCTCCTCCCCTCCCCTCCTTGTGCTCACTCCCTCCCTGTGCCCTTCTTATCTGTGCATTCCTGTCTGTCCAGCTTTCCCGCTATGTGAGTGCTACCTCTCTGGTGTCCCATGGCTGCTTGATCCAAGGGTTGCATCTCCCTAGAGTAGGTGGGTGCACTACGTGGGTAGGTGTTCTGTATGTAAGTCTTTCTACTGTTGGGCTGAGAGCCAATCCAAGTAAGTGAGTCCATTTCTAGGCCTGAAGGGTAACCCGGGTCATAGTCTCGGGGGTTTTCCTCTCCCGAAAAGTGTTTTTGGTCTTTTTTTTTTTTTTTTTTTTTTTTTTTAATTTTGTTCTACATTTCTCCTATTCTATGCAGGACCTCATATTGTGATTACTTTCTGAGTGGTTGGCATTGGTAGCCAGGCACCATCTAGTTCTTCTGGTCTTGAGTTGTGGAGGCTGAGGTCCTTGTGGTCCATCTTATCTTGGGACTAATTGTTTCTAGGTGCCTTTGATTTTCTTCACTCTTCTTTGCTCCAGATAAGAGGAGGCCAATAGTTGCATCTTAGGAACTGCCAACCTTTTAGTTAGCAGTCAAGCACTTAATCATTCGTGTTGCTCAGGGACTCCTATTACTCAAGCAAGGGTATTGTATCTCTCAAGCAGGGGCCTCGATAAAGCTTGGAAACCAAATATACCAGGGGAAAATGTGGTGAACGGATGCCTTCTAATGAAATGAATGCTTTGTCAATCCTGTCCCAGGATTTTCTGTGATGGCAAAAATGTACATCTGTGCTGTGCAGTGCAGTAGCCACTAGCCACATGTGGGGCTACTGAACACCTGAAATGTGACTACTGGGACTGAGGAACTGACATTTTAATTAATAATAATAATTTAAATTCCAAATGTAGAAGGTTTAGAAGTAGAAGGTGGGGGAGTTAGGTAATAGAAGATGAGACTGCCTTCTGATTGATTAGTCTTACTTTGGTGAAAGCATCTGTATTAGTTTCCTAATTTGCAGTAGCAAATTATCACAAATTAGGGATGTTCAAACAACAGAAATTGAAAAGCTCTTTTCAGCTACAAGTCCAAAATCAGTATGTCAACGGGACCGTGCTCCCTCTGAAGCCTGGGGCTGGGTAGGGGCATCCTTCTTTGCCTCTTCTGGCTTCTGGTCACAGCCTTGTGCAGCATCGCTCCCATCTCTGCATCTCTCTTCTCATGGCTGCCTTTTCTCTGTCTCTGCTTAGTGTTCTCCTTATGCACTTGTGTCTCTTCCCATCTTTTTATAATGACACTAATCACATTGAATAATGTCCACCCTCTTCCAGTATGAACTCATGTTAACAAATTTCATCTGTATAGTCTCCATTTCCAAATAAGTTCATGTTCATAAATAGCAGTGGTAAAGACTTTAACAGAGGGCCGTGGTGGTTCCTGTGTAGAATTCTTACTTTCCATATGGGAGGCTCAGGTTCAGTTCCTAGCCAATGCACCTCATGGACAGTGTCTTGGTTCTCTAGAAATATCACAAGTAGATGACTTCAGCAAACAGAAATTTATTCTCTTAGAGTCCAGGAGGCCAGAAATCTGAATTCAGAGTGCCAGGTTTAGAGGAAGACTAGGCTAAAAGTCTTGAATTCAGAGTGCCAGCTTTAGGGCCTGGGTGGAACCCCTTCCACCTTGGGATTCAGCTCTGCCTTCCAGGCACATTGGAGTAAGCTGGAGGCCTCGCCTGACTCACGCAGCTGCTGGCTATTGACACTGACCAGTCTAAGGTCAGCTGATAAAATGGCATATTGTTGGCTCACAGTTGTGAAGGCAATAATCCCAAGATCAGCAGGCTACTGGTTCAAGTCCAGAAACTGGAGATGAAGACTCAACCAATTGCAGGATCCTTTCATATTATACATACCGGAAGCAGAACACACCCTGAAAGCAACTCTCCTTCAACTGATTAACTGCTCATAGCAGATGTCACTGTGGAGGTGATTATACCTGGTCAGTCTCTCATCATGAGTAATAACTACATCTATCTGCCAAGCCACTCAAAATCCCAGCCCAAGTTGACACACAACCTTCAGTATCACACACAGCGACCATTTGGCTGTCAGTGGAGATTTGCATTTTGCTATGATGCTGTACAGGTTTCAGGGGAGCTTCCAGACTAAGATGAACTAGGAAGGAAGACCTGATGATCTCCTTTTGAAAATCAGCCAGTGAAAACCCATGAATCACAAAGGTCCGATCCCCAGCCGATCATGGGAATGACGCAGGACTGGGTAGTGTTTTGTTCCATTGTGCGTGGGTTCACCATGGGTTGGGGGCTGACTCAACAGGTGCTGGGTCAGCAAGAACAGAGGACTTCAGCATACCTTTTACGGGGACACAATCAACCCAGAATACCATCTGTTGCTTGTTAGTGTTCTATGATGCAAAATTCTCAATTCAGTTTTTCAGATCTTCTGTGTTTGTACCACATCTTGGGGAATTTGAATATACTTTTTATGGAAGTTGCTTCAAAGCAGTCAGTCCCAAAACTGTCTATACATCACAACCACGGACATATAAAAAATATGGATCTTTAAAACACTTGAGTCAGAATTCCTGGTGGTTGGGCTTCAGAGAATGTATAGTTGTTTTTTTTTTTTTAAGATTACACACACACAGTTTTTTCTAGGTTTCCAGATAATTGTGATGCAGCTGATCCAGAGATTGGTGATTGAGATCAAGTGTCCACTTTTAAAATTATTTTAAAAGTATTCCACTTTTAAAATTTTTTAAATTAAAACAGATTGTTAGGGTTTTCACATTTTGGCCCTTCTTCAGTAAAATGATTTAAAAAGTAAAAAGACATTATAATTAAAAGATATATCTATTTACAAGTATTTGGTAATGCTAGTACAGTGTGATTGATGTAATAGTTCTAAGATATTTCTTTCATGTTGACCCCTGGTTACTGGAATCCTTGAAAATTCTCAGAAGATATGCCAGGTTAGAAACTTACTGATCATGTCCTGCCCCTCATTCCCACCCCAAGATTGCCAGCTCACCCAGAATGTAAATATAGGTGTGTCCCAACATCCTCAGTACTGATGCCCTTCATGTGTCACCTAGAATGAATGGACAAAGTGAAACATCTCATGAATTTCCTGACAACTGTGCTGTCGTGATGTAATGAGACCTGAAACAATTTTATTATGGAATAGCTGGGCATACTGAGAGGTCACAAAAATTAGTTAATATCAGTGATCCTCACCCAGATGGTACTTAAAAAAAAAAAGTTATAAATAAAGTCGAGGTCCTCAGTCCCTTCTCTTCTTTCTTTTCTGCCTCATGTTGTTGTTGTTGTTGTTATGTGCCGTTGAGTCGGCCCCGACTCATAGCGACCCCTCCTTGGGTTTCCAAGGCAGTATCACTACGGAAGTAGGATTGCCCAACCTTCCTTCCGAGGAGCGGCTGGTGGGTTTGAACCGCCAGCCTTCTGGTTAGCAGTCAAGTGCTGTCTCATAGACACCCAGTATTGTGAGTTTAGTGATTGTTATGGGTTGAATTGTGTTCCCCCAAAATATGTCTTATAAATCATAACCCCTGTAGCTGTAGTTTTAATCCTGTTTGGAAATAGATTTTATTTGCTATGTTAATAAGGCAGTATCAGTGTAGGGTGTGTCTCACATCAGTCTCTTTAGAGGCATAAGAGAGCAGATTAAGCAAGCAAACACAGGGTAGATAGATGCTACCTATATAACCTTTTCTTATAAGAAAACAGAAGTCTTCCCTTCCTCCACCCAGCATTCTTTCCTGTTTAGGTCAGTTACTTCCATCAGGAATGATACAGGAATCGTATTTACATTACCAATGAAATGTTACTCAAATGATTTTCTTTGCATATGGGCTCTGCAAGGAACCAAGAAACAGAAGCTGAAAAGAGACAGGGACCTTCCCCTAAAGTCTTCAGAGGAAGTGTCAGAGGGTTTGTGGCCATGTTTTAAAGCCATTACATGTGTGTGTGTATAAATAATCCTCACACAAACCACCCAGTGAAACGCTGTATTTTCTTTTACAGATCTTGTATGTGTACATATAAAGCAGGTTTTTAACGGGTCTAAGCAGAAACACCACCACCTATCTGTCAGTTTGTGATGTTGTATGTTGCTGTGATGCTGGAAGCTGTGTCACCAGTATTTCAAACACCATCAGGTCACCCATGGTGGACAGGTTTCAGCTGAACTTCCAGACTCAGACAGTCTAGGAAGAAAGGCCTGGTGATCTGCATCTGGAAATTGGCCAATGCAAACCTTATGGATCACAGCAGAACATTGTCTGACTCATTTGCTTTGGGTATGGCATCAGGATGATCACTGGAAGAGGGCATCATGTTTGGTGAAACAGAAGGCCAATGAGGGCAAACACACCCTCAGTGAGATGGACTGGCACAGTGGCCACAGTGAAGGACTTGAACATGCTGGCAGTTATGAGGACAGTGCAGATATGCACAGCATTTCATTCTGTGGTACATAAGGTCACCATGAGTCAGAGTTAGCACAACAGCTATGTCTATCTGAGCAGAAGTGGATCTTCAGGTTTTAGTTAGCTTTCAGCAAGAGCCAATGAAGCATCATTGTGGTATCCCTTAAGGATGGCATAGAGTTGTATAACTCATTCTTTTAATTTTGTTGTCAGATGGCTGATTAGTAAATTTAGGTCCAAAAATTTGCCAAGCTCTTGGGTCCCCCTCTTGGCAAGTTGCTGTTTGACAGCTCTGTAGTGGCCAAAACGCATGAGAGTGACAAATAACAAAATATCTGAAAAATTTGAGAGAAGAGTCTGGGACACCCTAAATTCTTTATAGCACTTTGTCCAAAGAAATGTGGAGCTTCCTGCTATTGTGTTCATTTTAACTTGCCAAAAATTGAGGAAGTAGCAACTTTACTTTCAGTATTTATTTGTGGCATTCTCACTAGGCTGGTTTCTTGTAGCAGCTTATATGCTTTGACACTTATACTTTCCATTTCTTTGTTAAAACGTGTAAATGAACACTGCAAGGTGCAAAGAAAATCATTTGAGTAACATTTCATTGGTAATGGAAATCCGATTCTGGTATCATTCCTGATGAAAGTAACTGACCTAAACAGGAGAGATTGCTGGGTGGAGGAAGAGAAGACTTCCTGTTCACTGTTTTGCTCCTAGAAAAAGAAAAGGTTATATAGGTAGGTAGATGCGCAAGGTACAGGAGGCCTGGGTGGTGCAAGTGGCTGCACTGGGCTGCTGACTGGAAGATAGTAGTTCAAACTCACCCAGAGGCACCTTGGAAGACAGGCCTGCTGATCTGCTTCTGAAAGGTTACAACCTTAAAACCCTCTGGAGCAGTTCTATGTACACATGGGGTCACCATGAGTTAGAGTCAACTCATGAGCAACTGGTTTGGTTTGGGGTACAGGGTAGACGGAGGAGTGGCCTTCAAGTCAAAAGGACTTGCCTCAAACTCAGCTTCACTTCACCTGTATGACCTTTGCCTCCTTGAAGGAGAGGCTCAATGAACTTGCAAATCTCTCTTCTTTCACATGGTGACTTGGGGCATGGACAGGCTCCACAAAGCATTATTTGGCATTTGTGGCATGAAAATATTGTGTGCTTACGTGTGCTTTCCTGTCTTTAAGTGGCAGGTTAATGGAGTATCTAATTTCTCTTTATGGCTGAATAATGTTCCATTACACAGATATACCATATTTCGTTTACCCTTTCATCTTTTTTATTGATATCTTTTTTTATACTCATTAATTTTCTATATCTGATTCTATTTCATTCAGTATTTATTGTGTACTGTGTGAACTAGGCTTTGTCAGGTATCTGTACCTTTCCCATTAAGTGCTGATGGAAGATGAGTACACAGGTATATCAGGGTTCAGTTGTAGACGAAGTTGAGGCCATTCATGGCATGGACACACTGAGCCCAAACCATCACTTCATGAATAGCCCCAAAGGTGCCACCCTTTTGCCACAGCCAAGAATTGGAGACCAGGAGGCTGTCACTGCAGTATGAGCTGCAGAGCCCAATTCTGCAGCTCCAACCCCCTAACTCAGCTCAGAATTCAAATCTCACGTGAGTGCTTCTTACCGAAATCTAAATACTACCGGAAGTGAGTCTAAAAAATGTGTTTTAGCTTTTGAGCCTTTGTGGTACAGGACAGCACAATGAGAGTGTGGAGCAGACTGGGGCTGGGGCGAGGATCTACTGATCCTCCACAGACAGGCTGGAGTGAGGGTGTGGAAAGTGCCATATGTGCTCAGTGGAAAGCCTTTCCCAGGGTGTTTAACCCCAAAGTGCCAGGTGTGTGTCCCAGGGTGTCAGGAGGGAGGGAGGGAGGAACAGCGGTCCAACCAAGAAGAGTTGGTGGCCTGGGAGTGAGAGGCCTGCTGATGGCAGAGCCTGAGTAGAGAGGAAAAGCAAGGGCCTTTCCCTTAAGCCAGTAAGGAGTTTGGTCTTGAGTGTGAGGGTAGGAGAACCATCACAAGTATATACAATGTACCAGTGCAGTCAGCTCTGGGTGTGGAGGAGAATGCTTAAGAAACCAGAGGAGGGTGAGGAGGCAGATGAGTCAGGCGCTTCTGCAGTATTTCTAGCAGAAAAATGATGTTGCTCTGAAAGTGGATAAGAGTCAAATAAATTTTGCAAAGTGAACAGATTTGAGACAATCTATGGAGGGGAATCTACAGGCCGTGGTGACAAATGGGAGGAGGAAGGGTAAGGGAGAGGTCTAATAAGAGGCAGAAAGTAAAACTGGGCAGCTGAATCATTGGGAAATCTATTTCCCTGAAAAGGTATGTTTGTTTTCAGAAGACTTTTAATCTTAGAAGATTGTAAATTCTCTAGCTTGCCTGGAATTTAGAAGTACCATTTGACCTAGCAATCCCATTACTGGGTATATACCCTAAAGAAGTGAGAGCCAGGACATGAACAGATACATGCACAATCATGTTCATTGCAGCACTGTTTACAATAGCAAAAGGAAACAACCTACATCCCCATCAACAGAGGAATTGATAACCGAACTATGGTACATACACACAATGGAATACTGTGCAACACTAAAGAATAATGTAGAATCTGCAAAACACTGCATAACATGGATGAACTTGGAGGACATTATGCTGAGTGAAATAAGCCAATCTTAGAAAGACAAATGCAGTATTAGTTCATTATTGTAAAAAATGGAAAAGGTTTATATATGGAAGGAAAATTACGTTTTTGGTTACCAGGGGTCGGAGGGGAAGTGAGGGAACATGGGGGAAAAAAATGCATTGACAGCCCCCCCCCAAAAAAAATTCTCTAGCTTGCTGATCAGTTTGAGACTTCAGAGACAGCTTTGTAATAAACTCAAGTCGTTAATCTCCCACATTAAAAAAAATAAGTTTGCAAGGGAAACAGTAAAATAAATGAGGTTCCTGTGGATGTCCTTTACCACAGACTATGCACAGTGAAGGTTTTCTGTGTGCATTTCACCTAATCGTGTCTCATCTAGGGAAGGGGCCGAGGCATTTCTTAGGTGACCCTGGACCATGGGAGAAAGTTCAGGGAAAGCTGACTTGACTGAAGAACCAGTTTTATTTTAAAATACACCTTGGATTAATTCCACATGGAAGACTGTTACCTTGCAACATGAAGATGCCCTTGATTGTTGGCAGTTGACAAGCCTGTGTATATTGTCTGTGCATTATTCTCTCACGAATTTAGAAAAAGCAAAAACCCATGAGTGTACTTGCTGTCAGACTTGGTTTCATACTTAATAGAAGGACCATTTCCTTATTGCATTTCTATGGGGCTTTGCTTCTGTCTTGTTCTCTGTTCACCCAGAATCCCTTTGGTAAGTTGGAATTTACTCTTCTTGGATAAGAATCAACATAAATCCAGTTCCCGAAATACAAAGATTAATCAAATCTCCACTTTACTACTCTTCAATCATCTAATGACACCAGCTGCCCATGTGGCACTCTTTCTTTTTGCCCCTAGCCACTCAGAGCTAGATCAGAGCTCATAAGTTGAAAAGACAGTGTTCTTCAGACTGCCAAATAAGTTAATGTTAGCCGCAAACTCAGGAGTCCATGTAACACCTTTACTTTTAATCTGATAGCTGCAAATTGAGGGTTTTGCTACTACCCCCTGTGGCTGGCTTGTGAATGCCAGCTACAAGCTTTGGGGTCTCCCCTGGGCTCCCTCACTTTCGTCTGCTGGTTCTCACTACTCCATTGGGTTCAGTAATTCACTGCAACGACTTACAGAACTCATAGCAAGTACTATACATACGAGTACAGATTTATTATAGTAAAAGGCTACTAATCAGTATCATCATACAGAAGAGGTGCAAAGGCAAGGTCTGGGAGGGTTCCCAACACAGGGCTTCTATATCTGAAAAGGATGCTTCACCCTCCATTCACAATTCAGGAAGCTCTTTTTAAAAAAATTTGATTGTGATTTGGGTGAAAGTTTATGGAGAAAATTGATTTTCCATACAGCATGTTTCATACAGTTTTGTTTCATGACATTGAGTACAATCCCCATAATGGAACAGCTCTCTTCCCATTTCCTCCTTGTAGTTACCTCTTCCCTATGTCCTTCTTTCCTCTGCACTCACCCCCCACCCCCATGAGCTGTCTCCTGGTGGAACTACTGCCCTTCTGATCTCCCATGATTGATTTTTCTAAGGAGTGTATCTATCTGATGTAACTGTTCACGTTATATGCCTATTTGGCTAGAAGCCCCAGGAGTTCATTTCCAGGTCTGAAGAGTAACTAGGGGCCATAGTCTTGGGGGGTTTCACCAGGCTCTATCAGAGCAGTAAACCTTGTCTTTTCTGATGATTTTGAGTTTTATTCCACCTTTTTCTTCCACTCTACCCAGGAAGCTTTTGGAGCCTCTGTGTTCAAAGCCTTTATTGGTCTCAGTCATTAGGCAGTCATGATTGAGGACTAACTGCATATGCATGATCCATTAAATCATGCCTCCTGAGGTTAGTTGATATTGACTACCTGTTGGTCTTTCTGGTCTGGCCAGGCTCCACTTACTAGCACAAATCCTCAGATAAGGTCTGGAAAGTTTAGATGATAAAAGCACCTCAGTTACTCAGGAAATTCCAAGGGTTATCTCTCAGGAACCAAGGCCAAAGACCAAATTGTTATTTTTGTAACATGATTTACCTTCTATACTTCTTAATTCAATACTACAAGATAAACTTTTGATGTGGGATACATAAAGAAAATACGACCTATCTATCTTTCAATTTACTTTTTCTTTGGTTTTTGCCAGAGCATCAACACAAGTGATGCAATACAAGTTACTCATACTTGAAAATAATGTATGGGATCTATTGTTGAACATTGGTTATGGGCCTGTAACCTGTATTCTTAGTTCACTTTTCTTTTTCTCTTTAGCCCCTATGTGAATGTCTGTGTACACCTGTTTACAGAAAGCCAGAATTTGAAAATTTGTCATCTCTCCCATAGGTGAGAGCACAGTAGTTGTTAGGATTCCTATTTAGGAATGAAAGAACTAAAGCCCACAGAAGGCGCTTGCCCAGGACTTCTCCCAGCCCACCTGTGTGTTGGACTCAGTTGAGGATGGCCATCTGCAGTCCCGTGTCTCCAGCCCCAACAATGGGAACGTTTCTGACTGCTTACAGAACAGCTGGGGAATATTCTGCATTACTGGTAGTGCATGTGCTGCCATGACGTGTTTTTTTCTTCTAACAAAACTGGGATGAAGATTTCAAGGTCCTCCCCTTCTCCCCATTAAGGTTGTATGTTGGCATGCTCTCCTGACTTGGACAACTTTACCTAGCCACCATCTTTCTTCAACAGTATTGGGGAATTAAAATGCTAGAAGAGCTGAAATGGAGGTGCTGAGGAGGTAGACTGATGAGTGTCAGTGCTGTACGGGGAAGGGACTTGAGTTCCTTAGCTGCAGGTGACAGTAGGGAAGTCCCAGGGTCTGAAGATAAAGGAGGGCCCTCATTCTGATTTAGAGGCAACTGCTGGAGAAGCATCAAATAATGCTCTGGTCTCCCACCACCTGTCATGTTTGGGTCCTCTTGAGAGTGCTTGTTGGCCCAAATTATCATGGGTTCGAGGTACATAGGTGAGGTATGATCCCAGGAAGCATTTGGGGCAGTTTCTTAAAATTAGGGGGAGTCTCCTCAGTTTTCCTCTCTTCCTCCCTTCTCATCCTTTCTCTCTCCTCATTTCCCTATGGTGGTTCTTGTGGTTAAAACTACCCTCATGGGTGTATAGTAGAGCTGACAAGGGGCAAGGTTATGGTCATTGCTTGGTCACAGCCAGCTACCCAGAGGGACCGAGTAGTTGATCCTGCGGGCTTGGGACC
>NW_006921592.1:22377462-22379894 GCF_000298275.1 Orycteropus afer afer | reverse complement strand
GGTCAATGACATGAGACAAAGTATATGTGAACTACTGTATGAAAAGTGAATTTACTCTGTAAATCTTCACCCAAATCAAAATAAAAATTTAAAAAAAATCATAAAAAAAAGTTACACATGTGCTCACACATGTGTGTGTAAAAAAAAAAAAAAACTACCCTCATGGAACCTCACTCTGCAGAGCCTTGGGCATCCCAGAGACCTTCCAGATGATGCCATAGTCAGTCTCATGAGCATCCTGGATCCTTCCAGCAGGTTATGGATAGTGTTTCTGTGCTGGCTGGGCTGTGAAGTTGACAAGGGTGGGAGGATGTTGTTTCCATCTGTGTAACAGCACAAGAGTGTGTTGGCAGGAGCATTTTGCATGTGAAGTTTTTTTGTTTGTGTGTACTAGATGTTTTCTTGGAGAGATTCTCTCTCTCTCTCTTTTTTTCTTTTTTTTTAATTTAAAGCTTTCTGTAGAGTTCTGCTTAACCCCCACCTTTATTAAAACTTCATGACACTTGTAACCCTCCTGCAGTCATGACTCCAGACCGACACTTCTGCCCATCTGATGATAGCACCTGCTCTTTATAATCTCCACAGCACCTTTATAACCAGGATCTTACTCTTGATTCTGATGTCTGACTGTCTCTGTCTCTCAAACACTCAGTCACACCCACTTGTCATCTCCTGTTCACATTCTTATGCTCAGATTCTTTCATTGACTGGTTCTTGCTCACTCACACTATCACAGTCACTCTCACATTAATATTTTATACTCTTACATTGATTTGAACTCATTCACTCTCACAGGCTCTCACACATAAGCTAACTCACTCATATAGTCTTACATTGACTAATACTCATCACTCACCCATACCTGTAAATATTCCAGTATGTGTCTGAGTGTCATACCAGAAAGCTCCAGTAATTCCTTAATATCAACTACCAATTCATTGTTCCCATTTCCAAGTATGTGTATGTGGTAAACTGAATTGTGTATATTTTTAATCATGAAAGTTAACTGTGAGCTGCACTAGCTCCCTAGACACTCTGTACTGTTTCTCTGAGAAAATACATTCAGTGTTTGAATATATGGCCCACAGGGGCTGCAGGCATAAAGTATTTTGGTGCCAGTGGTGGTTTTGTTGTTGATATGAATGAGTTTGTGTGTGTGTAATCTTAGCAGGATGCCATAAATAGTTAATAACTAATTTGTACTTTCCTGCTACTAGAGCTCTCTTTTTCTCTCTCTTCCTTCCTTCCCTCTGTTCTTATTCCTGTGAGAATGCTGTGTCCCTAGCTGCGTGTGGCTCCTGAGCACTTGAAATGTCCCAATTGAGATATGTGACAAGTATAAAGTACAGTACATTTCAATGACAAGATTTCAGTATAAAATAAAAAAAGAAAATATCTCATTAATACTTTTTTATATTAATTACATCTTGAAATGATGATTTGGATATGTTGTTATTGTTGTTAGATACCATTGAGTTGGTTCTGACTTACAGCAACCCTTTGCTATCTTTGGGAGCTCTGGTAGCATAGTGGCTAAGGCACTTGACTGCTACCCAGAAGGCTGGCGGTTCAAACCCACCAGCCACTCCTCAGAAGGAAGATGGGGCAATCTACTTCCATAGGGATACTGCCTCGGAAACCCAAGAAGGGGTCGCTATGAGCCGGGTCCGACTTGACGGCACATATTGCTGTCTTTGGGCCCCTTGTTGACGCCACTGTATCGGTCCATCTCATTGAGGGTCTTCCTCTTTTTCACTGACTCTCTACTTACAATGTCCTTCTCCAAGGACTGGTCCCTCCTGATAACATGTCCAATGTACATGAGATGAAGACTCACCATCCTAGATCCTGAGGAGCATTCTGGCTGTACTTCTTCCAACACTGATTTGTTTGTTCTGGCAGCCCATGGTGTCTTCAGTGTTCTTTGCCAACATTGTAATTCAAAGGGATCAATTTTTCTTCATAAAGAAGACTGAAGAAAAAGTCCAGCTTTTGCATGCATATGAGGCAATTGAAAATACCATGGTTTGGGTCAGGTGCACCTGAGTCTTCAAAGTGGCATTTTTGCTCTTTCACACTTTGAAGAGGTCTTTTGTAGCAGATTCTCCCATACTGAAGACTGTAGTCTTTGATCTTCATTATCAGTAAGTGCTTTAAGTTTTCTTTACTTTCAGTGAGCAAAGTTGTATCTGCATATCACAGATTGTTAATGAGTCTTTCTCCAATCTTGATGCTGTGTTCTTCTTCAGATAGTCCAGCTTCTTGGATTATTTGCTCAGCATACAGATTGAATAAGTATAGTGAAAGGATTTGTGGTAATGTTTGTGTGTCAACTTAGCTGGGCCTGGTTGAGTGGCTGGGCAGCTGGCGGTAGTTATTCCCCATGATGAGACTGACAATCAACTCCATGGTGGGATCTACCACAAGCAGCT
>NW_006921592.1:22366306-22367947 GCF_000298275.1 Orycteropus afer afer | reverse complement strand
GAATTAAATTGATTACTAGAAAATTTGATATTACCTATATAGTTTGTATTCTATTTCTGCTGGACAATGTTGGTCTGGAATTTTGGTTCTAACTCAGTTTCTGAGAATATTAATAGGTTTCATGTGAAAAGGTGTCATTTTGTGAAATTGGCTTTGGTGGAATGTAGGGTTAAACACAGTTAAACAAGTCACTTGACTCTGGGGGCTTCTCAGAGCCTTTGATCTACTGCTGTGCCTTGTCAGTCACTAGGAAAGAGGTGTGGCCCACAGCTTTTCCTGTAGTTACATTTTTAAACAGCTTTGATCAGGCATAACTGACATACAGGAAACATTTTCTTACATATTTAAAGTGTACAGTTTGACAAGTTTTAACATATTCATACACCTGAAGAAACCACCACCAAAATCCATATGGTGTTCACTCCGTTATCCCCATAAGTTTCCTTGTGCCCCTTCTCTCACTGTAGATTACTTTACACTTTTATATCAATGGAATCATATAGTGTATACGCTTTTTGTATGGCTCCTTTCACTCAGAATAGTTATTTTGAGATTCATTCATATTGTGGGTATCAGTATTTCATTGTGTCCTTTTTATCACTGTGTGACAAGGGAATGAGGAGGAGACAGAGTTGTTGTTAGGTGTCATCAAGTCGTTTCCAACTCATAGCAACCCCATGCACAGCAGATCGAAATACCGCCCAATCCCGCACCAGCTTCCTGATTCTTGCTTGTCACAGCCACTGTGTCAGTCCATCTCATTGAAGGCCTTCCCCTCTTTCGTCGACCCTCCACCTTACCAAGCATGATATTGTTCTCCAGGGAATGGTCCCTTCTGACAACATGGCCAAAGTAGGTGAGACGAAGTCTGGCCGTTCTCACTTCAAAGGAGCATCTCAGCTGCACTTCCTCCAGGACAGATCTGTTAGTTCCTTTAGCAGTCCATGGTGCTTTCAGCATTCTTCGCCAGCACCACAACTCAAAAGCATCAGTTCTTCCTCCATCTTCCTTATTCATTGTCCAGCTCTCACGTGCATATGAGGAGATTGAAAATATCATGGCTTGTGTCAGGCACACCTTAGTCATCAAGGAGACATCCTTGCTCCTCAGCACTTGTAAGAGTTCCTTCACAGCTGACCTGCCCAGTGTTACATGTCGTCTAATGTCCTGACTGCTGCTTCCATTGGTGTCGATTGTAGAACCAAGCAATGTGAATTCGAGGAGAAAGAGAAAAGGATAGAAACATGGTTCTTCCCAGTACTCACTGTGCCAGAACCGAGGAAGCAGTTTTAGAAGAGCCACAGTCTGTAGGAAACTGTTCTTATCTTACTTTTTTCAAACTCGTTTATTGACATCTGATTTACATAAAGTAAAGCTTACCCTTTGTGTAGTGTACAGTTCTATAAATTTTAACAAGTGGCATACAACCATATATACCACTATCACAATTTAGAACGCATTTCCGTCACCCCCAGAAAACCCCTCTTCATGCTGCTTTGCAGTGAATTCCCTTCCACACTCCCACCTCCAAGTAATCCCTGAGCTGTCCCTCTTTGCTGTGTTTTTTCCTTTTCTAGGATTTCATATAAATGAAAACAGCCTTTTGAGGCTGGTTTCTTTCAGCAATATATATATATGTAT
>NW_006921592.1:22360629-22366206 GCF_000298275.1 Orycteropus afer afer | reverse complement strand
TGTACAGGTTCCACATGAGCACAGCTAAGTAAGTGTTCTAGAATTCCCATTCCTCACAGTGTTATCCGTAAGTTGTTACAATTCACATAGTTGTATGCCTTTGCATAGGCAATAAAACACTGGTAAACATCTTTCTGTTATTCTCAACCTTTAGCCAAGATCCATCTAACATCAGCAGTTATATCCCCTGTTCCATATCCTCTCCTGAATTTCTGGAAGTTCCCTATTGATGTACTGCTGTAATCATTTTAAATTAAAACTACTTGTGAGTGATATTAATGATATTGTTTGATAATTTGTGCATACTGTTGAATTATGTTTCTTTAAGATTGCCATAAATATGGATCTCTTCCAGTCAGCTGGCCAGGTAGCTAGCTGTCTTCCAAATTTTGAGGACACAACTCAATCCATGATGCTACCTGTCATCTTTGGTCTTTATAATTGAACTTCTTTCCTGCATAGCAGGAGTTCTGAGCTGTGTAAATCTGATTTCTCACTGTGTCTATGGCAGTCCTCCTTTCACTTCCAGTTCTCTACCCTCCTCTGCACTCAGAATACTTACACTCTGCTCCTGATAATCTCTCCCAAAGAGATTAATTTTACAGATATTATTACCAGGACTTCTTTCCTCTGGTGCCAGGAAATGTTCTGTGTTCTTGGACCGCCTTGAATAAACACCTGTGGTTCATTTTGACTGGATTTTTTCCTTGGAGTACATCCTTGTATTCATAAAATACCTTATTCCAGGAAACTGTTGCTTCTAATAAACCTTATCTCTGTCCCACCCAAAGAAAGAGCTGGAAAGAGAGGTCAGAGGGGAAAGCAGAGGCACAGAAAGGGAGGTGGTGTGGTTGGCACTGTGCCTACTGGCCAGGAATGGGAAAGCAGGCCAACTGATGGAGTATTTGGCAGATTTTGCTGCCTGGGACACAGTAAAACACTCACATTATAGCTTTGTACACATCTAAGCTGTATGTGTGCTCACAAAACAGCACTTGCTTGTGTGATTCACCCAGATATTTAATACTGTATTCTCTTTTTTCCCAGGTTTTTGTTTATTTTAGCACTAGGTGGAGTCCACTAAATTGATGGTCTACTCAGGTTTTGGTTCCTAATTTGGCAAGCAGTGATGAAGTGCAGGTACCTGTGAGGCTTGAGACTTGGCTTTGCTTCCTAATGGCCACATGACTTTGAGCCACTGAAGTGATCTGTGCCTCAGTTTCCTTTTCCCTAACAAAGATCATACACTGCCCATTTCATACTGGCTGTTATGCTTAGAATGACACATAAAATCACTCTTCAGTACATGTTAGCTGATTGTTACACTTAACCATCAGTGTTACTACTTTTCACCTTGTGTTCTTATCTCGATTCAAGTGTTGCTTCTTCCCTCCTTCTTTATTGTTGACTTTCTCACCCTATGTAATGATCAGTGTGTTATACCCTCTGTAGTAGGTTTACAGGGCTGCTGTAACAAAGTACCACAAACTGGGAGCTTATTAAAACAGACATTTATTGTCTCACAGTTCTGGAGGCTGAGAGGCTGAGATCAGGAAATGGACCTTGTTGATTCCTTTTGAGGGCTTTGAAGGAATCTGTTCATGCCTCTCTCCTAGCTTCTGGTGATGATCCACAGTCCTTGGTGTTCCAGTTTCTTTCTCCATCGTCACACTTCCCTCCGTGTCTGTTCTCTTTTATAAGAATACCACTCATATTGGATTAAGATCCACCCTACTCCAGTATGACCTCATATTAACTGGTAACATTTCCTGAGACCTATTTCCAAACAGTGTCACATTCAAAGGCACCAGAGCTTAGGACTTGAATGTGTCTTTTTCGGGGACAAGTTCAGTCCATAACACCACCATCCTTCAAGCTTCCAGTCTGTGGAGGGAGGAGGTGAAGCCAGCAGGCAAAATGAGTTTGTTTGTTTTTTTTTTTTCTTGAACTAGCCTGGAATTCAGAGTTTGACTTCTGGTTGAGGATGTGACTATTCCTGGGCCCATCCAGAGAGCATATGGCAAGGGAGGTTGACAATGGAGCCGTTCTGGAAACTTGTTTGAGCTGGGGAGGGATGAGAAGCCATGCCGGCTGGGGCCTTTCTTGGGGGAGGCGGTGTCCTGGAGCTGAAATAGATCTGGGTTCCTCTTTGCTCACTTACAGGCTGGTGGTTGTGAAGCGTATCTCCCAGCATGCTGCCTCTTTTGCAGACATAGACACTTGATAGCTCAGCCAGAGAGCTGAATGCAGCTCCTGGGAGGGTGGCTGTGAAAGGGAGGGGCTGCTCCTTCCCGAAAGAGATAAGCGCTTTTCCCATTTTTTTCCCCCAACATGTGTATCTTCTCAAGTTTCTTTTCAGTTGTTGGGCTGTGGGTGTTTCATTTTGTGTTTGTCTCCCCTGCAGGCAGTTTTAGTGAATAACATCACCACTGGGGAGAGGCTCATCAGAACACTACAAGGTAAGGCCCCTATTCCTGAAGTCAAGATGCTTGGCTGAGAAATGCCATCTTGTCCTTCCCTATGGTCTTGCGCGGTTCTCTTTCTATAATGTGATGATGGGAAGTGTTATTAGTATTTGAGTAATTGTTAGTTTCATCTTTTTGCCTAAATATATTTCCTTAAAGGAATTTTTCTTTTAAAAATAATATTGAGTAAATATACATTGGTAGCTTTTATATACAGAAGAATTCATGCTCTCATTATGAATATGTTAAATATATATATGTGTGTGCATATATACATACACATTACTGTCTATGTATTATACAATATAATATATATACAGTAATATGTTGTTAACTATGTCAAATCAACCCCCAACTCATGGTGCCCCCATGCACAGTGAAATGAAATGAAACACTGCCCAATCCTGTGCCGACCCATGATCAGTCGTGGATCAGACCATTATGACCCACAGGGTTGTCACTGGCTGATTTTCAGAAGTACATTGCCAGGCCTTTCACAGCCTTGTCCTCCTTAGTCTGGAGCTGACACTGAAACCTTCTTAGCATCATAGTTACACATAAGCCTTTGCTAACAGATGGGTGGTGGCTGTGTCTGAGGTGCACTGGCCAGGAATTGAACCTCAGGCTCCAACATGGAAGGTGAGGACTCTACCACTGAACCACCACTGCCCCTGTGTGTGTATATATAGAGAGAAAGAGAGAGAGAGAGAGATACAGTGTATATAAACACACCACATACATATTATTTAATCGAATCACCCTGAATCCAGGCATTCTTCATGAAACTAAGAAAAACTGTCCAGCTCAGTTGTATTCCATTTCTTTGCTGCTCTCCTTCAGTCTGGCAGTTCAGGGTCTGCTTTCCTTTGGGCCTTGTGAAGCAACTGTGCAGGTGGTAAATGTGAACTCTCTGTGTTCTGACTACTGTGACAAGAGGGTTGGCAGGGCCTTGTGAGGCCTTAGGACATGGTGAGAGGAATTGTAAGTGCTGTGGTCCCTGATCTAGCCTGAGTCTCAACTTTGCCACTAGTTAACTACTCTAGGCGTCAGTTGTCACAGCTCTAAAATGAAAAGGCAAATCTAGACCCACGCCAGGAGCCCTGTGTGGCTAAGGAACGCCTGAAATGTAGCTAGTAGACAAAGAACTGAATTTTAAATTTTTAATTAATTTTCAATAATTCAGAAGGTACTTGACTCAATTAATGGGAAACTTAGATATGTTTGGGACAAGTTGGGTATACTGATCTACATTTTTTACTGTAAGGTTTATGAAATCTAAATTCAGATCAAGAATTTCCGAAGAAAACTAGTGACTTGAGTTGAGATGTGCCACTCTGTGTAAAATACACACTGGATTTCACAGACTTGGTATGAAAAAAAACAGTTGCTGTCAAGTCAGTTCCAACTCTTGGCGACCTCATGTGTGTCAGAGTAGAACTGTGCTCCATAGGGTTCTTAGTGGCTGGTTTTTCAGAAATAGATCACTAGACCTTTCTTTCAAGTTGCCTCTGGGTGGTGTACACATATTTAAAGTGTACCCGTGATTCACAACAATGAGATACCATCTTGCCCCAGCACCAATAGCAAAGTTCAACAAGACAGAAAATAATAAATGCTAGCAAGGATGTAGAGAGATTGGAACTCTTGTACACTGCTGGTGGGACTGTAAAATGATACAACCGCTATGGAAAGCAGTATGGCAATTAAAAAGTTGGAATTAGAATACCATTTGATCCAGCAATCCCATTAGTAGGTATATATCCTAAACAAGTGAGAGCTAGGACAAGAACAGATATATGCACATCCATGTTCATCACAGCACTATTTACAATAGCAAAAAGACGGAAGCAACCTAGGTGCCCATCAACAGAAGAGCGGATAACCAAATTATGGTACATACACACAATGGAATACTATGCAACCCTAAAGAATAATGTAGAATTTGCAAAACACCACATAATGTGAATGAATTTGGAGGACATTAGGCTGAGTGAAATAAGTCAATCATGGAAGGAAAAATATTGTATTAGTCCATTACTGTAAAAAGTCAAGGAAAGGTTTATATATAGAAGGAAACTGTCTTTGTTGGTTACCAGGAGTGGGGGGAGGGGAGGGGAGGGAAAACTGCAGAAAAAAATGAAATAAATAAAAACAGAAAATAAATAAATAAATAAATATAAAGAGAATAACACCTAAAAAAAAATAGCTAAAATAATTTTTTCTCTAATTTTCAATCATCTCCCCCGTTAACCTCACTTGCACTCCATTAATGAGGCAAAGCCAAACTTACTGTCCAAATGGTGGGTATTTAGAGAAGGCTTTTGCTTATCCCTCCTCTCATCTGTTTCCACTTTTAGCCATTTCTCTGCTTGTTGCTGTGTCCCACCTGGACTGACAATATAATATGAACAATTGAAAAAAATAAATTGTACACATGGTTAAGCACTTAGTTAGTACTAACTGAGAAGTTAAGAGTTCAAATCTTCCTAAAAGTGGCTCAGAAGAAAAGCCTGGCAGCTGGGCCTTCCAGGAAGATGGTAGCTTGAGAGGAATACAGGTTCCTGAGCAAACTCCAAGCTGGACCAGTACAAAGAAATCCACATCTGGACATCATAGAAACCAAAGATAAAGATGAAATCTTGAGTATAGCTGGAGGAAGAAAGACAAATTATATTCACAACAGCAGTGTTATGAATTATGTTTGACTTCTGATGAGAATGACTGCAGACCAGATTGTCATTGAACAGCATCTTTAAAGTGCTTTAAAAAAAAAAAAAAAAAATCTGTTGATCTAGAAATACATGCTTAGTGAGATTATTCTTCAAAAAAGAGGCTTAAATTAATTCATTTTCAGACAACTAAAAGTTGGAAGAATCTGCGGGCATCAGAGCTGCATAACAAGAATGCAAAAAGAATTTCTTTCATCCAAATTGGTAAGGAAGAAGTCAAACTATCCCTATTTGCTGATGATATGATCCTATACCTAGAAAACCCAAGAAACTCAGTCAAAACTCTACTGGAACTAATTGAGAGATTTAGCATTGTGGCAGGATAGAAGATCAACATCCAAAAATCAGTTGGATTCCTCTACACCAGCAAAGAGATTGCTGAA
>NW_006921592.1:22350419-22355193 GCF_000298275.1 Orycteropus afer afer | reverse complement strand
TATATAAACCCTTCCTTGACCCTCCACAACAACAAACTAATACTATATTTGTCCTTCTGTGATTGACTTATTTCACTCAGTATAGTGTCCTCCAAGTTCATCCATATTATGCAGTGTTTTGCAGACTCTACATTATTCTTTAGTGCTGCATAGCATTCCAGTATGTGTATGTACCATAGTTGAGTCATCCACTCTTCCACTGATGGTCACGTAGGTTGTTTCCATCTTTTAGCTATTGTAAATAATTCAGCATGACGTTTTTAAGGTTTGTCCATGTTGTAGCATGTATCAGAATTTAAGTTTTCTTTATGGCTAGTAGTGTAGTGCCTAAGGCATTTGACTGCTAACCAGAAGACTGGTTCCACTCCTTGGAAGGAAGATTGAGCAATCTACTTCCGTAGAGATACCACCTGAGAAACCCAAGGAAGGGTCCCTATGAGTCAGATCCGACTCGATGGCAGTGAATTTTTTTTTTTTTTGGCTGAGTAATATTTCCTTTTATATACCATATTTTGTTTATCCATCTATTACTTGGGTTGTTCTCATGTTTTGGCTATTAAGCAAAATGCTTTTGAGGTTGTCAGTAGTTCATGGAGCTCTTCATTTTATACTTTCTCCAAGAGTCTGGTGGGTCTGCCATTCTGAGCACAGACCCTGGGATGGTGGTGTCTGTTTAGAGCTGTGTTTGGGGCCCTGGTGCTCTCTGACCACTTTGCTGTCTCCTCTGTGGCTCTTCCCATCGCCCGCTTGGCACTTTGCTCAGTGGCTGCTCTTTCCCACAGAGCTTTTCGGAGCCAAGTCACTAGGACAGTGTGGATGGGTGGATGAGTTTTCTTAAAGAAAGCACACTGCTTCCCAGATAAGAAGGCTGGTGATTAAATGAACGCAGGGCCTCAGAGAATAGCTTGACTGTAAATAAATGGCAGGAGAATAATGCTTGTGTGTGGTCTGATGGCTGAGTGTGCTCAGCTGTGGTGGCTGCTTATCTGACCAAATGTCCAGATCAGCACTGCACAGAGAATAAATCTCCAGGGGGCGGGGATACCATGGCATGTGTGACCTGATGGGACAGTTCAGGCTTGTTTTGTCTAAGAAACAGGAGAATAGAATAGAATCTCCTAGTGCATTTACGGGTTGGGAAGTTAAAAAGGAGATTTAGGAGAAAAAAGCAAACATTTGAAAAAGAGTCAAGATGCAGGCTCATACAGAATTTTAAGTCTTCTGCAGCAGCTTTGTGGCTGGAGTGTGGCGATTCCCAGGGAGAGGCTGTTCTTACCCTCCTCTTACACTCTCCGTATTCCTGTTTGTGTTCCAGTGCTTGGGTTTTGATGTGTCTACTGCACTCAACCACTAACCCAGAGGTTAACAGATTGAGCACACCGTGGCACCACAGAAGGCAGGCCAGGTGGCCTGCTTCCGTAAAGATCACAGCTAGGAAATCCCTATGGAGCAGGTCTACTCTGTAACATGCAGGGTCACAATGAGTCGGAATTGACTAGATAGCAAACGGTGTTCAAATAGTATCTTTTAGAAGGATCAGCACAAGGCTGATCCCCATGAGGCAGAGGTTAAAGTCCTAAATGCCCAACTTTTCCAAACTGCTGTGCCACTCCATCATCTCTGACATCAATTCCCCCCCCCTCAGTACTCTGCCTCCCATCTTGGGTTCCATATTTCATTGTAATGTCTCAAAGAACTCACAACTCCCAAGGAAACGACCCACATGGAGTGGGTTGGGGTGCTGGGAGGCTGGCAAGTCCCAAGTCTGGGTAGGTCTGGAGGATTCTCTGAACTCATACGGTTGCAGGGGCTGGCAAACACAAATTGGTGGGTCAGATGATAGCTGTTGTCTCAAGTCCAGGGGTGAGATGATGATGGACCAAACACAGGACTGGAGCAAGAGAAAGAATTTTCCTAGAGCTCTGGTGGCGTAGTGCCCAAGGCATTGACTGCTAACCAGAAGGCTGGCAATTCAAACCTACCAGCTACTCCTTGGAAGGAAGACTGGGCAATCTACTTCCATAGTGATACCACTTCAGAAACCCTGCTACCCTGCTACCGGAGTAAGTTTGATTTGGTTTTAGTAGAACATTCATAAATATACTCTCAGGGAAGCTAAAGGTGGTGACTTGTATCACACCCTGCAGCAAGGTGGGACTCAGGATACATCCCACCCAACAGCCAGAGAGACTAAGATTTACAGCACATCACAAAATGGAGGGTGATGACTAGAAGGGCCACATCAAGCAATTCACTGCACTGCAAAGGGTTTGTTTTTGTTGTTTTGGAGTTGCATTGTCCTCTTTGGCGAATGGCTTGATAGTTGTCGGTGCCTGTGCAATTTCTTGTCCTCCTTTTCCCCAGATCAGCTAAAGGCCCTCCAGAAGAATTACGGCAGGCTGCAGCAGGATGTTCTCCAGTTTCAAAAGAACCAGAGCAACCTGGAGAGGAAGTTCTCCTATGACCTGTAAGTGCAACTCAGAACTGAGTGTGTGCCCCATGGGAGGCCAGTGCCTTTGAAGCTAAGGGCTCTGGGCAGAGCCCTGTGTGATGTCCACTGACCCTTCTGGTTATAGACCATGAACCACTTGGTGCACACAGGGCCCTGTGAGAAAGGTACAGCCCCTTCTAGGATTCATGACCTTTAGAAAGAATGGATTTTATTTTTTAAGTGTCAGCAACGCTCCAGGAAGCCATGGCAAAGTGTTAGTGGGCTCATAATACAAAATAAATAAGAAAGATGCGAACACACACACATACATGCACACACAACAGAGCAGTTCTTAACAGGAAGCGACTTTCTGTAAAACTGTTGTAAATTATCTCTATAAAGTGCAGGTGTACTGGTTAAGTCTGTAATCTAAAACCTTTAATAGTGTGTTCCCACAAAACTCAAAACCATGAAGGAAAAAAAAAAAAAAGGGCCACGTTTGTTGGTCTGAAAGAGCCTGGTGGAACTGCTGAGACTATGGCCCCTAGCTGCCCTTCAGGTCTGGAATTGAACCCACTCCTGTGGCTCCCAGCCAAACAAAAGACAGGCATATGAGCTGAACATTTACATTAGGTAGATACACTCCTTGGAAAGAAGAATCATGGGAGAAAGAAGGGCTGTGTGTGCACAGAGCGACAGCTCAAGGGAGGGGCAGGAGTGCACTGGAGGGAAGGACACAGGGAAGAGGTAACTGGGGAGGAAGTAGGGGGAGAGCTGTTGCATTGTGGGAAATTGCAATCAATATCATGAGACAAAGTGTATGTGAGCTGCTGTATGGAAAATGAAATTTGCTCTGTAAACTTTCACCCAACTCACAATAAAAATCTTAAAAAAAAAAAAAAAAAATGTTCCCAAAGGGCTCAGAAGTTAGCTCAGTCATAACCATAGACTAAAAGAGATTTTGGTGAAGTATTAAAATGATTTATCACTGGGTACTGACACTGTGTGTGTTTTATTTTCTGAGATGACTTAGATGTTTTTCTAAATTGTTTCACTTAGAATAGAGTTATAATCACAGCACAACAATAAACTTTTGAAAATCAAACTAGACCCATTAGTAAGATAGTTAAAATCAATTTAAAATGGAGGTAGAGAAAAGTTGTCTGTACGTAGTCTGTAGTTTTCTTTCCTTTTTTCCCCTCACAGAAACTAAAGCATGGGCTTTTTACATTCTCAGAAGCTGTCCATGAGCCCAGCCCCACACAACTGTTCTTTTCCCTTTGAGTTAACTTCACTTGGATCCATGTTTAAGTACATGTGTGTTTCTTACATAATTGTAGATGTCATAAATTTTTTGAAATCTCTTTTATTACTATAATTGTATATATAAAAAATTCCAGTGTGTTCCAGAATGTTTTATCATTAAAAATGGGTCCTTAAAAATCTATCATGTGTAAATTTTTATTAACCATGCTCTCTACTCCTTGTATATTTAAGTTGCTGCTAAGTTTTAGTTCTTATAATCTGCCTGACCCCAGTGGCATCATGTATATAACTTTAAAAATTATTACTTTATGTTATTTCCTTGCAGAAAGATTCAACTGCAGGTTTAGTGTAGAAATTGGCATTAATTGCCAGATTGCTTTCTGAAAGGAAAGGTGCAGCCCTTTCTAGGATTCATGACCTTTACCCTTCTCTCATATCACTAGCAGTGCAGGAGAAGAAGTTTCCCACACCAGCTGGCCTCATAGTGCTTCTTTGTGTTCTGCCATAAGATTGTCTTCTCACTGTAATGTCTTCCTGGTCCCTTTAAAACCAAATACAGCTAAAAACATGAAGCCTCAAATACAGAAATGTTCAAAGCACATAAAGTCAATACAAAGGAAATATAATTAGAAAGTAACCATGCAGAAGCTCATTCAACTAGGCCAGTGGTTCTCAGTGGGGGACAGTTTGGGGACATTTGGCAATGTCTGGAGATACATTTGCCATCACAACTGGGGGAGAGGGGTGCTCCTGGCCTCTAATGGGTAGAGGCTAGGGATGCTGCTGAACACCCTACAGTGCACAGGACAGCCCTCACAACAGACTGGTCCGAAACATCCATCGCGCTAGGCTGAGAAATCCTTAGTTAGGCTTATCGTCAAAGCCATGTATTCAGGCAGAAATGAAGCACCCCAGTCTTATTATTCATCCTTAAAAGACACTTTAACACAAATATTTCCCTTCAATTGACTGAACTATGTTGTTGTTGTTGTTGTTAAGTGCCGTCGAGTCGTTTCCGACTCATAGCGACCCCATGCACAGCAGAACGAAACACTGCCCGATCCCGCACCAGCCCCA
>NW_006921592.1:22293612-22345264 GCF_000298275.1 Orycteropus afer afer | reverse complement strand
TTTGTCAGTGCCTATGCTTAAAAACTATAAAAACTACTAATGTCCTCGCTTGGTCCATGTTGTTGACCTAGCTCAAGATGAGCTGAGCACAGTGTTACGGAAGGGAGTGTGTGACTCTCATCTTGGTGGAGTACACATGCAGACACATTCCCTTTTCTCCTAGGAGGTTGATAGCTAGACTAAAAGCTAGTTTTTAGCTATATTTGTCTCACTAGTTGTATCCAAGGCCCTATACCTTTTACAAGAAGATATTGTTCATGGAATGTTGGATGCTGGAAAAATCTAGTTGTTCTTAACTTTCTTGGCTTATAGAACCTTTTGAGAATCTGATAAATGGTATGGATACCTTGTTAGCAGATTAATATATGGATATATTCATAAAGTTGTGCATTCAATTTTTGGATGCTCATCGGCCCCCTGAAGCATAGCTTCAGCCCCCCAATTAAAATACCCTGTCTAGTCTAATTCTTTCATAGAAGGCAATGCTGCACATTCAGTGCTCCTTCCTCAAAACTAGTCTGTTAACACCTCAAACACACATCCTCTACTCCTTCACCCGTGACAGACATCACTAAGTGATTACTGTGCTCCATCCAAACACAGCTTTCCCATCTTTCTCCTCAAAGCACTTGAAGTTGACACGTGAATCTGCTCACTATCTCATCTCTATGCCAGGGGGAAACAGAGGTTACAGAAGCTGTACTGGAAGTTATAGTAATACTGCAGCAGTGTGTGGATGATTGGGTCACCTGCCCAAATGGAGTCTTGTATTCAGCACAGTCCAGTAAGGATATTCTGGTCATAAGTTACACTGTTAGAAAAATCACTGGTGGCCAAATCTTCTGTGTCCCTACAATTTTGCTCCAATTATTGCCTGGACAAAGTCCAGGGTGGTGCAGAGCTAACATACTTGGCTGCTAATCAAAAAGTTGGTGGTTTAAGTTTAAGCCTACCCAGAGACACCACATAAGAAAATCCTAACAGCCTACTGCTGAAAAATCCACCATTGAAACTGTTCTACTCTGGAGCAGTTCTACTCTGACACACATGGGGTCGCCTGGAGTTGGAACTGACTCTGTGACAACTTGGTTTATTTGTGTTTTATTGCCTCGACATGTACTGTGAACATGTAAGAAAAACAGGCCCAAAGCCTGCAAGAAGTAACACTGTCACAATCTGCATGACCCAAGTTTAGGTTTGAGTCACCTACTGAGATTGTTCTCTGTATCCGTCAGGCTGCAACCAGGAAGCTGAACTTCATCTACGAGGCAGAGAGGGAAAGGTTCTTCGCTCTTGATTTTGGCAGGGCTGGTAACAGGTGAAAACAGTATTGACCACTAGACTTTATTAACTCTTTGTAGGTTAAAATGAGCACCCACCCATTTGTTGACTCTGCATTTTGTGATATTGTTTGATAACAATGAATTGAACACATTTAGTTCTTTCACTTTATAAATCCGTTGCTGTGTTTAAGTGACTGTGCAGGAGTGTACCTTCTATGGTTCGCACACTGTGAGAACTGATTTAGGTGAAATTTCCAGCAAGGTCTTGATCTATAAGCTGTTGGGAACTGTCTTTCGTTCTTTCTCAAGTGCCTTATACCCTCTGTGTGGGGCGTGTATGACCGAGGAAATGCTTTGAGCTGAAGGATGTATTACAGTGTTGGAGACTGAGTGTCATGCTACTCTTGGCTCTAGCATGCCTGGGACTCAAGAATGGCAGACTGTGTGGCAGAGAGCACAGGGCATGGAGGCAGGAAACCGTAAGCCTGATTCCCAGTTTCTGCCTTACCAACTTCTCTCTCTGACCCTGGTGCACGTCTAACAGTAACTTCCTTATTTGCAAAAGGAGGACCTATGACTAAAAGTTCTGGCAATTTCTTCACACTCTGCTGCGTGTTGAGATACTCTTTAAAACAAATTTCAGGCAGAAAGCTAAAGCAGTGCCCCAGAATATGTTAGTTAATTGTCAGCTCAGGCTGAATCAGATTGTAGTTTTAAAAATTGTTTTTACTAACTAATAAAGTTCATCTGTTTTAGAACAACATAACACGTTTTTAGTAAGCTTCTGTTAATACGGTTTTTTTAAAAACACATGTAGCCCTCCTTAAGTGCCCTCTCCAGATAGAAAGTGCCTTAAGCAGGAAAACAATGATTGTGTCTCTGACATGCATTTCACAGTCACACCAGAACTGCTCCATGTACAGACACTCCATAAATATTTGTCCTTCCTGTCACCAAAGGAACCAGTGCATCAATCAGATGAAAGAGGTGAAGGAGCAGTGTGAAGAGCGGATAGAGGAAGTCACCAAAAAGGGAAATGAAGCCGTAGCTTCCAGGGACCTGAGTGAAAAAAGAGAACAAAGTCAGCAGGTAATTGTCGAATTTTTCTGCCTAGGCTTCTCAGACGGTATCCCTACCCTCTCCCTGGGCATTGCAGTCTTTTTATGTCTGACTCCTCGGAAGGAAGGTTGGGCAATCCTACTTCCGTAGTGATACTGCCTCGGAAACCCAAGGAGGGGTCGCTATGAGTCGGTGCTGACTCGACGGCAAACAACAACAACAACAACAACAATGCTCTAAGGAGCTCTGGTGGCATAGTGGTTAAAAACATTGGTCTGCTAACCAAAAGGTCAGGGGTTTGAGCCCACCAGCCACTCCACAGGAAAAAGATTAGGCTGTCTGCTTCTGTAAAGATTTTCAGCCTTGGAAACCCTAGGAGGCAGTTTTACTGTGTCCTACAAGGTTGCTATAGGCACTCTGGTAGCATAGTGCCTAAGGCACTTGACTGCTAACCAGAAGGCTGGCGATTCAAACCCACCAGCCACTCCTCGGAAGGAAGATGGGGCAATCTACTTCCGTCATGATACTGCCTCAGAAACCCAAGGAGGGGTCGCTATGAGTCGGATCCGACTCGACGGCACATAACAACAACAACAGGGTTGCTATGCGTTGGATTCGACTTGATGGCAGTGGTTTTGGTCTGGTTTAGATAAGCTTTAATCTCTCCTCTTCCTTGCGGATTTGGTTCCCTGGGATGCCCTAGCTACTACTGGGTATGCTTCCTCTAGACCAGAGTGTCCATGCTCAGGGCTTTATGGAAATTATTTCATTTAAACCTCACAGCTACCCTGGAGAGTCACTGTTAGTTTCCTGTTTTGAGAACACTAAAGGCCGGTGGAGATGATTAAGAACCCTGCCTAAGGTTACACCTCAGGTCAGTGATGGAGCAGACTATAGGCCGAGGCCCGTCCGACTCCACATCCTGTGCTGGCAGCCTACCTCCTGTATAAAGTGGAGCCCGTGAAGCTGCTGATCAGAGTCTTCTGGGAAGTTTTTTACTTTTTAAATATAACAACTTTATTGAGATATAATCCATATTAAGTTTATAAGTCAGTGGCTTTTAGTATATTTACAAAGTTGTACGATCATCACAATCAGTTTTAAAACATTTCTTCACTCGAAAAAGAAACTCTGTACCCATTATCAGTCATTCCCATTCCCCCCCAGCCTCTCCCCAGTTCTAGGCAACCACTAAACTACTTTCTCTCTATGGATTTTCCTACTCTAGACATTTCATATAAAAGGAGTCATACTGTCTTTTGTGACTGGTTTTTGTCACTTAGAATAATACATTTTTTTAAATTGTGCTTTGGGTGCACATTTACAAAGCAAATTTGTTTTACATTCAACAGTTCATGCACATTTGATTTCATGCCACAGTTATCATCCCCAACCATAAAAAACTCTGCTCCCCGCCCATCCCTGTGACTGCTCCCTCCCTGTGCCTTTCTTAACTATGCATTCCTGTCTGTCCAGCTTTCCCTCTATGTGAATGCTCCCCTGTGATGTCTCATGGCTGATTGTGATCTAGGGGCTGCATCTTCCTAGAGGAGGTGGGTGCATCGCCCTTGGGGTAGGTGTTCTGCATGTAGGTCTTTCTGCTGTTGGGCTGAGAGCCAATCTGTGGGAAGCAGAATATTTTTAAGGTGTATCCACATTGTAGCATGTATCTATACTTTATTCCTTTTTATGGCCAAATAATATTCCATTCTTTGGATATACACATTTTGTTTATCCAAATGTCATAGACATTTGGGTTGTTTCCACCTTTTGGTTATGTGAATAATGGTGATATAAACATTTGTATACACTTTTTGTGTGTGGATATATACATTTGGTTCTCTTGGATATATCGGATATATGATTTGCAAATATTTTCTCCCACTCTATGGGTTATCTTTTTACTTTCTTGATGGTGTTCATTGAAGCACAAACATTTTAAATTTTGATGAAGTCCAATTTTAACTATTTCTTCTTTTGTTGCTTGTTCTTTTGGTGTCATATCTAAGAACACTTTGCCTAATCCAAGGTCACATGTATTCCCATGTTTTCTTCTAAGACTTTTATAGTTTTAAGTCCTAATTTCTGTCTGTGATCCATTTTAAGTTAGTTTTTGTATATGGTATGAGGTAGGGGTTTATCTACATTGTTTCACATGTGGATATCCATTGTCTCAGCACCATTTGTTGTAAAGACTGTTCTTTCCTTCATGTAATTGTCTTGGCACCTTGGTCAAAATCAACTGACCATCAATGTGAGGGTTCATTTCTGAATTCTCCATTCTATTTAGTTGATGTATTTTTCTATCCTCTTACCAGTACCATACAATCTTTATTACTGTAGCTTTGTGATAAATTTTGAAATCAGGAAACAGTCTTCTAACACACTTCTTTTTCTAGATGGTTTATCTATGTCTTTTGAATATTCATATGAACTTTAGGGTCAACTTGTGTATTTCTTCGAAGAAGCCATCTGGGGTTTTGACAGGGATGATGATGTATCAATAGATCAATTAGGATTGCCATTTTAAAACTAGTAAGCCTTCCAGTCTGTGAGTATGAGGCGTCTTTCCATTTATTTAGATCTTCATTATCTCTTTCAACAGTGTCTTGTACTTCTTTTGTTCCATTTAGTCCTAAGTATTTTATTATTTTTTAATGCTATTGTAAATGGAGTTATTTTCTTCATTTCATTTTTGGATTGTTTATTGCTAGTGTAAGATGTATAATTGAGTTTTGCACACTGATCTTGTATCCTGCAACCTTGCTAAACTTTTTGGTTCTATAAACTTTTTTGTGGATTCCTTAGGATATTTTATATACAGTATCATGTCATCTGCAAATATAAGTAGTTATACTTTGCCCTTTCTAATCTGGATGCCTTTTATTTTTTTTTCCTTGCCTAATTTCCCAGCCTAGAATCTCCAGTACAGTGTTGAATAGAAGTGGTAAGAACAGGCATCCTGTTTTTTAATATGGGGGTGGGGTGTGCAGTCATTTCACTTTTAAGTTTGATGTTACTTGTGGGTTTTTCACAGGTGCTTTTAATCAAGTTAAGTTCTCTTCTATTCCTATTTTGTTGAGGGTCTTTTTTATTTTTATTTTTTTCAAAGAGATGTTGGATTTTGTCCAACTTTTTTTTTTCTATTGAAATGAATGAACATGTGCTTTTTTTTGTCCTTTATTCATTTCTCAGGTATATTACATTGATTTGTGGATGTTACACTAACCTTGCATTCCTGGACAAACCCATTTGGTCGTGTGTATATTCCTTTTATATGTTACTTAATTTATTTTGCTAGTATGTCATTGAGGATTTTAGTGTAAAACTTAATTTTCTGGATATTTTTGTCTGGTTTTGGTGATATTAGGGTAATACTGGGCTCTTAGGATAAGTTGGGAAATGTTCCCCCCTTTTTTTTTTTTAAGAAACGTTTGTAAACATTTAGTATTAATTCTTCTTTAAATATTTGATAGAGTTCAGTAGTAAAGCCGTCTGGGCTTGTGCTTGTCTTTGTGGGAAAAAACAAAAAAAACAAACTCACTGCTGTCAAGTCAATTCTGACTCATAATGATCCCTTCTTGGGTTTCTGAGGCAGTCGCACTACAGAAGTAGATTGCCCAACCTTCCTTCCGAGGAGCGGCTGGTGGGTTTGAACTGCCAGCCTTCTGCTTAGCAGTCAAATACCTTAGGCACTACATGGGAAGTGTTAAGTCTCCTTACTTGTTATAGGTCTACTCAAATTTTCTATTCTTCTTGAGTCATTTTTGGTAGTTTGTGTCTTTCTAGGAGTTTGTCCATATGTACATTATCTAACTTGTTCACCTATAATTGTTCATGTTGTTGTTATGTGCCATCAAGTCAAACTCGACTCATAGCAACCCCTCCTTGGGTTTCTGAGGCAGAATCACTACAGAAATAGATTGCCCCATCTTCCTTCCAAGGAGTGGCTGGTGGGTTTGAACCACCCCTAATAATCCTTTTTTATTTGTGTAAGGTTGGTAGCGCTGTTCCTTTTCATTTTTTATTAATTTTTTTGTTGTTGTTATGTGCCGTCGAGTCGGACCCGACTCATAGCGACCCCTCCTTGGGTTTCTGAAGCAGTATCACTACGGAAGTAGATTGCCCCATCTTCCTTCCAAGGAGTGGCTGGTGGGTTTGAACTGCCAGCCTTCTGGTTAGCAGTCAAGTGCCTTAGCCACTATGCTACCAGAGCTCCCAGTGTTCTCTTTTTGCCAATTTTGTTCATCTTTTCAAAAAACAGTTTCCTTAATTTTCTCTGTTGGCTGTTTTCTCTGTTTCATTAAATTGTTTTCTAATCTTTATTGTTTCCTTCATTCTGTTTGCTTTAGTATATTAAGGTGGAGGTTTGGGTTTTCAATTTGACATCTTTCTTCTTCTTTAATATAGGTGTTTACAGTTATAAATTTTCCCCTTAATCTGCTTCTCTTAAGTTTTGGTGTGCTTGATGTTTTTTTTTTTTTTTTTCATTCATCTCTATAAAGTATTTCCTAAATATGCCTTATGGTTTATTCCTTGCTTACTTAGGATATGTTATTTAATTTCCACATATTTGTGGATTTCCCAGATTTCACTGTTACTGATATAAAATTTCATTCTGTTATCGATAATTTCATTCCATTATGTTTAGGGAACATTCTCAATTCTATTTAGTTGATCTCTTTTTCTATCCTCTTTTATGACTTCGGTCTTTAAATTTGTTGAGTGTTGTTTTATGGCCCAGCATTCTGGAGAATAGTCCAAGTGCACTTGAAAAGAATGTGTATTTTGCTTTTGTTGGGTCTAATTGGTCTATGGTGTTAAGTCATCTGTTTTCTTGTTGATTTCTGCTTCATGGCTCTATTCATTATTGAAAGTAGCTTCCAGGTGATTCTCATTGAGCCTCAGCATTTCTGATGTAAGTTCTTCCTTTGCCACAGGACAGAGCATTTCTCAGGGTTTCAGTGTTCTCATTTGTCAGATGGATGTGGTGGTTCATTGCATTGCCTGGGATTGTTGCAAGGTTTATGGTTACGGAGCCTCTGCCCTGGCTATCTTGTGCTCCTGTTTCAGCTGCAATCCCTCAGTGAGCCTCGGCCCAGGTCACAGGAAGCAGGTTCGCTGCAGGCAGAGGTACTACAAGGGAAAGGAAACGTACTCAGCAACACCGATCCCCAGACACCAGCCCCCAGTGCTGAAATAACTTTGGATTTGAAGAGACAAGATGAGAAGGGTAAGCTGAGGCCAGACAACTGAACTTGTAAACCTTCTGCAGAGCCACACTTAAATAAAAGCAAAGTGGCAGCTCATGACTTCCATTCCATATAAATATTCAGGGACAGAGTGTATGGTTTGAGCCAACTATGAGCTAAGTGATGGGGCTAAAAGGTGGCAAATGAGTGTCTTTGGGCACCTGGAATTGGGACTACAGGGCTTTGTCTTACTGATCTCTCTTCCTTGTAAACTGAATTCCTTTTTCTTTGGAAACTGTGTAAGGCAGGGTCTTGGCTGTACCTTTATTTTGGACATTGGGGGTGGGGGATTGCAGGATTAAGGAGAGGTGGCAGAGTCCTGGGCAGCTGCTGTTTGGAAACAGTGGGGGTTGCTGTGTCCCTGTGGACTGGCATGCCCTGGATCCAAGTACTTTTCTCAGATACAACAGTCAGATAAACCTAGCAGCACACCCTCCTCTACTTGGTCCATCTCTGTAATTGAGATTTTTCTCTAAATGCTTTCTCTGGTTCACAGTGTTGAAGATAAGCCCCAGGCATTGAGAAGCGTGAGCCCACAAAATTAATCTACCCCATTGCTACCCCACCTGCAGCCCAATCCATCCATGTTTATTTGGAGGGCCTTGGGAATCATGTGGCACATGCTGTTTGTTTTTAATTTAATTTGAATGCCTGTGAGGTCACAGCTAACTGTGTTCTGTGCACAGAGGAAACCAACGAGATTCAGGTTGTCAGCAAGGAGGAAACTAAGAGGCTCAGCCTGGGATTGCCGCAAGAGCCAGGCCAAGAGCAGGCTACCGAAGACAACACGCTCATGAAGGGAAGAAATGTTGGGGAAGCCAGAGAACTTGGCCAAACTCCAGAGGTGCCAGCTGCTCTATTGACAAGCCAGGAAAATACAGAGCCTGAGGACCCTGAGCGAGACCAGCTCATCATCAGCGAGGGCCAGGAGGAGGAAGAGCAGGATGCTGAGGAGCAAGGTGGGTAGAAGGCTCTGGGCTGCCTGCTGATTCCACGCTGCCAGCACTCAGCTGAGTTGGTCTCCTTCCTAACACAGGAGGATCCCCATGAATTCTACCTAACAGCAGCTCACAATTTGGTGGTTTGTTTTGTTTGTTATCAGTTATCAAATTGGAGGCAGGAAGGAGGAATAGTACAACACTCTGGCACTTTGAGTTGAGGTTCAGAAACATTAACAGGAAGTCAAAGGGACTTTCAGGTGGAAGATCTTGAGATGAATGCTTAGCATTGAGGAAACATGGCCTCCTGGCAGGCAGGCCACCTGTTCTATCTATGTCCTCTCTTATGCAATCAGGTACAGTATAGATAGTAAAGACCTTGTAAAGGAACCTAGTAAAGGAACCAGTGAATGAATGGATGAATGAATGGTTAGGTAGATGGAGTTTAATGTGTTTTTGAGCATTGAAGAAAAGTGACATATGAACTACCTTTCTGGATTGGTGGACTTTTTTTTTTTTTTCAAAGCTGCCAAACAATATTTATTTCCATACATAGTAAGGATAATCAATAGTCTTTCTTGAATCATTGTTATATGATGAAAGTTTTCAAGTTTCTTTTTTTTTAATTTTTATTTTAAGAGCTTGTTTTACATTCAATGTAACGTGTACATTGAGTTTCACTGGATTGGTTGACTTTTTAAAGTGTAGTAAACTGAGATTCATAGAATATTCTGGGATGTATTTTGATTCCTTAAAATTTGGAAAGTTTCACTCCCAGTTGAGCCAGGAGCAGTTATGAGATGATGCCTGTGCTCTGGGCCAGAACAAGGCACAGAAGTTGAGGAACGTGCTTATCTGTGTACATGGATTCCATCTAAATCTAATTTTCATTAATGGTTTTTGAATAATGTGTCTTCACAAGCTCTCAGTTAAAGAGCTGCATTTTGTCAGCCTCCCCAAGCATCCCTGCTCTGGCCCCTGTGGTCTACATTGTCCTGCAGTGACAGGTACCCACAGTGGGAGGTAGGGAAAGAAAACCTGGATGGTTCATGCAGGAGCATCCAGGGTGTTTGAGGCGGTTCAGCAGCTGGTCACAAAGGTGCATTAGCCGAAGAGACTGTAGGGCCTGTGTGATACCCCTCCCTTGCCTTGCCTTTGTCACAGACTAACTGTAGAATAAACCTATAGGGCACGTGAGTCTGTGTTTTCATACCCCCTTAGGCAGTGCAGAGAAATGCCATCAGAACCTACTTTTCTAGGCATGCTTTTTCCAAAAAGATTTTCTTTTGCCTACTTGTAGACAGATATAAAATATATGATGATCTCTTTAAGTATGTCTCTTGAATGCATTTTATCCTGACCTTCTTTTTTGGGTTGCTACAGGAATCAGTGTGGTCATAAATGATCTGATTGTCTATGATGAACATTTTTTATTCCTCAGTTCACAATAGTGATTCTATTTCCTTCTCTTGGAGCAATGAGTCTTTTTGAGATGCTGATAATAACTAGAAACCTGTTGTTTCCTAAAATGGTAGTACCTTTCTTTAACCATGAGTTCATCTTCTTTTAAAAACTGGGATTTTGGTTTAGTTCATTTCCCCACCTCCAACCTAGAATATAGCCCTTTGTTTAGGGCCACGTTTTATATCCAGTAGAGGTGAAGTGCCGCATATGTATGTGGAGGACCCCTGCAGGAGCTCTGCACTGGAAGCACGCAGTCAAGCCCCTACCAGTTCTTGAGGTAGGAGAAAGCTCTGATGGTTACATGGTAAGCCCAGTACCTGGATGCTGGTGTTCTCATGGCATAAATAGACAAGTGATGTAGCTTACATTTTATGTGTCTGTGCTGATTTTACAGGGAGAAACCAGCAAAAACTGGGAGGAGATGATAACTACAACATAGATGAAAATGAGGCCGAATCTGAAACAGAGAAGCAGGCTGCCCTTGTGGAGAATGACAAAAGCCTAAATGGTGAGTACTGTGATGGGGGTCACTTTTCACATGCTTCTTTCTGTCTTTCATGTCCTCTTTCTGGTCTTTCACTTTTGGATTGACTAGTGAATTCCAGCAGTAATGTAAATAATTGATTTTCTGAAGGAGATTTTCTTCTCCTGGGAAGACTCTGAAAGTAGAAAGGGTGGAGGGAGATGAAGAGTAGAGACCCAAGATGATAAAGACTTTTTCAGAAAGTCGGTGCACTCAGTGGGTTTAAACCTTCAGCTTATCAGTTGGAGAATTTTTTTTTCTTTCAGCAATATTTAGTCACTACATTATCAATCAAGAAATTCCAATCTATGCACAAAGCTTCCTAACAGCTTTTTATAGTGACAGTTTGTGCTGTTATTATTATTACTATTGTGAATTATTGAAGAATCCAGACCCGTATTTTAAAAAGGAATCATTCTGGATGTGACCATTTCCTTGTGATTGGATCAGGTTGAACATTTGTGTAGCTGACATGTGCTTCTCTTACATCACACCAGGAGGCACATAAGGTCAGGTTGCCCCGCCATTGGTGATGCCAGGTCTGACCTCAAGGATCTCCATCGCAAAGGCACAGTTTCCCTTTGTAATTAAATAAGTAATCTGTGAGAGTGATGCTTTAACACGGTGGGGCTCTACCATCCATTCAGGAGTCTTGTTGCAAAGTGGTGACTTTTTTAATTGTCTTCTCCTCACATTTATTAGCTGAAATAGTGTTTAAGGAAGCTCCCCATTCCCACCCCCCATACATTAAATTCACTCTATTGGATTCTTAGGAGCTCTGGTGGCATAGCGCCTAAGGCATATGACTGCTAACCAGAAGGCTGGCAGTTCCAACCCCCCAGCCACTCCTCAGAAAACTAGGCAATCTACTTCGGTAGATACAGCCTTGGAAACCCAAGGAGTGGTCGCTAGGAGTCAGATCTGACTCGACAGCAGTGAGTTTTGAGTTTTTATCGAATTCTTGGTGTTTTCTCAGTTTTTAAGGGCTCCCTTTATGTGTTAGGGAGATTGACTTTTATCTGTGATAAAAGTTGCAAATATTTTCTGCTCGTTTGTTTTGCTTATGGTATTGTTTTGCCATTACAATGTCAAATATTTTTTTCTTTTATTGCTTCTGGATAGAGAGTCATAGTTAGAAAGGTTTTCTCCACACCTAGCTTTTAAAAGAATTTGTTTTTGTTTTGTATTTGCTTTCAAATTTTTCTTTTAGTCTCTGTAAAACAAGGACACTGCTTCAGAAAAAAACCACAGAACACAAATGAGTTCTTAGAAGGTGAACACCTTGTAGCTGCCTCCAGTTAAGAAACAGAACTTGGCCAGCTGCTCGAGACACCCTTCTGTGTCCACTTTCACAATGCCAGCACCCCGTCCTTTAGTCATTTTCTTGTGCTCCTTTATGGGTTTCTCACCCAAGAGGGCATGCCTGGACACTATAGTTTAGTCTTGCTTATTTTCTTAAATTTGATGGCTTTAAGTCTCTCTTTAATCTTCAAGTTACCCCTCCGTTCCTTTCTTTTGTTTACATTCAGTTAAAGAATCCAAACTGTTTTACCTGTAGTTTCCCATAGTCTAGATAATGCTGATTGTATATTCATGGGGCAAACTTGGCATATTCTTCTGTCTGTACATCCTATAAATTGGCAGCTGAATCCAGAGGCTTGATTACTTAGCTGCAGGCTCAAGCCTTTGGTGAGACAGCAGGTAACTGGTGTGTTCTTTCTTTAGAGGCACCTAATGGCTGTCTATCATCTTTTTTTTTTTTTTAAAGCAACAGTTGATGCTCAGTGCCTGCTTCTGCTGGAAGTCCTTGGGCAGTGCAGATGGTTAAGTAGTTAACGACTAATCAAAAAGTTGGCACTTTAAACCCACCCAGTGGTGCCTTTGAAGACATTCTTGGTGATTTGCTTCTGAAAGGTCACAGCTGTAAAAACCCTATGGAGCAATTCTGTCCTGCATGTAAGGGGTCACCAAGAGTTGCAATCAGAAACCACCTATAACATCCTAATTCCATCATTTCTGTTTCATTTGTTAACTGGAATATTTTCATAAATGACACTTTCCTTCATCTACTGTTTGCCTGGTGGTACTGTCCGATAGGAGGCAGTAACAATGCTTGATTCTTTCTTGCTGTTTTTCAGTTTTCATCATAATGAACTGTTTTCCTGTCAGCCTCTAAAGGTTGACCATTTAGAAAACTGTAAACTCATGGATTTAAATATTTGATGGTTTCACTCAATTTTATCTATTCTCCTTTTTTGCAGCTTGAATTGTCCCATCTTCCTTGGCCAGTAGAGCCTCCCCCATTTTGAATTAAATTGTGTTTAAGGGGAAAGTTTACATAGCAAATTAGATTTCCTTTAACAATTTTTATACATATTGTTCCATGCTGTTGGTTACAGTTTTTACATTGTGTCAACATTCCCTTTATTTCCATCTTCTGTTTTGACTGATCTACTTTCCTTTCCCCTCCTTACCTTTTCACCATTGCTTTTGGGTAAATGTTGACTGTTTGGTCTCATGTAGTTCATTGTTTAAGGGAGCACATTACTCATTGGTGATACTGTTTACTTTATAAACCAAACTATTATTTGGCTGAAAAATGACCTACACAAATAGCTTCAGTTCCACTTCACAGGTTATCTTAGGGCGAGTGTCTTGAGGGTTCTTCAAGTCTCTACCACTCCAGGAAGTTTGCCCTTTTTTAGGAATTTGAGTTTTGGTCTATATTTTTCTTCCATTCTATCCAAGACTTTCTATTGAGTCTGATAGAATGGCTGTAAGTGGTAGAATGGTTGTTAGTTAGTGGTAGCTGGGCACCACCTAGTTCTCCTGGTCTCAGGTTAGAAGAGGCTGTGGTTCAAGTGGGCTCTCAGTCCTGTGGATTAGTTCCTCTCCTACTTTTACCTGGCCCTTCACATTCCCCTTTGCCTCACCTGCTCTTTACTCCCTCTAGTTTTCCTCTATTGGGGGCTCTATCTGGGAAGGAGCACTCTAGATGAGTGTCAGGAGTATATTGGGTTTGGACTTCACCAGCTCATCTACCATGGAGACCATGGGAACCTCCCACTCCAGCAGCCAGCCTCACACTGGGGCCAGCATGCTTTCTGGTGTGTGCCTGCTGCCTCCCAGGGGTCTGTTCTCAGCTGCACTGATGCTCTGTTGCTTTCTGGTGTTCCTTCCACACAGATGGCTATCATACATATAGCTTAACTGTCTGTGGTTTGCTTTGTTTGTATTTTGAATGATTTCTGCAGGGATTCCGTCATCTAGTTTTGTTGTAAATGTTCGTGGTTTTTGAGTTTATCTACTTACTTTAGGTAGGTCTTCTGAGAAAATAAAAAACATGCCACTTTTGCCACCATTGCTTTGTTGTTGTTGTTGTTATGTGCTGTCGAGTCGGCCCCGACTCATAGCGACCCCTCCTTGGGTTTCCGAGGCAGTATCACTACGGAAGTAGGATTGCCCAACCTTCCTTCCGAGGAGTGGCTGGTGGGTTTGAACCGCCAGCCATCTGGTTAGCAGGCAAGTGTCTTAGCCACTATGCTACCAGAGCTCCCATTGCTTTAGAATACTCCTATTTTTATATTTGACATTTAGATCTCTGGGTCATTTGATTCAAATTTATGCAAGTGTATGGCCCAAAGTCTAAGTCTAATTTTATCATCTTTTATCTAAAGGTGTATCCATTTGGCCCAACACTATCTCAAATCCAGTGATTTGAGATGCCACCTTTAACAAATATTAAATGTCCCTATCTTCTTGGGTCTAATCCTGGATTTTCTATTCCATTGATTTCTCCAGCAGTTCACATTGTATCAACACTGGTCTAACAGCTTTCTTAACTATTTTGCAAGACAGGTCCCTCTGGGAAATCTCAGCCAACATCTTTTTGAAAATGTCCTTTTACCTTTTTATTCCTTTTTGAACTTGGAACTGTGTTAAAACTTATCATTCTATCTTTAATTTCTGCCTCTGTGGGCTGCATTTAGGGTAATTTTTTAGATATTTTAAGCTTTGTTTTCTTGGCACACTGTCTCTTTTTTAATATCTTGTCCTTGCTTAGGAATTCAGTTCCAAAAGGTTTCTGGGGTGAGGTACCATGTTCTTGATGAAAAGTTCTAGAAATTTATGCCATGTGGGACCTGCCTGGGCTGGTTTCTCCAGCAGTTAGAATGTATATGAGTGTGTTATTTGTGTTTTTTCTCCCCTCCCTTTTTAGTAATTAATGCTGAAGACAAAAAAAGAGACACCAGAAATTTACCTGATCAACGTGAAAAGAGGAATAACACTCTCTGAATCAAAGTGGAATCACACATTTCGCTGCATCAGGATTGAACAGAGATGACTACAAAATATTCATGTGGAACTGAAACACACAAGAGTGTGAAAAGTACTCAGTGAAATGTACATCTAAAGATTATTGTAAAGTTTTTAGTATGTACTTTATGTGGGAAAAAATGAGATTTGTCTTTTAGACACTTTTTTGGAGTACTTCTAAAGTGTTCAAGATGTCAAAATTTGTCAAGGTTTTGGCTAACAGGCATTTCATGAAATGAGCAACACCAAAAAAATACAACATAAGTTCTACTTCAAGTATGTTGACAGTGGTGCTTGTTTATTCTTGAACAGAACTTTTAAAAAAAAAAGAAAAACAAACCAAGAACAAAAAGGCCTGCCATTGAGAGAGCCACCAGAGGCCTCTCTTGCTGGCTTCCCCCTGGAGTCGTATTCTCTTCTACACGTCATGCGGAGGTTACGTATCGCAGAGTCAGTTCCGACTCACAGCAACTGTGTACAACAGAATGAAGCCCTGCCTGGTCCTGCTTGCTCCCAGCCTGTTATTACTGGTGGAGTGTTCTACTCCTGGGCACTCATTCCCGATTCTGACAGTCAGTCACTGACTATTAACAAAACACCACTACCAACAGTTTTAACAAATCTAAATACAGAGCTGTTGTGTGTGAGAACCTCTAAGAAGACTACTTCTATAATAACCCTTGTCATCCTTAATGTATAAAACACTTTTAAGTGACTTGTTATTTGAACAATTTGTGGTCTATACTTGCTTTGCTTAATATGTGTGGGTAAAGCAAAATCTTCTGTAATAAGTACTTATTACCAAAAAGAGATATGAGTGGACTGGACTTCCAACACAGCAGGGGCCTAGCAGAGATGGTGCCAACAGCCTGTAGCAGAGTCCAGGGAGGGAGGCACAGCCTCGTGAGCACAAGTTTGTTGTGCGCAAATCCGTGCCTACTTATTACAAGAGTAAAAGAAAAGAAAGTTAACTGATGTTGAAGGGTATTTACAGTGTTAGAAGTTGTGGGACAGTTTAGAAGGCAAGACATGCAATGCAGGTATGTGTCACTTTACTTGATAGGTTTTGTGAAACAGGATGTTATGTGATTTGGATTTTGTGTGAACACAGTACATATATAATACATATATTTGTATATATTCAATATACATATATCAAAGTAACCCTCTCACAACCTATTCTGGCTCTCCCTTAGCACCCAAAACCTCAGGGTTTACAAATGTGCACCTGCAACTGGCTGCTTTTGGGCACTTGGTACTTTCAAGCAGTCCCCTGGGGACCCTGCTCAGAACTGGAAGCCCTGAGGGATGGTGTGGAGCAGCCACAGCACAGCGTCACTCCACAGGCACCCACCAGGGGGAGCGAGCAGCCACCACCCATGGCTGCTCTTCCTCCCCTCCCCACAGACACATATGGTTGGACATTGCCCAGATGATGGATGTTATGCGGCACATACCTGTATTTGTTTTTGTCACTTTACACATTTAGTTATGACAAAATGACTATCACAAAACTGATCAAAATAGCAAAGGTTAATGCTAATTTTGAAAATAGATTTAGAGACACTGTTTATCCTAATCTATATTGGTAGCAGTGATGACAGGTTTGACTTTAATTGGGTCCTAATATTAAAGGTAGATCGATTCTTACCTGCAAACAGCTAGTAATCACATTCAGTGAAGATCTCTAAATGGTGAATGAGTGATGGTGTCTATTAAAATACATTTAGATTCACAGAATTTGAGTTGCAGGGGCCTCAGAGGTCATTTGGTATAATGCCCCCACACCTCCTTTTCCAGGAGAGGATATTGGGGCTCAGAAAGGTTATGTAACATTCATAGGGGCCAGTGGAGGAACATGGCACCTAGACTCATATACCCAGGTGTGCCAACACAGTGCATTCATATTTTAAACTTGAACATCTTCATGTAGTCTCTCTCTTTACCCAATCACTGAGATTTAACCTTTCACTCAGAAAAGGCAACTAAAATAGGGTATAAAAGTAGCTTTGTTTTTCTTTCTCTAACCTTCCTTTATGTGTTTATCTTAGAGTGACACAAATTTTCTTGCTTTCTCAAATAATGATACTTACATTCATCTCTTGTTTAACATACAGAGTTGCTGAGAAATACTCCTTGATTTTAAAACTGTTTTCACAGATATCCCCTTCATCCCTTAAGGATCCCTATAGAATCCCATTTTAAATTATGGATTAAGGTTAGTGACTTGCCTTTAACCCTTGTGGAATGTGATGGGATGTCAATAAAATATAAGATGACCATAATTTTTTCAGTATAGAGGTTTCTAAGGCTGTGCATTCAGGAGGATGTGTACCTGGAGTTCTTCTCCAGGCAGTCACTCCACTGGTTCCCTTGTGATCTCGGGCATGAATTCAGAGGCAACAATTTAGAGGTGTAATGGCTGTTTAAAACACAAAGCAAAATAAACCTATGTAGTAAGCATCAAATAAGTATCAAACCCCTGACCTTGGTCTTTTGGTTTCATGCAAACATAAATCAGCAGCTATTTATTAAAATTAAAACCTATTTTCAGTAAGTATAAACATCTATTTAATTTACACTTTCTTTTATACTCTCCAGTAGTGTATGTTGTTGTTGTTGTTGTTGTTTGCAAGTAGTGTATAGGCAGGATTATTCATTTGATTCCCACTCCCCCACCCCCACACAAACATCCAAGCAAACTTGGGTTAGATTTCACAAGTAGTCTAACTGTACTTCTGTATGATGGAATTTGAAAAATGAACTATTACCTGTTTAAGTCAGTGTGCTACATTAAATAACCAGAATGATAACAAATACAACTGTTCCCATTTGTAGTTACTGGTTGTCCACTCATGGTAGAATGTGTAATGGTAATGTGTAATGGTAGAAGTGAACTGTGAATGGTCATTTAAGGTCCAGTGGATCTGTCTACTCTTACTCTGTTTGGCCTAAAAGATTAATTTTTAATTATAAATGATAGTTTGAGGCACTGAACAACTTTAAACACTTGCCTTGAATTTTAAAAAAGATACCTAAATTTACAATAAAAATAAAGGTTCCATTAACTGTGGGTTAATTTCTTCTTTTTTCCACAATTAAGCTTTGAAGATGTTTTAGTATCAAAGTTAAGGAAATGCTTTATCTTAAATTATGTTTTCAAATACTTGTATGTTTATGTGCTGTTTCTCAGCTCAGAAGGCAACACTTTTTTAAAGTGTACTAAACCACTGCCCTTAGCAGGTTTTAAAAACTGATTGATAAAATTCTGGTTATGTATACATTGAAGGATTACTTGAAGTAATTATCTTTCCATGAACTTGTTTTTCACCTTAGAAAGTTGGATTTTATGTATTTGTGATTAACTTTAAAATCCTGCTAATAAAAGAAAAGAAAAATTCTTCTATCCTTGAGTGTGCATCTCTGGGCAAGTTAAATGACTTGACATATTTTGATCTCTAAATTAGAAAAATATATAAACTTCAAATAATGAACTTAATAAAAACTGAGTAGAATAAAATTATATCATCTAAACTAGAGTAAAAACCCCGAGTTAAATGACACACACCTACCTTGCTTTTGACACTACTGTATACCCCACACAGAGACTGTGATCCCATGATGGATGCTTGGCAAATATCTCTTGGCTGCTAAGTCCAAATAAATTATTGTGACTGATCATGTTGCATTATCAGACAACATGACTGATCAGAGATGTGGTCCTAGGTAGCCTAATTTTCCACTTAACTGTAGTTTTGCCTTTTAGCCCCTTAAAAAACCTTAACCAGATTATGATGAACAAATGCCTCAAAGGAAAGTACACAATTCTGTCAGTAACACATACTAACATTTTTTTTGTTGTTTTTCACTCTTTACTCTTAGGAAGCCCCATTCCTAAAAAAAGCCTAGGTATGGTATGTCTGTATTTGAGCCAAACTCATTGATCAGTAGCATTCATCCACTCTAGGGGCCCCAATCAGATATATGGATTACAAAGAAATGACAGGTTAGCTGCTTAAAATATTTCCAGAAAACAAGTTTCATGTTTGCAAGAAAGGTCAGACCAAAATTAAGACTGAAACTCTGACTCGGCTCTAACTCATGGTGACCTCGTGCAACAGAACGGAACACGGCCCAGTTCTGTGCCTGCTGTCTCCACAACCATAGGTTTGAATCCACTGGTGTAGCCATTATGTCCATCAATCTCACTGAAGTTTTTCCTCCTTTTCACTGACCCTCTCTACTTTACCCAACATGTGGTTTTCTAACAACTGGTCTTTCCTGATGATGTGTCCAAAGTCAGTGAGCCGAAGTCTTGCCATTCTCACTTCTAAGGAGCATCGTGTGTTTGTGTTTCTTCTAAATTGATTTGTTTGTTCTTCTGGCATCAATCGTATATTCAACATTCTTCATCACAGCACAGTTTGAAATCAGTTCCTCTTTGGTCTTCCTTTTTCACTATCCAACTTGTGCATGCCTATGGGCAACTAAAAGAGCATGCACCTTAGTCAGCAAAAGTGACTTTAAAAAGGTCTTTTGCAACCAGTGTGCCCTATGCAATACATCATTTGATTTCTTGACTGCTATTTTTTACCACAGACCAAATATATAATTGGTGCTAGTCTTAGGCCAAGCCACAAAAGCCAACTTAAGGTCCAAGGTAGCTCATACTGCTCATTAATACTGAATGCTACAAGGACACAGGGTAAGGCCCCGGGAGGCTTGGACAGCTGCCATGGCAGCATGAGCGAACACCAGACCAGACAGGGAGAGGAATGAGCTCGGGGAGGGTGGGGCCTTTGACTGGGCACTTGCAGAAACAAGTGGATTTGGGTCAGTTTTTCAAAGCCAGCATATTCATAGGGACAGACCTCTCATTTGAAAATGTGTCATGGGTTAAAATGAATAATAAGTAAACAAAAAGAAACATGCCACGTTTAAACCTAGACTTGAAATTAATAATCTATAATATATTCCTACCTTTTGAATGTTACTAGCTAACAACAAAATCTGTAATTTTTTAAAAGTGCCCAAAGTAAAATTAAAGATTTAAAAAAAAAATATTCTTCTATCATTTATATCGTGACATAAAATCACACTCCCCATGTAACCTACCCTCCCTTTAGAGCCCCCGAAAGTCCCTTTAAAATGTATTCTTACCAAAATCTCATGCAAATATTAATAAATCCTTTTATCTGAAACTTGGAACTACTCAAATTTGTTTTTGAACTACTCAAATGTTAAAGAGCAAGCAACTTCAGTTCTTAACATGTTATCAACAAATCGTTCTTGTTTTTCATCTCCAGCAGTGCATTTTTGTCAAGAAATTTATTAACCTTTACAAACACTATTTTCACTCCATCATTCATAAAAAATGATTTATGATTAAATCTGTAATAAAACCACGTAACGTTCATTAATGCATTCAGTAAGACCAGTTTCATCCATGGAACATAATAAACCACTTTAAAACAGCAGTTTTCAGTCACGTCATATAAGGCTGTCGAACTAAAAATATTCCTTATGATGAGATGTTATCCCAAGAAATCCATTTCACTTCACGTTATGTGTTAAGACTGATGGATGTATGCTCTGAGAGGAATCCAAAATTAGATTCCACTCCTTTTATGATCAGTTTTTCAGTCTCTCAAACAAGTTTCACAACAGGAAAATATTTGTGGGCAGAGAAATCAAACTCAGGAGGAACCTGTAAAGAAAACCAGGAAGCTTAAGTACCTTCAAATTTTCAGACAGTGAACAAAAAACTTTTTATTTTAGTTTCCTGTGTTCTTAGAGAAAAGGCAGCACAAAGAATGTGTCATTTGCTGAATGACTATAAAAAAAAAAGGTAAGAACTAACTTGGAGGAAGAAATGATCAGCTTATCTCTAAACCGGTTTATGAAGGTTCTCAGACAACATGCTGACCAGCCGTTTTCAGTCTTTAGCAAATAGTTAACAAAGGAAATTGGACTTAAATTTCAGGAAATGAGTGCAATTAGATCGTGGGTTCGCAACTCTTAGATCTGGGTCACTGACAGAACTAAGCAATGCCAAGGAGAGTCACTGGCGAAGCAGAACAGGAGAGAAGGAAGACCAGTAAGGGATAAGCGAGTGAACAAAGGGATGGAGGACAAATGAGCAAATGTCACCAAAAATGCTTCAGCGATTAGCCTTACTCAATGCAGAACTTCTGCAGTGAAATGCTAATTAACCACTATTCTACTTCATAAGCAAAGCTTACAGATCTTCCATCTCCATTGAAAAAATAAAGTTTTCAATTATTGAAGCACTCATCCTCACAAATGATGGATGACTTTATAAACAGTTTTCCCAGAAATTGTTTTTATCTATTTTATACCCAAGTCATTCCATTATTTACATGGAGGAAGGAAGGAGAAGGGAAGGGCAGAATTTTTAAGTCAACAAAATCTGTAAGTTTCAAGGTAAAATGGCAAGCTCTAGTTAATTTATTTTCTGTCTGCTGAATTCTTTTAGGATTTTTCTAAAATGAGTGTTTTAACATTTTTTTTGGGGGGGGATAATAACATTTATGCATTTTATTGAAAATAATGAAAATTTTCAATAATTTAAAGTCATTTATTTTTCCCACAATGTACTTACCTTAGATTCCTTTTTATGTCCTCCTGCCAATAACTTCATAACCACAAAGTTGGGTTTGGCAACCTTTAATATTCTATTGACCTGAAAAATGAGCAACATTAAGCTATCAAAACAAAATATATATTCATAATGTCTTTACAGATACTAATCAGAATTTTGCATAATGTGTTAAAATTTATGAAATCATTTATTTATAAAATAAAGACAATTTAAAAATATGAAATAGTATTCTTTCAGTAATACAGAACTGTATTTTTATAAACTCTGAAACTTCAAAGGGCTGCTCTATCTCACTTTCATCAGCGCAGTGCTAAAAGCATGAACTCAGGAGTTAGACCTGCAAAGTCAAATTCTACCCTTAATAGCTGTGAAACAAACCTTTGGCAAGGTCCATACCCTCACTTTTCTTTAGTTTCTTTATCTGTGAAATGAGAATAATAATTTTACCCATCCCACAAAGATGTGTTGTGAGAATTAAATGAGTTAATATATGTTAAGAGCCTAGAACCATGCCTGGCAAATAGTAAGCATCCTTAACTGTTAAATGTTAACTGTATTAGTATTTCTGACTACCACTTATCTAAGAGACTTCATTTGAACACATGAGTAACGGTGGACTGGAATACTGTAGTTCTCTTAAGAAATTTAAGAAAGAATAATGTAAAACTTTAAGAAAAAAGTTCATACTTTCTTCTTACTGTCATCTCTCTTGAAATACAGACCACCACAAGGTCAGGACCCCACCCTACCCCTAAACTCCAGATCACATATCCAACTACCTAAATGTTATCTCCACTTGGACATCCAACAGGCATCTCTAATTTTGATTTGTTCTTACCCAGCTCCTGACCATGCCATGCCACTGCTGCCCCCTACCTGCTCATGCCTCACTTGCAATCTCTCCACCCAACTCAATGCATCCAGATGCTCAGGGTAAAACCCTGGAAGTCACCTTTGACCCCGGTTTTCCTCTCACACCCCAAATCCACTTCATCTGCCAATCCTGATGTCTGAGCCTTAAAATACACAGAGAACGTAATTGCTTCAGATTATGTCCACAATCACTACCACCTCGCACCTGGATCACTGGCTCCCCTACTGCCACTCTTGCCTCCATTACAGTCTCTTTCTTATTCAGCACAGTGGTCAAAGGCATCCATCCTTTAAAACATAGATCAGATCACTCCTCTATTCAGAGGAAAAGCCAGGCATCATCTGCTACCCTACCATCATCTAACTTAATCTCCTACTTGCCTGACCACTCTATTCATACCAGGCCCTGGCTATTCTTCCAATACTCCACGCACACTCCTGCCTCAATGCCTTTACATACACAGATCCCTCTGCTTAGAGCTCTATCACTCTTCTACAATTTGCTCAAAGGCCATGTTATTTTAACAAGCCTAATTCTTTCCACCTCCTCACTTCCTACAGCATTCTTTATCTCCATTCCCCATGTGATTTTTCTTCACAGCACTTTGATTTTCTAATATACTATATAATTTACTTAATAAATTTATTTACTGTCTATAACCCATGACTCTTCTCCCAGTCCCACTGTATGGCTGTATCAAAATTAACTTAACAGCCCCACTAACAGACACACAGGTGTCTTCCATTTGTTTTGCTGTTCAGAACACTGCTGCCATAAGTGCTCTTGCATATTTATCACTTTCCTCACCTCCCCTACATGTGCACAAGCTTGTAGAGGACAAATCCAAGCAGCACAACTGCAGGGCCGAGGCAGCTGTGGTTTTGTAGATACTGTTAAACTAACTCTCTCTGATAAAGCTGTATGTACCAAGCTATTCTCCCCAGAATGGTACACATATTATAGATTAACTTTTATTTACAGAATAAATGTATTTCCAGAAAATTAGGTATATAGCAAATTAAGAGAAGAGCAAAACTTAGTATTTTATTTTGCAAGTCCAAAGCTCTGTAGAATAACTCAAAATAATGTCTTCTAAAATAATACTCTTTAAATCGTCATATAGAATAAGGTTTTTATTTCCTGTGATTATCAGATTTAAGATTTATATATTTTCTTGATATAATGAACTAGATACTGAAATTAAACATTTTTAAAGGTTAACACTTTGAGATAGATCAGTCTAGATCTTATTTCTATCCTTTTTACTTACATGATGGTTGTGAGTTTTAATTTCTCTTTGCATTGATTTCTAAATTTATACAAAGGAAGCGTTTGCATCACTGCATTCATAAAAATAACATTAAGTCTGACAAGGGTGGCTTGGCAAAGCTATTTGAAATCCTTGGCAGAAACACGACAAGCTTCACTTATTAATATTATTCTTTAAAGTTCACTTCCATAATTAAATTTTCATCCAGAAGTAAGATACGTATTTCCTAACTAAGAAAATACCAAGTATTTTCCCAAGAAATACTGTGAATCTAGCCTCACCTCATGGTCTGGGTTTGGAACATTTTCCAGAATCATTTTTGCCTGCTGAAAGTGCTTACTAGCTGCCACATACAGTTCTGGAGACTGAGGAGGAGGGCTGTACTTATTGAGGTCAGACATTTCCTAAAAAGGAAGGCAAAATAATATTATTCAAAATATATTCAATACAAAAACCTCTTAAATACTCTTTTTAATCATCAAAGAATTCTACAATGATTATTCATTCATATATAGTGAAGTGAAAACTCAGCTCATCTTTTTTTTGTATCGTTTCTTATGTAATATTCAATTCTAAACCCTCATATACTATACCTCCTTATTCTTTTTTTTTTTTTAATTTTTATTGTGATTTGGGTCAAAGTTTACAGAGCAAATTCATTTTCCATACAGCAGTTCATACTTTTGTCTCATACCACTGACTGCAATTTCCCACAATGCAACAGCTCTCTTCCCACTTCCTCCCCACAATTACCTCTTCCCTGTGTCCTTCTCTCTCATGCACTCCTGTCTCCTCAGCTGTCTCCCTTGCATACACAACCCTTCTATTCTCCCATGATTGATCTTTCCAAGGAGTATATCTACCTAATGTAAATGTTCAGCTCATATGCCTGCCTTTTGTTTGGCTGGAAGCCGCAGGAGTGAGTTCAACTCCAGACGTGAAGGGCAGCTTGGGGCCAATCTCAGGGGTTCCACCAGGCTTTATCAGACCAGCAAACCTGGTCCCTTTATTTTTATTATTTTGAGTTTTGTTCCACATTGCTCTCCCAATCTATCCACAGTCTCCTACAAAAGATTCTAAGTGGCTGACAGTGGTAGCCGGGCACCATCTAGTTCTGGTCTCATAGTCATACAGGCTAAGGATCGCATGGTGTACCAGTCCCTTGGACTAACTGTTTCCATTCATCTTTGGTTTTCTTCATTCTTCTTTGCTGTGGACGAGGAGAGACCCAACAAATAGGCTCCAACTCAATGCAACCCCTCCTTGGGTTTCTGAGTATCTCTTCAGAAGTAGATTGCCCAGTCTTCCTTACAAGGAGTGGCTGCTGGATTTGAACCGCCACCCTTTGGGTTAGCAGTCAAATGCCTTAAGCACTATGCCATCAGAGCTCCCTGCTACACAGATATGACATACCTAATTGTTCAACCGTCCACTCATCTATCCACCTGTATATCAACATTTTTCCATAACTGACAATACAGTACTGTACGTGCAAAAGGGTTCATCGTTGTTGTGTGGGCCTCCCATGCACGTCTCTATGTTTTCCTCTTCCTCAATGCTACTGTGTTGATCACTCACATTTGGCACATTGCCCTTCTCTTCATGCAAATCAATACTTGTCTCTACCTATCTAGCAGTGTTCCGTCCCCTTCCCTCCCACCTCTGGGAACCAACAAAGAAAATTTCTTTCCATGTATAAACCTTTTCTTGATTTTTTACAGTAACAGACTAATACAATTATTTGTCCTTCTGTGATTGACCTTTTTCACTCAACAAAATTCTTTCAAGTTCATCCACGTTATGCGGTGTTTTGCAGATTCTACCTTATTCTTTAGGGTTGCACAGTATCCATTGTGTGTATGTACCATAGTCTGGTTAACCATTCTTCTGTTGATGGGCACCTAGGTTGTTTCCATCTTTTGGCTATTGTAAATAGTGCTGTGATGAACATGGGTGTAGATATATCTGTTCCTGTCCAGGCTCTCACTTCTTTAGGATATACACCTGGTAATGAAATTGCTGGGTCAAATGGTATTTCTAATTCCAACTGTTTAAGGAATCACCATACTGCTTTCCACAGTGGTTCTATCATTTTGCAGTCCCATCAGCAGTGTATGAGAGTTCCAATCTCTCCACATCCTCGCCAGCATTTGTTATTTTCGGTCTTGTTGAACTTTGCTACTAGTGCTGGGGCAAGATGGTATCTCATTATTGTTTTGATTTGTATCTCTCTAATGGCTAATGATCGTAAGCATTTCTTCATGTTTGTTGGCCGCCTGAACATCCTCTCTGGTGCAGTGTCCATTCATGTCTTCTGCCCATTTTTTAATTGGATCATTTATCTTTTTGTTGTTGAGGTATTGGAGTCTTCTATATACTTTAGAGAAAAGTCCCTTGTCAGATATGTCATTGCCAAATATTTTTTCCGAATCTGAAGGTTCTCTTTTGACTCTTTTGGAGAAGTCTTTGGAAGACATAAAAATTTGATTTTTAGATGGTCTCATTCATCTAGTTTTTCTTCTACTTTATCTTATTTGTGCATTTTGGGTTATGCTTGATTGTCTATTTATGCCATATATTAGGGCCCCTAAAATTCCCCCTAGTTTTTCCTTGAGGAAGTTTATAGTTTTAGGTTTCATATTTAAGTCTTTGATCCATCTGGAGTTAGTTTTTCTGTATGGTGTGAGGCACAGATCTTGCTTAATTTTTCTGGGAATGGATATCCAGTTTTGCCAGCTACCTCATTATTCTTGTATCTTAAATACCTGTCATTTAAGGTATGATAAATGTATGCTAAACTGTGATGAATGCAGCCAACAAAGTCAAAGCGTTCTCACACGATTTACATTGCTATTTGGGACCTCTGTCCCACTGTTCTGTTTGATTTGATTATTTGTCTTTAAAATGTCTAGGTACAAACAGCACATCTCTAAGGAGAACTAAGACTAAATATTTTTATAATTATTACAACGAGGAGGTTTACCTTAAACTGTAGATAGTGCACTGGTGGTGGTGTCATTACACTGTTGAAGGGAGCAAACCTGTGTTCATATCGAACTTGTTCACTATCAAGCTCAAACTTGGGTTTTCGTACTTTGCCATCCATGTCAAATGCTACCATGGTCTAAAGAGAAAAAAAGGGAACAAGGAAGAGATGATGTCAGTAAGAAAAAGTGTATAACCTTCATTATAACAGACTAAAAACCAAGAAACATATTAACATATAGCTAAAACCACTCATGGCTCAGAAAGAAGAGAAAAACTGGCTTGCTAGCAACCATTTTTATATGTGCCATATCTTATAAAAAACTTTTTTCAAGTTCCAGTGTTTAATATATTACTACCTATTTTCCCACCACCCATCTGTCAGTTGCTGTATTGTAATGGCCTCCATGTTGCTATGATGCTAGAAGCTATGTCATCAGTATTTCAAATACCAGCAGGGTCACGCACGGTGAACAGGTTTCAGCAGAGCATCGAGACTAAGACAGACTAGAAGAAAGGTCTGATAATGGACTTCCAAAATCAGCTATTGAAAATCTTATAGCTCACAACAGAGCAGTGTTCTACCTGCTTGCTTTGGACTTGTCATCAGAAAGGATCAACTGCTGGAGGAGAATACCATGTTTGGTGAAGCAGAGGGCCAGTTAGGGTGAGGGAAAGCCTCGGTGAGACGGACTGACACAGGAGCTCTAATGGCTCAAACATGATGGCAATGGTGAGATGGCGCAAGACCAGGCAATTTTCATTCCACCACACACAACACACCATACATAACACTGCCGTGAGTCAGGGTTAACTAACAGGCAACTACTTATTTTTTCCTAGGGACATTAACTGTTTCGTGTACACACAGATTTCCATGTTTATTATTTTTACAACAGTTTTGAAACCTTTAAGTAAAAGCTTCTGCAAAAATAAGTAGCACAAAAAAAAAATAAGTAGCACATAACTTTTATGAAAATAAGCACAGGTCCTGTTTTTCAAATGGAAGTCCATGTTCTGTTTTATGTATTTTAATACAAGTTGTCTCAATACTTTCTAAAACTGTGAAGCACAACTTAAGAGTAATAGTGCTTACTGACTCCTGAAAAATGCCTGCTGTTGGATAAAACATTTGTTGTGATGCCCTCCTCCTTCCTAATATGCTCCTAAAATAACCTCCAAATACCTTCTCTTTCAAGAAACCTTTGGTGATCATCAATCAGCAGTAAACTCTTCCTTCTCTTATTGCCCATGCCACATATTTATCACCTGCCCTGTCTAGTCATGAACTAGGCACTTGAGAGCAAGGACCACATCTGATCAGACTTGGTATCCTACAGTCCCCAGTATAAGGTACCTGACACACAGCAAGGGCTCAGAAAATTGTTGAATAAATGAAAGCAGGTAATCTTTAAGCAGATGGGAAACAACACAAAGGTGAAAGAATCACAGAAAGACTTCATTTCTAATTATACTATAAAACAGCAACGCAGTTAAGGGGCAAAAGAATTTGATTTTCAACAATGTACCTTAAACATCCCAGCACACATGTTCTGATATGCCTGGCTCATTGTGATCTCTCGGCTCAATGGACGAACTATAATGAAAAAGAAAAAAACCCCTTAATTTTTTTTTTTCCCTTGCTTATTTGAAAAAAAAAAAATCTAATTTTAATAAACCTTCCCATTTGTTTACTAACCAAAACATCAAGGACAAAATCTACAAATAATAAAATACAACTGAAAGGCTAAGCAATAACCATGTTCCCCAAATAGCTAATACCATCAAAACTCTAAGACAAAGTAATGTTAACTTCTGAATTCACCATACTGAGATTTAACTTCTTATGTCGAAAACTTATGAATACAGTCCATTAATAGCCACCCAAACTGTTTAAATCCTAAGGAAATACAAAGTTATTATTTAATAAGGATCACAGTCATATTTGGTAGCATAGTGCTTAAGGCACTTGACTGCTAACCAGAAGGCTGGCAGTTCAAACCCACCAGCCACTCCTCAGAAGGAAGGTTGAGCAATCTACTTCCATAGTGATACTGTCTCAGAAACCCAAGGAGGGGTCACTATGAGTCGGGTCCAACTCGATGGCACGTAACAACAACAGTCATATTTATACTCTTCCTTGAGTGACCAACTGGCCAGTCCCTTTGAAACATATTCCTCAGAGTTCTTGGATGACACCTCAATGTGCTCTGTGTTGATTCTAACACTTCAACTTTAGATCTACTTCCCTCCCAAGCTGTCAGGCATCTGTCAAAAGGTCAAAGGTCTCCAGCTGTCCTGTTCCCAACCTATTCTGCTTGTTTACTCCACGTGACTACTTCTTATCCTAAGAGCCTCTGATACACAGCACAGCAAAGAAGTAAAAGAAAAGCAAGGAAAGGAACCTAGATGCCTATATGACTAGCTCTGGAACTCTGTTTTTACCTCATACTTTTGGAAGAGAAAATAAGAAAGAACTAAAATATAATGACCAATTATCCATCGCAGTTCATGCCCATCACAAATAAGTTCATCCACTTATTTGTAAAAATTAAAGTATATGCCAATGTTCTTTATTTCTTAATTTAAAAATAATCTACAGCACCTTTCTTCTTTTTCTTTGTTTTTTTACTGCTACGGCCTTTCTGCTGCTCTTCCATTATTCTTTCCTCTGCCATTTGAGAGCCATCAGCACGACTCAATGTTGACATCAACCAGGCATAAAGGAATTCAGAGAGATACCTAAAGGATGCAAAGTGTTAGTTAAAAGGACATCTCTTTGTGAGGTGTCTATATCAACATATGCACTGCTACTACTAAGGAGATACATGCTTATAATGGGTTCATGTTGTTTCTTTCATTTTTTAAAAAAATCCAAACAGATTATCCAATCAAATAATCGATAGATTAGATCTTAGAAATGAGTATTACAAATAACTGACTTTCTCCTTTTTGTTGCCGTATCTGTACAACATTGAAAATTTTCCATTTAATTTCCTATAAGTGCATTTTACAATTTTTCAAAAGATTTTTTTATAATTATATGTATGTATATACATACACACACACACACACACACACACACCCACTAACCCACTGCCATCAAGGTAATTTCAACACATAGCAATCATATAGGACCTATAGAGTAGAGCTGCCTCATAGGGTTACCAAGGCTGTAAATCTTTACAGAAGCAGAACGCTACTTCTTTCTTTCACAGAGTGGATGGTAGGTTTAAACTGCCAAACTTCTGAATAGCAGCCAAATGCTTTAACCACTGTGCCATCAGGGCTTCTTTACATATGTATACATACATACATAAATCAAATGAATACTCACTAACGTATTTTTGCTTTATCCAAAAAAAAAAAAACCCTCTGCTGTCAAATCGATTCCAACTCAAAGCAACCCTTTATGACAGAGTAGAACTGCCCCAGAGGGTTTTTTCAAAGCTATAAATCTTTATGGAAGGCACATCTTTCTCCTGAAGAGCAGCTGGTAGGTTTGAACTGCCAACCTTTCGGTTAGCAGCAAAGCTCTTAACCACAGTGCCACCAGGGCACATGTAACTTTTATCTACTAAGTAAATATTTTCTTTGCAATCACAAAAATAAAATTTTTTTGTATAATATAAATAAAAATTTGTATTATACAAAACCACTGCAAGAAATTAAGAACATTCAGGCTTATACTTTACTTGTATTTATTCAATAGAAATGCAAAACAGGAATATCCTACCAGGTGATCTCTCAGAAGTTCGAAATATCATTCTATCCTGATAAGCCAAAAAAGCAGGATAGAATGTTAATTTTATTTTACTCGACTCTACAATCAACAACCAAGGAAACAGCACAAGAAATCAAACGACATATTGCACTTGGCAAAGCTACTGCATAAGACCGCTATGAAATGTTAAATAGCAAGATGTCACTTTGATGACTAAAGTGCTCCTGACCCAAGCCGAGGTATTTTCAATTGCCTCATATGCATGTGAAAGCTGGGCAATGAATATGGGAGACTGAAGAATTGATGCATATATAACATACTACACAAAAACATTGTTTCACCTCCTACTTTGGCGAGTAGTGACTGGGATTTTAAAAGCCTGTAAGTGGCCATCTAGATGCAAAGATGGGTCTCTCCTCATCCAGAGCAAAGAAGAATAAAGAAAACCAAAGACGCATGAAAACAATTAGTCCAAGTGACTGGTACACCATGGGATCCTCAGCCTATACAACTATGAGACCAGAAGAACTAGACGGTATCTGGCTACCACTGTCAACCACTTGGATGGGGATCTATGTAGGAGACCCTGGACAGAATGGGAGAAGAATATGGAACAAAACTCAAAATCATTAATTTTAAAAAAAAAAAAAAAAAAGGACCAGTTTTGCTGGTCTGATAGAGCCTGGTGGAACCTCTGAGACTATGGCCCCTAGCTGCCCTTCAGGTCTGGAATTGAACCCACTCTTGTGGCTTCCAGCCAAACAAAAGATAGGCATATGAGCTGAACAATTACATTAGGTAGATATACTCCTTGGAGAGATCAATCATGGGAGAACAGAAGGGCTGTGTATGCACAGGGAGACAGCTTTGAGGGGGCAGGAGTGAATGGGAGGGAAGGACACTGGGAAGAAGTAACTATGGGAGAAAGTGAGAGGGGAGCAGTTGCATTTGGGAAATTGCAGTCGTCAATGGCATGAGACTAAGTGTACGGGCGCTGCTATATGGGAAGTGAAATTGCTCTGTAAACTTTCACCCAAACCACAATTAAAAAAAAAAAAAAAAAAAAAACTCACTCCGTCCAGCAGGATCCAACTCATAGCAACCCCTCCTTGGGTTTCTGAGGCAAAATCACTATGGAAGTAGATTGTATTTATTCAATAGAAATATGCTCAACCTTCCTTCCAAGGAAACGACAATAAAATTTTTAAAAAAAGAATTGATGCATTTGATTTATGGTGTTGGCAAAGAATACTGAATATACCATGGACTGCCAGGAGAACAAACAAAGCAGCCTTGGAAGAAGTACAGCTCCTTAGAAGTGAGAATGGCAAGACTACGCCTCTCATATTTTGGTCATGTTGTCATGAGGGACCACACTTTGGAGAAGGTATCATGCTTGGTAAAGTAGAGAGCCAGTGAAAACCAGGAAGATATTCAACGAGATGGACTGACACAGTAGCTACAACAAAGGGCTCAAGCATAGTGACAACCGTGGGGATGGCGCAGGACCGGGCAGCACTTCATTCTATTGTACACAGGGTGCTATTAAGCTGAAACTGACTCAGTGGTACCTAATAAGAACAAGCCAAAAACGGAGTTGAAATCTAGGATGTGGACATATTATCATTTGAAATACAATCTATAATAAATAAAATTAAGGACCACTTTTACAGTAAGTAAAAAATCAAAGATCTGTAATAGCTATTATTATGATCAAGTTTGAGTAAATGTCTATTTCCAAAATTTCCCCAAAAGATTTAAGGCAGTATACAACAGTAAAACACACATAAAACATAACATATTTTAAAAACCAAAAACTAGTCAAAAGAGATTACCTGCAATGACTAAGGTTTTGTATTTTAAAGCTAAACCAAACACTATATTTCCTGGTAGCTAAGGAAATCACCTTTTTACGTGATAAAAGAAAGTACATAATTTCATATGGAGAAAAAATAATTCCTGGCAATGATTTTTTTTCTCTTTCACTCTATAGCATCTGGGGTCTGTAACCCATATTGTAACTTAGTGAGGGGAGCTAATACTGCCTTATGATTATCTAATTTAAAGGCAGTCAGTCAAGTGAAGGGGATAGACAGTTGGCTGCTCTCTCAGTGAATTTTCACTAAGTGCTTTACCAAAATTAATTTATAATTTTAACACCTAAAGCGAGCCAAGGTGCTGACATTCTATACCAGTGGTTCTCAGAGTGATTCCTGGGGCAGCAGCAGCATCACCTGCAGACTAGTTAGAAATGCAAATGACTGGGTACCATCCTAGACCTACTAAATCAGGAACTCCAGGGATGGGACCACTAATCTGGTATTAATATAATTTCCAAATGATTATGATGAACACAAAAGTTTCATCAATGTTTTCTACTGTTGGTTTTATTTTTATTTATTTTTTTGGCTATACTTTTTTTTTTTTTTTTAATTGTGATTTGGGTGGAAGTTTACAAAGCAAATTCACTTTCCATACAGAAGCTCACACTGTCTCATGCCACTGACTGTAATTTCCCACAATGCAAAAGCTCCCTTCTCACTTCTGCCCCATAGTTACCTCTTCCCTGTGTCCTTCCTTCCCATGCACTCCTGCCCCTCGAGCTCTCCTTGTGCATACACAGCCCTTCTTTCTCCCATGACTGATCTCTCCAGGGAGTGTATATACCTAATGTAAATGTTCAGCTCATATGCCTGTATTTTTCTTGGCTGAAAGCCACAGGAGTGGGTTCAGTTCCAGACCTGAAAGGTAGCTGGGGCCATATAGTCTCAGTGGTTCCGCTAGGCTCTATCAGACAAGCAAACCTAGTTCCCCTTTTTTTTTTTAAATGATTTTGAGTTTTGTTCCATAACGTTCTCCCACTCTATCCAGGATCTCCTACATAGATTCCCCTTTGAGTGGCTGACAATGGTAGCTGGGCGTTATCTCTTTCTTCTGCTCTCATAGTTGTATATGCTGAGGATGGTGTACCAGTCACTTGGACTAATTGTTTCCATGTGTCTTTGCTTTTCATTCTTCTTTGGACTGTATGCAGAGAGACCCATCATTGCATCTGCATGGCTGCTTGCAAGCTTTTAAGATCCCATTTACTGTTGGTTTTAAAAGGGTCCACATGCTTTAGGGATCATATTCATAAACAACACAACAACAATTATCTAGTAAAAATGTAGGAGCAAAATCTGTAACTTTGAGACAAAAGCAATTCAAAACTACTAAGAAAGTAGACCATAAAGGTGCTTATAGACAGAACTAAAATTTCTTTCTTTAAAAGGTCATGAATCAGCATAATGTCCTCCAAGTTCATCCACGTTATGCGGTGTTTTGCAGATTCTACATTATTCTTTAGCGTTGCATAGTATTCCATTGTGTGAATGTACCAAAGTTTGGTTATCCATTCCTCAGTTGTTGGACATCTAGGTTGTTTCCAAGTTTTGGCTATTGTAAATAGTGCTGCGATGAACATCGGCGTGCAGATATCTGTTCTTGTTATGGCTCTCACTTCTTTAGGGTATATATCTAGTAATGGGATGGCTGGGTCAAATGGTATTTGTATTTCCAACTTTTGAAGGAATCGCCATACTGCTTTCCACAATGGTTGTACCATTTTACAGTCCCACCAGCAGTGTATGAGAGTCCCAATCTCTCCACAACCTCGCCAGCATTTGTTATTTTCTGTCTTGTTGAACTTTGCTACTAGTGCTGGAGCAAGATGGTATCTCATTGTTGTTTTGATTTGCATCTCTCTAATAGCTAATGATCGTGAGCATTTCTTCATATGTTTGTTGGCCACTTGAATATCCTCCTTGGTGAAGTGTCTGTTCATGTCTTCTGCCCATTTTTTAATTGGATTGTTTGTCTTTTTGTTATTGAGGTGTTGGAGTGTTCTATAAATTCTAGAGATAAGTCCCTTGTCAGATATGTTATTACCAAATATTTTTTCCCAATCTGTAGGTTCTCTTTTGACTCTTTTGGAGAAGTCTTTGGAAGCACATAAACATTTAATTTTTAGAAGGTCCCAATCATCTGGCTTCTCTTCTGCTGTTGGTGCATTTTGAATTATGCTTGGTAGTCTATTTATACCAAATATTAGGGCCCTTAAGTTTGAGCCTAAATTTTCCTTGAGAAACTGTATAGTTCTAGGTTTCACATTTAAGTCTTTGATCCATCTGGAGTTTGTTTTTGTGTGTGGTGTGAGGTACAGATCTTGTTTCATTTTTCTGCAAATGGATCTCCAGTTTTGCCAGCACCATTTATTAAACAAACATTCTCTTCCCCACTTAATGGATTTGGGGCCTTTGTCAAAGATCAGCTGACTATAGGTTGATGGATCTATACCTGGGTTCTCAATTCTATTCCATTGGTCTATGTATCTGTCATTGAACCAATACCAGGCAGTTTTGACTACTGTGGCTGTATAGTAGGTTTTGAGATCCGGCAATGTGAGACCTCCTACTTTGTTTTTCTTCTTCAGTAGTGCTTTGCTTATCCGAGGTCTCTTTCCTTTCCATATAAAGTTAGTGATCATTTTTTCCATATCCCTAAAGAATGTTGATGGGATCTGGATTGGGATTGCATTGAATGTATAGATTGCTTTGGGTAGAACTGACATTTTCACAATGTTCAGTCTTCCTATCCATGAGCTTATTATTATTCTTATGCTGAGCGAAATAAGTCAGTCACAAAAGGACAAATATTGTATTAGTCCGTTATTGTAAAAGTTAAGGAAATGTTTATATATTGGAGGACATTTTCTTTGTTGGTTACCAGGGGTGGGAGGGAAGGGGAGGGAATGCTGTTAGATAGATAGAGATAAATATTGATTTGGGTGAAGAGAAGGGCAATGTACCAAATGTGAGTGACCAATATGGCAGCATTGAGGATGAGAAAGACAGAGAGAGTTACATGGGCAGTACAAACAACAAATATGAACCCCTTTGTAAATACAATATTGAGTTGTTAATGAAAGCAAACATGGGTATAGGGACGGATAGATGGGTGAACAAGCTAAACAATTATGTATGTCTAAATGGAGAGTGTATCCAAGATCATATACAGGGTTGGCAGACAATGGGCCTCTCGAAGAGTATGAAGGGATGGACACTGGGAGGAGGTAACTATGGGGAGGAAGTGGGAGGGAAGCTGCTGCATTGTAAATTTTGGTCAATGACATGAGACAAAGTATATGTGAACTGCCGTATGAAAAGTGAATTTACTCTGTAAATCTTCACCCAAATCCTAATTAAAAAAAAAAAAAAAAAAAAAAAAGGTCATGAATCTCCTCAAATATGTGAATTTGTAATGGAGTTCTTTGTGTGTGTGTGTGTGTGTGTGTGTGTGTGTGTGAGAGAGAGAGAGAGAGAGATTTGGGTGAACGTTTACAGAGCAAATTCACTTTCCATACAGCAGTTAACATATACTTTGTCTCATGACATTGACTACAACTTGCCCCAATGCAACAGCTCCTCTCCCACTTCCTCCCAATAGTTACCTGTTCTGTGTCCATCCCTTGTAATGGAGTTTTTATTTATCATTCATTTATTGAGTAAAGATCCCAGTTCTTTATACAAAAATATGTAAAAAAATATATATTTTGAGTTTTGAAATCAAGAAGAAGAGTTCTCAATTAGCTGTCTCAAACCACACAAGAATGAATTTTAGCATGTTCCTTTATACACTGTTTGATTTGAACAGGACTGACTATTAATACTTATTGTGACCCCATGTGTGCAGAGCAGAACCGTTCCACAGGGTTTCCTTGGTTGTGACCTTTCACAAACAGATCACCAGGCCGCTCTTCTTTAGCATTATTGGGTGGGTTTGAAACTTCCAACCTTTAAGTTAGTACTCCAGGGCAATCTGTGTCTACTTTCACACATATGGTATATATTCAGTTAAGTGCGTTCCACAATTAGTACCTAGTGCCACTGAAATCAGGGCAGAACGGGTGTTAAACCCTTCCCTCTTCCCCCACTGAAGAAGAGAAAAAGACTCTTTAACCTATTTACCTTGGAGCTACTTTCATTAGTAATTTATTCAGTAAATAATCAAATGGTAAGGAAAAATTTTATTTGTACAAGTGTTATGACACTTTAAAGCTGTTCAATTCAAGATGATCTAGTTCTAATTTTCAGTATTTTTCCAATGGTCTTACAATTAAAGTTAAAATAGACTACATGAAAAAAAGTATCCTCAAGTTACACTCTATTTTGCAGATTGTATCCACTCACTCACCATCAACTGTACCACAAATTATTCTCTTACCAATATATGTAGTAGTACTCGTGCATGCTGTAGAGTTCCAATTCAAAGCCACTTAGAAGATACTGTATCATAATTCGAAGATTATGGTAAAGGACCCAGGTACCTAAGCAGGCCAAATGCTGCCTTTGGGGTTCTTGTTTCAAGAGCATAGTGTGAAGTGCTGCATCAACCTTCTCAGCCTATCAGAATAAAATGTCGTAACACTGACTTTCTTTTTTTTTTTTTTTAAAGGTAATGAGAACTTACAAAAAATAAAAAGCTATATATAACACATGAGCAGAAAATGTAAATCTCACCACCCAAGAACTAACACTTTGAAATGCATTTTCGGTTAAGTTCTCATTCAAGTCCCTTACCTCACAATGGTTAACATTTACATAAATATTCCTTAACCTAAATAAAATCTCATCCAATTTACAGAGGACAAAATATAAACAACAAACTTCAGGAACTTAGTTATATTGTCAATTAGTGTTTCTGCTCACAATTTTACTTTAATTACTGTAAAATTTTTATTATGCACTCTTGCTACAAAATTATAAATCTATACATACTTCATTAATTTATCCTGATTATAAAGGAAATAATGTAACATGTTCATCAGTTTGGATTTTTGTTTTGTTTTTTTTTTTGGGTAAACTCTTTCTATATCAAACTACCACATTTCAAATGGCAAATAAGTTTAACATACTAAATAATTAAAATAATGTTGCAAAGATTCTTTAAAACTCTGGACAAGGTGTGAGAATTGCTTTAGAAGGGAGGGGAACTTGTTCACTCTTACCTCATCCTGTAGGGTAGCAAATTCCTCAAGAATATGACCCAGCTTATCTCTCTGTCGAGCCCTGTTATGTCCATGGATCTGAATAAGACTACAAAATGGCTGCAATACACACACAAATTGTTAACTGTCAACAGGAAATTTCCTGATACTAAAGAAACTTAATGTATACCACGTCTCCAAAATCTGGTTTAAGGATAAAAAGGTCTGTTCTTATAAAACTCATGCCTATGCATATTTTTTTACATAGGCATTTATTTTTAAGAATCTTCAACACCAGAATTTATCAACAACTACAAGAAAGTAGCTATTTGTGAAATTTGTTTTCATAGGGCAAAAATACTTTCCTTCAATTTTTAGATATATCCCTGTAATTTCCAAAGGACAGTTTCTCTTCTGCTTATTTCAAGCTAAAACCCAATGTTCAAGATTGACATTTCTGTGCTGCTTTAAATATTGAGAATGCTTAGTAATTACAGGGCTTGAGTAATGGCTAATATCTATTGATCTTGACACTAGGTTTTGTACTCCTATTCCTTCCATGTAGTATTACCATATAAAACACTCTAACATTTCACTAATCAGAAAAAAGGCATGGGCAGTAGAATGCATGGATTTAAAAAGTCTGATTTTAAAGTTTTTTATGTATAATATTGTTTTATATTTGTATACTTTGACAGATATAATCTCACTTGCTCAATAATTACCCAGTAAGAAATTTAGAGGAGGTATAGAGAAGTTTTAAAAGACTGAGAAGTTTACAGAAAAGTAAAGTGATTGATATTCTAGTGATAAATATAAAATCTGGTCTTCTAGTGGTTCTCCTTTGACTATACCATGTTGTCCTCATATATATAGTAACGTGAACCAGGCTCAAAAGAGGTACCCGATTGAGTTCTAGAACTAATAATTACATAAAAATTATTTATAATTAACTTAATCCATTAAAAGATTTGCATTTTTCCCTAATTAAGACTTGAAAAAAGTTTATGATCTCATCTAAATTAACAATTTTAATTTTACTAACCTCCTGTTCATTAAGAAAGTACTAGGTAAATGGATAGGATATTACATCAAATATTACCTGTTCCTAAGGTTGAAAAAAAAGTTTTCATGTCTGTTTACAAAACACCTTAAAGATATAACTGCTGTTTTTCAAGTTGTGGGTCATAACTTAACCGTTTCTGTGGTCTCTGAGGGATGTAGTGACAGGTCATCAAAAGCTGCCTCTGAATTTAACAATTTACCAGGAAGACTACAAGTTATGAAGCCATCCACTGAAGTACAGATAATAAGAGAAATGAAAATATTTTATTTATTCAGTGAAATTAATTATGAGATGATAGATGAAAAATAGCACAAATTAATGATACCGAAGAATTTAAATCCTGTAATTTTTAAAGTGCACAGCATAGAAATCTAAATTGTAGTTCTTACCCGAACACAGTGAGTAACAAAGGAATCAATACAGTCCTTAGCCTGGTGATTATTATATAGGCAGCACCTGTAAGGTAATAGTCACTTCGTTAAAATCAAGCAAGACAAAAGCAGCAGGGACTACTGTAAGTGTCACCAATAGATGGGGAAGGTAGAAATAAGGGAATGGAATATAGAGAAAATGGAACCAAATCCATTAGTAAGTTGAAGACTGCTAGTGTTACATTAAGAAATATTCCACTATTACTGTGTTGTTCATACAATATATGTATGCTATTTCCAGTAGCTACAGTTCTCCTCGGAAGGAAGATGGGGCAATCTACTTTCATAGTGATACTGCCTCAGCAACCCAAGGAGGAGTCACTATGAGTCGGGTCCAACTCGACAGCACATAACAACAACAACAATATATAAGTTTGGCAGGTGATATTTACATACTGATTTGTATGTGCTATAAGAACGTCCATATAAACAGAACCAACAGGGTGCAACATTATGGTAACGCCTTAACCACAGCCAACCACCCTGAGGGAGCAAATTGCTGGACCGTGGGCCCAGGACCATGGTCATGGGGGACATTAAGCTCAATTTGTATAATACACTACACAAAAACATTGTTCTACATCCTATTTTGGTGAATAGTGAGTGGGGTCTTAAAAGCTTGGAAGTGGCCATCTACATGCAACAACTGATCTCTCCTCCTCTGGAGCAAAGAAGAATGAAGAAAACCAAAGATGCATGGAAACAATTAGTCCAAAGGACTAGTGAACCATGCAAACCTCAGCCTATACAACCATATAACCAGAAGAACTAGATGGTGCCCAGCTACCACTACCAACCACTCAGAAAGGGATCAGTGCAGGTGATCCTGGATAGAGTGGGAGAAAAATGTGGAACAAAACTCAAAATCATAATAAAAACCAGGCTTACTGATCTGCTAGAGACTGGTGAAACCCCCGAAACTATAATCCCTGGTCATCCTTTGACCCTGGAATTGAACTCACTCCTGTGGCTTCCAGACAAAAAATATTAACACGCATATAAAGTGAACAGTGACACCTGGTAGGTATATTCCTTAGAACAATAAATCATGGGAGATCAAAAGGGCAGTATTTGTACAGGGAAACAGATCAGAGGGTAGGAATGCAAAGGAAAGAAGGACACAGGGAAAAGGTGTCCTACAGGGAGAAAGTGAGAAGCAAGCAGTTACATTGTGAGGACTGCAATCAATGTCATGAAACAAAATGTGTGTGAACTATTGTATGGAAAATGAATTTTCTCTGTGAACTTTCATTAACCCCCATCACAATTTTAAATATAAATAAATAAAGTTTGTTTGATGTGATCCCATTTATATAAAGTTATAAATGTGTGAAGTAACTCTGGTATCACAAAGATTAAGCACTCAGCTGCTAACCAAAAAGTTGGTGATTTGAAACCATTCAGAAACTCCATGAGAGAAAGACCTGGATCACCATCTCCACGCCACCCCAAGAAAGACTTGGAGATCCGCTCCTACAAAGATTACAGCCTAGAAAACCTTCTGGGGGGCAGTTCTATTCTATCACATGGGATAGCTATGTGTCAAAATCAACTCAATGGCACCTAAAACAACATATACATGTGTGTGTACCTTCATATAGAAAGATATTGTGGTAGTTAAGGTTGCTGTCAACTTGGCTGGGCCCGGTTGAGTGGCTGAGCAGCTGGAGACAGTTATTTCCCATGGTGAGACTGGCAATCAATTCCATGGTGAAATCTACTAGCACAGCTGAGTAGCTGCTTTAGGGATGTGGTCTGCTTGCAGTACATAAGCAGCAGCTTTGAGGAAGGTCTCCAGCTTTTTGGCATGCTTGAACCCTGCATATAGCCAAGTCATCGTTTAGCAGCCTGCCATGCCCTGCTGATTTTGGGACTTTCAATGGACTTGAATCAATGGCCTGCTGTGTGGTTTGGTAGTATCAGGACTGTGCATTTTTACTTGTTGACCTTGGGTTTGTCTGCCTCGCAGCTAGCAGATGCCTGAGTGAAGAGATGTCTCTAGGTTCAGTGGGCCAGAAACATGAGGCAGAACTAAAGCCCAAGGCTGAGGGGCTTTCACTCAGACCCTGGAGCCTGGCACTTCAAACTCAGACTTAAAGCCTCCAAATTTTAAGAGAATAAACTCCTGTTTGTTAAAGCCATCCCATTTGTGTATATTCCTATCAGAGCAGAACTATGTAACCAAAACAGGTATCTAAAGTGATGGTCATCAAAATCCCAGAGGTAAGATTTTAGGTAATTTTTACTATCTTTCATATATTTCTCTGCATTATTTGAATTCTGGAGCATGCTATGGGGTATTAATACAATCAGCTTTTTAAAAAACAAAATTAAACAAAAACTTAGTTGTCTTCCCTTCCCTTCCCCTATTCCGTCTCATTTTCTATTTTACCTCAGAAATGTTTCTCAGTCTGTCTTTTCCTTTACATTCCCAAAGGCTAAGCCTTCACATCTCTCAAGTATAAGGCACCAAACAACCTATCACATCTCTCAAGTATAAGGCACCAAACAACCTGTTTACCTTCAATCATCGCTCCTCAACTCCCAGGTTGTTTCCTATTACAAAATGCAAATCCAACTATGCCAATTCCATGTTAAAAACTTAAGTAGCTGCTTGCTGATCATAAAGTTCAAACCTTACCAAAGCACTCAAGACTCTCCCAAGTCTTTTCCCAAACTATGTGACCACCTAATTCCCATTCATTCAAATTCTGAGTGCTTACTATGTGCAAGACACTGTTCTGTCACCTGAGATTTATCAGTGAATGAACTGCCAAAATTACTTGGCCTGACTCTGTAAAGTTTACATTCTAGTAGAGGACAAAGGGCAAAGGGAGATAGAAAATAAATATCATAAAGAAGTAAATTATACAGTAAATGAGAATTGTTAGGTAAGAACTGGAGTGCTGGTTGGGAGGTGGAGGGTAGTAGTAATTTTTTTTTTTTTTTAATTGTGATTTAGGTGAAAATTTACAGAGCAAATCCATGTTCCATACAACAGTTCACACACATTTTGTCTCATGACATTGACTACAATCCCCATAATGTAACAGGTCTCTTCCCACTTTCTCCCTGTGGTTATCTTTTCCCTGTGTTCTTCTTTCCCATGTATTCTCCCCTCTGAGCTATCTCCCTGTGCAAATACTGCCCTTCTGATCTCCCATGGTTGAATGATCTAAGGAGTGCACCTACCTGGTGTAAATGTTCACCTCATATGCCTGTGTATCGTTTGCCTGGAAGCCACAGGAGTTCAATTCCAGGCCTAAAGGGTAACTAGAGGCCATAGTCTTGGGGGTTTCACCAGTCTCATCAGACCAGTAAGGCTGGTCTTTTTTATGATTTTGAGTTTTGTTCCACAATTTTCTCCCATTCTATCCAGGATCTCCTATTTTGATCCCCTTCTGAGTGGCTGAAGAAGTAATTCTTAAATAGGGTGGCCAAGATAGCCTTCACTGAACTGACAATGAATAGACTTGAAAGAGGTTAAGGGAGTTAGCCATAGGGAGTTTTGAAGAAAGCATCTCCGATCTCTTATGTAAAGGCCCTAAGGTGAGAAAGAACCTGTATATCCCAGGAATACCAAGAAGGCCAGTGTGGCTGAAGATGAGGTCACAGAAGAAACAGGACAAGGGTCTAGACCAGACCATATTATGTCTTGTAGGCCATTATAAGGACTTTGGCTTTTACTGAATGAAATAGAGAATGTAACAAACACTAAAATACCTGGGAATTTATACCCTCTCAGGAGCAGGGCTGTACAATAAATGACAGGTGTGTGCAATAAATATTCAAACTCCCTTGTCAGCAAAAACAAGTTAAGACACTCAATGAGATGGATGGATACAATGACTGCAACAATGGACTCAAACATAACAATGACTGTGAGGATAATGCAGGCTCGGTCAATATTTCATTCTGTTATACATAAGGTCAGTAGGAGTTAAGAGATGATTCAATGGCACCTAACACCACCAACAGGAGCAGCCTTAACTGACAGGTATGTGGGCTGCCTTGTCTCTAATTACGACAACTATGAGCTGCAACCAGCACTATCTCAGGAGCGCCCATATAGGACCGAATCAACTACTTTCTATAGAGCCAAGAGGCACTTCATTTTTGCATTGCTTTCTTCTTTTTCATCTCCAACTTGGCTACAGCTGGCTGGTACTTGCTATGATTGCTTCCAAAATTATATTTATGTGAATCCTTGTCTCAGGGTCTGCTTCTGGGGAGTCCAATCCAAGACAGGAAGCTACCAGAGCACTTTACAGGAGATGTGATGTAACTGATTCAACAAATTATTGGTAAGAATGCTGAACCACTAAATATTCTTACAATATGTAATTTCATACTCCCATGTCTTCACACATGCTGGTTACTTTGCAAAGAAATAATGAGTCCTTTCTTTCTGCCCCATTTAAAAAAAAAAAAAAAAAAAAAAAAAACCTGCTCATTTCTCAAAACGCCAGCTCAAATGCTAATTCTTCCTGCATTATATCTGTTCCAGCCTCTTATAGTAGCATATTTTCAGGGTTCTTCCTCTGCCAAAACAGAGTATCAGTTATATGCATTTCAGATTTGTATCTAGATTCAGACCAATGCCAACAGACCTTATTTTTTACAACTGTTTTCTAGAGTGCCTAGCACAGTGCTATCCACAAAGTAAAGGTCCAATACAAGTTACTGGATTTCTGAATAACTACCTAATTTCAGTCTCACAAAAATCTCATTTTAATCTGAACAACATGAGAAAGAGATAGTTAATGTTTGTTTTGTTTAAAAAAAAAAAAAAAAAAACAGAAATTTGTATACTTGGCTCTAAAGGAAGATTATGGTGAGTTGGGCTTTAGCATAAACAAATACATTATCAAATGCTTTATAATACTTACTTGGGAGAAAGCACCGGAGGACTGACAAAAGACCGAAGTGCATCTTTCACCATGTCTTGCATGAGATGGGTTCCAAAGACTTTTTTGTTATCCACCAGGAAAGTGGTCTTAAATAGCACAGAATACCAAGGTAATTATATGAAAAGTTAGTAGAAAATTTTTATAAATCATTGCTTCTACAATGGGTGCTACTTATTAATCTTTATTTAAAGTTTACTCTGATGCAGGGGAATACAAAATGTCCAGAAAAAAATCTGCCAAGTCACGAGTAGTAGTATTACACTGAATTAGTCAGTAAACTGACAAGTCTAAAGTCAAATGAAGTAATGTATGAGAAAGGGTTTCAAAAATTATGAAATATTAAATGGCTATAAATATTATGTCATCCAATAATCTAATAAAAGCTTTTCAATACATATAAACTTTCTGAAATGAAAAAAAGTACATTTAAAATAAAAATTTGCATTTACTTTTCTTCCCTTAACTACAATGTATTTTAATATTTAATATGCCATACCTTGCTTGAATTCCTAATCCAAAATTTTTAAAATTTACATAAAGTTTATTTTTGTGATGTACAGTTCTGATTTTGACAAATTCACAGATATGTAACCACCACCACAATCAAGACACAGAACAATTCCATCACCCCAAAAATAATCCCTCACGTGATCCCTCTGTAGTAAATAATCTCCACATCCATAATCCAGAGTCTCTTGGAATTACTGATCTGTTCTCCATCTCTATAGTCTTTCCTTTTCTAAAATGTCATCAAAATGGGATCACATAGCCTTTTGAGTCTGGCTTCTTACACCTTGCATAATGCAACTGACATTCATCAACACTGCTGATTCTATCAATAGTTCACTCCTTTTTATTGGTAGCATGTCACTATGTGTATGTCCCACAGTTCTTTTATCCTTTTGCCACAAGAAGCACATATGGGTAGTTAAGGGCAATTATGAACATAATTGGCCATAAACATACACAAAAAGTTTTCTAGGAGAACATAAATTTCCATTTCTCTTGAGCAAAAAGTAGGAGTAATATTGCTGGTCATACGGCAGAAGTATGTTTAATTTTGTAAGACTCTGCCAAACTATTTTTCATAGTGGCTGTACCATTTTACATGTTTATCAGCAATGCATTCTTTTTTAGGTTTTGGATTTGTTTTTAAAGATATTCTGAAAGCTGGTATCTCAATATTAAAATCTGCCTTTCTCTAATACAAATGATGTGAATATCTTTTCATATGCATCTCTGCTATCCATATTTAAAATATTCAGCTTTCTGCCCATTTCAAACACTGGGTTGTGCGTTTTCCTATTAAGTTCACAGAGTTCTTTGTGTGTTCTAAACACAAGTCCTTTGTCAGACCTATGCTCTGCAAATATTTTCTCCCACTGTGTAGTACCTCTTTTCATTTTCTTAACAGTATCTTTCATGGAATAAAAGTTTAATATAAAAATTTTTGGATTGTGCTTTTGATGACTGTTTTCCCCAAAACTGCAAATATTTTCTATCATTTCTTCTAAGTTTTATGGTTTCACATTTTATATTTAGGCTTATGATCCATTCTAAATACATTTTTTGCATACGCATGTCCAATTGTTCACCCACTATCTGTTGAAAAGATTATCCTTTCTCCATTAATGTGCCTTTGTACCTTTGTCAAAATTAATTAACCATATTGGTTATTGATCAAGTCACCGTAGTAGTCTATTTCTAGCCATTCCTTCAGTTCTACTGACCTCTGTGACTATATTTTGCCAATACCACATCTCTCTTAAAGTTAGGTAGTTATGAGTTCTGCAACTTTGTTCCTTTTTTTTTTTTTTCCCCAAAAACTGTTTTGGCTATTTCATTTTGCCTTTCTAAATTTTAGGATCAGTTTGACAACATTTATATAAATTTTTGCTGTGATTCTGACTGGGATTCTTTCAATCTACAGATCAACTTAGAAATAACTGACATTTGAAAAATAGCAATCCTTCCAATCCATGAAAAAGGTAAGTTATCTCCATTTATTTAGGTCTTTTTTCATGTCTTTCATCAGTGTTTTATAGTTTTTAAACATAATGGTCCTATACATAAGCTATTAAGTGTATACCTAAGTTTTTGATGTTATTGTAAATAGCACTGTTTTTAAATTTTTAATTTCCTATTGTCCATCTATCCTAGAAGAAGTACAGCCAAAATGCTCCTCAGAAGAGAAAATGGCCAGACTTCGTCTCACTGAGATCATGATGTCAGAAGGAACCAGTCCCTGGAGAAGGATATCACACTTGGTAAAATAGAAGGTCAGTGAAAAAGGGGAAGACACTCAACATCATGGACTGACACAGTGGCCCCAACAATGGGCTGAAGCACAGCAAGGATTGTGAGGATGGCATAGGACCAGGCAGTATTTTGTTTGGTTATACACAGGGTTGCTATGAGTCAGAGCCAACTCAACAGCACCTAATAACAACAACAATGTCCACTGTGCAGAGACCTGGCAGAGCAATGGTTAAGCACTAGACTTCTAACCACAAGGTCAGCAGCTTGAACCCACCAGCTGTTCAACAGGAGAAAGATGTGGCAATCTGCCTCTGCTTCCATAAAGATTACACCTTGGAAATCCTATGGGGCAATTCTACTCTGTCCTACCCGTTTGCTATGAGTTGGAATCAACTTGACGACGGTGGGTTTTTTGGGGTATTGTTCATTCCAAGTACATAGAAACACATTGCTTTTTGTATGTTTGCCTCATATCCTGTGACCTCATTAAACTCACCAATCAGTTCTAGGAACATTTTGGTAGACACCTTGGGACTCCATATAGAAAATCATGTCATTGTAAACAGAGAATCTTATTTCTTCCTTCCCAGTCTTTTCTTTCGTTTTCTTCACTTACTGCACCAGTGAAGATTGCCACTGTGATGTTAAATAGCAGTGCTAAAAGTAGACAACTTGACTTCTTCCCAATCTTAGGGGAAAACTATTTAGTCTTTCATCATTAAGTATGATGTCTGCCTGTAGGTTCTGTGTACATATTTTATCAAGTTAAGGAAGTTCTCTTCCTAGCTCACCAGGAATTTTCATCATGAATAGATGTTGAATTCTGTCAAATATTTCAGAAGTTAAAAAACATTAGACTATGTGGTGAATTATATTTATTCATTTTTCACTGTTGAATTACCCTTGCATTCTTGGGATAAATGTCACTTGGTCATAATGCATTATCTTTTTTCATATATTACTAGATTTAATTTGCTAATACTTTGCTAAAGATTTTTGTGTCTACATGCACAAGGGATAGTAGAGTTTGTAGTTTTCTTTTCTTGCAATGTCTTTGTTTCATTTGGTATCAAGGTAACGCTGCCCTTGTATGAGTTAAGAAGTATTTCTGCCTAATCTACTTTCTGGAACAGACTGCAGACTGGCCTGGAGTTTCTTTATTAGAATGTTTTTATCTAACAATGAATTTGTTTTATAGTAAGATCATTTAGATTATTTATTTCTTCTTGGGTGAGTTTGGTAGTTTGTATCTTTCAAAGAATTTGTTCATCTAAGTTTTTGAATTTATGATGTTCATAGTATTCCCATATTATCTTTTTAATGACTATATGTTCTGTGGGAGCTCTGGAGGCATAGTGGGTAAGGTATTCAGCTACCAATGACAAGATCAGTTGTTCAAACCCACCAGCTGCTCTATAGAAGAAAGATGAGGCAATCAACTCTATAAAGATTCACAGCTTTGGAAACCCAATGTGGGTTGCTATGAGTTGGACTCGACCTGATGGCAGTAGGTTTGGTTTTTAGGTTTATATGATCTGTAGTAATATCCTCTTTCATTCCTGACATTACTCATATGTGCCATTTGTCTGTCTGCCTGCCTCTCTCTCTCTTTCTCTCTCATTTGGTTAGAGGTTTATCAACTTTCTTCTCATTTTCAAAGAACCAGCTTTTGGATGCATTAATTTTCTCTCTAAAACCCACGAGTTTTTGTTTGTTTCCTATTTCATCAAGATCTGCTCTTTATTGTTTCCTCCCTTCTGCTAGCTTTGATTTTTATTTACTCTTTTCCTGGTTTCTTAAAGTGAAAGCTTAGATTATTAATTTCAGACCTTTCTTCCTTTTTCATATTAACATTTAATGCTATAAATGCCCCTCTAAGCAGTTCTTTAGTTGTGCCTCAGAGATTTTGATAATGTTGTATTTTCACTTTATCAGTTCAAACTCTATCCAGACTTCTTCTTTGATCCATAGTTATTTAGAATGTCTTATTTAATTTCCAAATATTGGAGATTTTTCTAGATATATTTCTCTTATTGAGTACTAGTTTAATTTCAAAGTGGTTAAAGAACATTCTTTTCAGGATTTTAATTGTTTTAAATGATTACAGTTTGTAGAGCCCAGGATGGAATTTTGATGAATGTTTAACACTGTTAAGTCAGTATTTTCATTTAAAAATACAATACTAAGAGTAGAATATCTTTGAAAAGAATATACTTTTTGTTCCATCAATCAATAAAACGTTAATAGACATATAATTTAATGTTTATATAAGGATTTCATTTCCAAGTGAAACTTACTTGTAATAGAGATCTTGAAAGAACACAAGGTGACTGTTCACTAAATTCACAGAAAAAATCCTAACAGATAATTGAGAGAAAAAGCAATGTCATTAAAAGATAAAATAACAGCAGAAAATGTTTGTATTTAAAGTGTAATTTTTACTACACCTTTGCAAATGATATCTTAACAGAGTTAAAATAAGACAATAGGTGGCGTAGTGCCTATGGAACTTGACTGCTAACCAAAAGGCTGGTGGTTCAAACCCACCAACCATTCCTCAGAAGGAAGACTGGGCAAGTACTACCATAGTGATACTGCCTCAGAAACCCAAGGAGGGGTCGCTATGAGTCAGATCCGACTCAACGGCAGTGAGTTTGGTTTTTGGCTTTTTTAGTTAAAGGTTATCTCTAGAAGGATTGTTAAATTTTATCAAAGGGACAATGAATAATTTCAGAACGTATTTTTTAAAAAACAGACCAATAACAGTATTCTGTGGATGCCACTATTAAATCTGTATATGATGAAAATAATAAGACTGTGATAATAGTTTACTATTTTACACTGAGTCTCTTCTATTGCAGCCGTTTAGGATCCTCCTCAGCACAGCATTCATCAACAGCTGAGAGACAATACTCAAGATGAAGCCAATTTGCCATGCAACTCTTTCCTGGTCTCTTTAGTAGGTAACATCACCAAAATTTGAGAGATAGAGGGAGAGGGGAAGAAGGACAGTGAGTGGGGGACTAGAAGGAAGTGGTGAGGACACAGGGGAGGGGAGAACAGGGAAGATGCTCCTCTAGGACTCTTAACAGATACTTACTTAAGTCTCACTTATTTATTTATTTATTTTAAATTTTATTATGTTAAAGTATGAAACATAAACTTTGCCATTTTAACCATTTGTAAATATACAATTTACTTAAATTAATTACATTCACATGAATACCTGAGTGACACAAACAATTAACTGCTGAACAAACAAAAAACTGGTGGTTCAAAGCCAGCCAGAGGTAAGGCCTGGCAAGCTTCCAAAAGTTCACAGCTTCAAAAATCCTGTGGAGTACAGTTCTACTGTGACACACATGGGGTTGCTATGAGTCAGAACTGGATTTACAAAACTATTTTTAACTGGTAATACTTTAACTAATTAATGTGGGGAACACACATATGAACTCATGCAACAATTAAGGATCAAAAAATTAGATGTAACAAAAAGAACAAGAAAATCTCTATTCTAATTCCAGAGAGGCCACTAACCAGTCATTTAATTTGGCTTCAACCCCTGTCAACCTTAGTTTGCTTAACTGTAAAATGAACTGAATTCTCTATTATCTTGAGGAGGAAGGAAGTACACAACATAATTATCTAAAAAGATGTTCATCCCAGTATTGTTTATAAAGGTGAAACACAGAAAATAATCTAAATGTTAAGTAAATATGAACGAGCTGAAAAAACTATGGTATATACTTAAAACAGAATACAACATAGCCATTCTACCACTCATCTGTCAGTTTGTCGTACTGTGGCAGATTGTGTGTGATGCTGGAGGCTATGTCATCAGTGTTTCAAATACCAACAGGGTGACCTACAGTGGACAGCTTTCAGCGGTGCTTCCAGATTAAGACAGATAGGAAGGAAGACACAGCCAGGTCCACTTCTGAGTAAAAATGGCCACTGAAAATCTTATGAATAGCAGGGAAACAATGCCTGATATAGTGTTGGTAAATGAGCCCATCAGGTTGGAAGGCACTCAAAGTATGACTGGGGAAGTGATACTTCCCCTAAGTAGAGTCGACTTCAATAATATAAATGGAATAAAGCTTTTGGGACTTTCATCTGCTGATATGGCATGACTCAAAATGAGAACAGCTGCAAACATTCATTAATAATCAGAACGTGGAAGGTACTAAGTACAAACCTAACAAAACTGGAGGTTACTAAAAATGAAATGGAACACATGAAGATTGATACCCTAGGCATCAGTAAGCTGAAATGGATTGGTACTGGCCATTCTGAATTGGAAAATCATATGGTCTACTATGCTGGGAATGACAAATTGAAGATGAATGTTGTCGCATTCATAGTCAAAAAGAACATTTCAGATCTACCCTGAAGTACAACAGTGTCAGTGATAGCATAATAGTCATATGCCTACACGAAAAACTGGTTAATATGACTAACATTCAAATTTATGTACCATCCAATAAAGCTAAAGATGAAGAAAATGAAGATTTTCACCAACTTCTGCAGTCTGAAATAGACCAAATGCAGTCAAGATATACTGATAATTACTGGTGATTTGAATACAAAAGCTGGAAACAAAGAATAAACATCAGTACTTGGAAAATATGGCCTTGGTGACAGAAATGATGCTGCAGATTGCATGACAGAAATTTGTATGACCAATGAGTTATTTATTCCAAGTATCTTTTCCCAATAATATAAATGGTGACTAGGAGCTCTGGTTAGCGTAGTGCCTAATGCACTTGAATGCTAACCAGAAGGCTGGAGGTTCAAACCCACCAGCCACTGCTCGGAAGGAAGATGGGACAATCTACTTCTGTAGTGATACTGCCTTGGAAACCCAAGGAGGGGTCACTATGAGTCGGGTCTAACTCGACAGCACACAACAACATACATATAACAATAATATAAAAGGTGACCTTGCCAGATGGAATACACAGGACTCAAATTGGTGACATCTGTGGAAAGAGACAATGAAGAAGCTCAGTATCAATCAGAACAAGGTCAGGAGCTGACTATGAAATAGACCATCAATTGTTCACATGCAAGTTTAAGTTAAAACTGAAGAAAAGTAGAACAAATCCTTAAGAGCCAAAACATGACCCTGAGTATATGCCATCTGAATTTTAGAGATCATCTGAAGAACAGTTTTGATGCATTAAACACCAATGACCAAAGACCAGATGAACTGTGAAAGCCAAACCAAACTCACTGCCATCAAGTCGGTTCCGACTCATAGTGACCCCCTCCTTGGGTTTCTGAGGCAGTATCACTATGGAAGTGGATTGCCCAGTCTTCCTTCCGAGTAGTGGCTGGTGGGTTTGAAACACCACCCTCCTAGTTAGCAGTAAAATGCCTTAGGCACTATGCCACCAGAGCTTCTTATGAGCTGTGGGATGACATCAAAGACATCATACATGAAGAAAGCAAAAGGTCATTAAAAAGACAGGAAAGATATTTCCCGAAAAATCACCCTGCCAGCCAGGGACCGCGTGGACTGTGCACCGTGGCTGGGGAACAAGCAGACAAGCAACAGGCCAACGATAAAAAACCACCAAGAAGAGCCTGAACCACCCTTGGCATCTCTTCATAAACAGTTAACAGAGATCTAAATACAACAACGTCAT
>NW_006921592.1:22266827-22287946 GCF_000298275.1 Orycteropus afer afer | reverse complement strand
CTCTGTAAATCTTCACCCAAATCCTAATAAAAAAAAAAAAAAAAAAAGACAGGAAAGAAACAGAAGAACCAAAATGGATGTCAGAAGAAACTCGGAATCTTGCTCTTGAATGGACAATAGTTAAAGTGAATGGAAGAAATGATGAAGTAAAAAAAAGCTAAACAGAAAATTTCAAAAGGCAGCTCGATAGGACAGAGTAAACTATTACAATAAAATGTGAAAGACCTGGAGTTGGGGAACCAAAGCAGAACACACTCAGCATTTCTCAAGCTGAAAGAAATGAAGAAAAAACTCAAGCCTCAAGTTGTGCTATTAAAGGATTCTATGGGCAAAATACTGAATGATACAGGAAGTATCAAAAGAAGATAGAAAGGATCTAGAGTCACTGTATGAAAAAGAACTGGCTGAGATCAACCACTTCAGGAGGTAGCATATGATCAAAAACCAATAGAATTGAAGGAAGAAGTCCAAGCTGCCCTGAAGGAATTTGTGAAAAACAAGGCCCCAGGAATTCATGGAATACCCACTGAAATGTTTCAATAAACAGACTCAGCACTGAAGGCACTCATTTGTTTATGCCAAGAAATCTTGAGGACAGCTACCTGGCCAAGCATCTGGAAAAGATCAGTATGAATTACACCTCAACACAAAGAAAAGAAAAATTCTCACAACTGGACCAACAAGCTACATCATAAGTAGAGAACAGCCTGAAGTTGTCAAGGACTTCATTTTATTTGGATCCACAATCAATACCCTTCGAAGGAGCAATCACGAAATCAGATGACATATTGCACTAGGCAAATCTACTGCAAACAACCTAAAAAGCAAAGATATCACTTTCAAGATTAAGGTGCACGTGACTGAAACCATGGTATTTTCAATACCCTAATATGCATGTGAGAGCTGGACAATGAAAGACCACAGAAGAATTGGTATGATATATTTGAATTGTAGTGATGGTGAAGAATATTAAATGCACCATGGACGGTTATGAGAATGAACAAATCTTATCTTGAAGCAAGTACAGTCAGAATATGCCTGAGAAGTGAAAATGGTTAAGGTCTGTCTCTCATACTTTGGTCACAGTATCAGAAGAGACCTGAAGAAAGACATCATGCATAAAGTAGAGGGTCAGAGAAAAAGGGGAAGACCCTCAATGAGACAGACTGACACAATGGCTGTGATGATGGGCTCAACCATGGGAACGACTGAGGATGGTGCAGGACTGGGCAGTGCTTCATTCTTTTTTATACAAGGTCTCTTAAGTCAAAACGGACTCAACAGCACCTAACAACAACAACATGCAGCCATTGAAATAATGTAGAAATATGTGCATCTGTTGACCTGAAAAGATGTTTATGATGTAAAGATCAGTGATAAAAAAAGAAGCTTACCAAAGACTATGATCCCATTTTTGTGTGACAAATATTTACCTACAAACACACATTGTGTAAGACTTTATGACAGGATCCAGGGTTTAAATGCTCATTCCTACAACTTAGATGAGTTATCTAACCTCTCTAAACTTTAATTTCTTTATTTCTAAATTATAAACTAGTTCATAATAATATAAACGAAGTTTACTTCTTTTGAAGACAGAATATAATTTAGACACACATACACAGAGTAAAACCTATGAATGCTATAATCTGCGTAAGGCAGAAACCTGTCAGAGAAGAAAAACTCAAATACTTTTCACTAATAAAGAGCAAGAGAAAAATGGTAAGACTGCACCTTCCCAAAGGCAGAAAACTTGTGAAACCCAGGAAAAGAAGGCAGTCCAATTGAGTTGGAGCTCTCATAAATTTCACTGTATATTTAAATCTGTTGCCCTGGAATTTATTCCAACTCACAGGACACAGGGTTTCTAAGGTTGTAATCTTTATGTAAGCAGACTGCCACATTCTTCTCCTTCATAATAATAAGTGGATTCGAACTGAGGACCTTTCAGTTACCAGGCAAGTGCTTAAGCACTATGCTACCAGGGCTCCTCACATATATATATCATTTAACACATTGTCTGCGTCTGAGTAAATAATATATTTGAATTTGGTATGGATTATTTTTTTCCTGTTTTGCTTATTTTTCAACAATAGAACATGAGCGACTCTATAATTGTAAAATGTTATTTTAAGAAAATATGTCATGGTTGAAATAGCAAAAGTTTTGTTACATGTACTTTACCGTCACAATAAAAAAAAAAAAAAAAGTGATAAAGGAAGAATCTTGGTCTCCATCGTAAATGAAGGGAAGTGGTTGCATCCAAAATGCTTTTAAAAATGCTCTAGCTATTACAGAAAACAGGTATTTACCCTTGGGACAGCCAGTCACTAAAAAGGGATAAACTATTCTATTATTAAATAAAAGGTTATATTTCAGACTAGAGATTTATACTTACCAGAATACAATGTAAATTTGTTAAATTGACAACCTCACAGACCGTTTTTATTCTATCTATTAGTCTTGCAAAATAGTTGACCATTTCTTCTCTTTTGATTATTTTTGCATATCGAGGGAAGGTAGGTGGAAGTAGTCTCTGGTTAACAAGGGGCTCAAAACCCATCATAATTGGATGATCTAAAAGGAAAAATATAAAACCATAAGATTTTCAAAGTCTCTCTGAATTTCAGGTGCTCATATGCTATTAAATATAGAAAGAAAAATGACTTTCGAAGCACCTCCAAATTCTAATCATAATAGCCTCTAAAAAGATTTTATAATTGACCATTAATATAAATATAAATATATGAGAGCTCTGGTAGCGTAGTGCCTAAGGTACTTGACTGCTAACCAGAAGGCTGGCAGTTTAAACCCACCAGCCACTCCTTGGAAGGCAGATGGGGCAATCTACTTCCATAGTGATACTGCCTCGGAAACCCAAGGAGGGGTCGCTATGAGTCGGGTCTGACTCAACAGCACATAACCACAACAACAAATATAAATATATACACATTTTTTTTAAATGACATAAGCAGAATTAACCTAAAACAGTACTTCCTACCTACATGCTGAGGATGGGTTTCCCATCTCAAAATGAACTTCAAGCCAAATATGGGATAAAACCTGTTCACTATGGGTGGCCCTGCTGGTATTTGAAACACCAGTGCCATAGCTTCCAGCATCACAGCAACATGCAAGCCACCATAGTACAACAAACTGACAGATGAGCAGTGGAATGCTAATATATACGCTCAAAAAGAAGTAATACTACATGAATCATGACATTGTAAGGAAAAGTAAAACAGGAACCCCAAAATGTAGGCTTCTCTTCCTCAAATTATCCTAAGTGAAGAGAAAAATCAATACAAACTTCACTACATAACCAAAAACTGGCACACTAACGTCTGAATGCATCTGATCCTAAGATGTAATTTTAGAAATCTACAATACTTCAAAAGGAATAACATTACAAGTAATGAGACCTAAGGGTGAGAGTACCTGTTTCTATTCTCTGTCTCATGGTAACCTCCTCACTTTTCACACCAGTGCAAAGCTCCTAAATAACTGATCATCTTGAACTTTAAAATGAGGAGGTATCTCCAGTAAGTGCAAAATGATTAAGGATACTGGATTCAAAGTTCATCTACTGGACCATCAACAGACTACAATCTAAGATTAAATAGAAACAGTTTCACGTATCAATGAAAGATAAAATTAAAGCTGAATAGGTATCATGATTAAAAACTAAAAGAAAGACTCTACTTAATGTTCCTGAGGCATACACCATAATGGTTCTTAAAAACCAAAAACACACAACAATAAAACCACAAAAGAAACATATCCAACTATAATCAAGTTGACTCTGACTCACAGCAACCCTGTGTGACAGAGTAGAGCTGTGCTCCATAAGGTTTTACTTTTGTCAAACTGTATTTTGTTTTTTGTTCAGAATATACATAGTAAAACATACACCAATTCACCTTTCCACATGTACAATTCAGTGACACTGATTACATTCTTTGAGTTGTGCAACCACTGTCACCCTCCTTTTCTGAGTTGTTCTTCCCCTAAAAATTTAAACTCACTGCCCCCCGAGGTTCCTGTAGAATCTTTGCAGTTGTTGTTGCCAATGTGACTCCATACAGATAGTTCTTAAAAGAGCATAGTGCATAATAAAGGGCATCTATGCAAAACCAACAGCCAACATTATACTCAATGGGAAGAGACTGAAACCATTCCTCTTGAGAATAAGAACCGGACAAGGATGTCCTCTATCACCACTTATATTCAACATTGTACTGGAAGTCCTAGCCAGGGCCATAAGGTAAAAAAGGGAAATAAAAGGCATCCAAATTGGTAAGGAAGAAGTCAAACTATCCCTATTTGCTGATGATATGATCCTATACTTAGAAAACCCAAGAGACTCAGTCAAAAATCTACTGGAACTCATTGAGAGATTTAGCATCGTGGCAGGATATAAGATCAACATCCAAAATTCAGTTGGATTCCTCTACACCAGCAAAGAGATTGCTGAAAAAGAAATAAGGAAATCAATACCATTTACAATAGCTAACAAAAAAAAATAAAATACTTGGGAATAAATCTTACCAGGGACACAAAAGACCTGTACAAAGAAAACTTCAAAACACTACTTTAAGAAACCATAAGAGATCTACATAAATGGAAGAACATCCCATGCTTGTGGACAGGAAGATTGAACATTGTGAAAATGTCAGTTCTACCCAAAGCAATCTATACATTCAATACAGTCCCAATCCAGATCCCAACAACATTTTTTAAGGATATAGAAAAACCAATTACTACCTTTATATGGAAAGGAAAGAGACCTCGGATAAGCAAAGCACTCTTGAAGAAGAATAGCAAAGTAGGTCTCACACTGCCGGATCTCAAAACCTACTATACAGCCACAGTAGTCAAAACTGCCTGGTATTGGTATAATGACAGACACACAGACCAACAGAATAGAATTGAGAACCCAGAAATAGATCCATTGACCTATGGTCAGTTGATCTTTGACAAAGGGCCAAAATCCATTAAATGGGAAAGAGAATGTTTGTTTAATAAACAATACTGGCAAAACTGGAGATCCATTTGCAGAAAAATGAAACAAGATCTGTACTTCATACCATACACAAAAACTAACTCCAGATAGATCGAAGACTTAAATATGAAACCTAACACTATAGAGTTCCTCAAGGAAAAACTAGGGGCAAATTTAGGGGCCCTAATATATGACATAAATAGACTGTCAAGCATAAGTCAAAATGCACAAACAGCAGAAGAGAAACTAGATGAATGGGACTTTCTAAAAATTAAACTTTTATGTGCTTCCAAAGACTTCTCCAAAAGAGTCAAAAGAGAACCTACAGATCGGGAAAAAATATTTGGCAATGGCATATCTGACAAGGGACTTATCTCAAGAATTTATAGAAAACTCCAATACCTCAGTAACAAAAATACAAATAATCCAATTAAAAAATGGGCAGAAGACATGAATAGACACTTCACTAAGGAGTACATTCAGGCAGCCAACAAACATATGAAGAATTGCTCATGATCATTAGCTTTTGTTGTTGTTGTTGTTATGTGCAGTCGAGTCAGACCCAACTCATAGCGACCCCTTCTTGGGTTTCCGAGGCAGTATCACTACGGCAGTAGATTGCTCCATCTTCCTTCCGAGGAGTGGCTGGTAGGTTTGAACCGCCAGCCTTCTGCTTAGCAGTCAAGTGCCTTAGGCACTATGCTACCAGAGCTCCCAAAAAAAAGCAACCATTGCCGTGGAGTAGGACCCGACTCACAGCAACCCCTCCTTGGGTTTCCGAGGCAGTATCACTACGGAAGTAGATTGCCCAACCTTCCTTCTGAGGAGTGGGTGGTGGGTTTGAACCTCCAGCCTTCTGGTTAGCAGTCAAGTGCCTTAGGCACTACACTACCAGAGCGCCTACAGCATATACATATATGCCCTAAAGCATTCTATCCTTATTTTATGAATGCATTGATCCCTCTCATTTCTCTTAAGGCTAGCTTGTTTTGTTCTCTTCCTTTCAGGTAAGAGATTCCCACTCTTGATTATATGCTCAGATTTGAAACTGTAACACAAAATCCCCATTAAGATCTCTGTGAATATAGGTCATGCTTTTTGGCTAAGCCATTTTATCAGGAGTTATCAGAATATTCAAAATAATATATCGATATATAGAGAGATTTTGCTGATGTTTTTCTTCACCTTATGGGAACTCTGGTGGCATAGTACCTAAGGCATCTGATTGCTAACCCAAAGGCTGGCAGTTCAAATCCACCAGCCACTTCTCAGAAGGAAGACTGGGCTACCGCCTTGGAAACCTAAGGAGGGGTTGCCAAGAGTCAAATCAACTCAATGGGAGTGAGTATAGTTTTTTTGTTTGTTTATGCTGGTTGGATTTTCATACGAAGAGTCTTTAAATCTTACGTGGCATTCATGAGCTTGGCTGTACTGTTTTGGAAGCTGAGCACTGGAGAAAAAAGGCTGGAGGGGCTGGGGGGGAGACTGTTGAAGGGAGGGGCAGGAGCAAGTCACATTAATTGGTATTTAGACTTTCATGTAATTCCCCCGTATTGCGCACCCTTCAACTGTAGTTCTTAGTCCAGAATCCCTGCTTCCCTACTCCAGTGAAATAAGCTATACATTCTGAGGGACTAGAATGTCAGTCACCAAGTAATGCAAAAGGTAACTGTTATTTCTCAACAGATTTTCAGCCAGTTTTCATGTCATCAGTTCAATCCTCATCCTCACATCCAGAGTACCCAGTACACTACAGTCTTTAGGGAATTCACAGTTCAAACAGGGTTTCTTCTTCCGCTTCCCTAGTAATGAAGAATTATTCAGTGTTTTGGGGACAGCTAAGTCAGTGCCTATTTGTTTTACAACTTCGAAAATTTTGCTGCTGTTGTCTCTTCTCCCTGTATTTTTTTCTCTTTCTTGATTCTGTATTTTAAAAAATCACTTCATCATTGTTTCATTTGGGTTTCAGAAAGTAAATTCATACATTCAGTTCATCAACTTTACTCAGACATCTTTTATTTTAAATAGATGATCAAGCCCTTTTGAACTTGAGTATGTCACATTTCAAAATATACTCCAAAAGTGTACCTACCAATTTCAGGCAATATAAAATTTAAATAAATTTGTCCTTTCCATTCATAATTGTTGAAGATGTTAATAATCCAAAGGGCAACAAACTAGCTTAACCCACAGATAACTATGAAAGAACATGGGTGAGAAAAACAAATTCTGACATGTGGAACCAAGAAAGTCTCATGGAAGAGATGATTTGAACACCATTTTGAAGAACAGGTAAATATTCCACAGATAAAGAAAAAGAAATGTAGAATTCAAGAGGGACAAAATAGCATAAGCAAAGACAAAGAGCAACATTTGCCTCCCTGGGTCATTTTTTTCTTTTGTTTCTTCAACAAAGATATTCTCCAAGGTTTTGAAACCAGCAAACCCTTAAATAATCACATTCACTTTTAATTTCAATTAGCACCTAATACGAAAATGACCCTAGAATCAAATACTTACTTTCTTAATGGACTGTTCCATCTCACAGTATCAACAAAATCTCATTAATTATCTGAGCTGCCTGCCTTACTCACCTCCTGTCCCCAAAGCAGTTCTGCCATCTTAATTCATTAAAACATGATCATCCATCAAGTATACCCCACAAGTACAAGCTTGAATCTTCCTGCTTTCCCCCTGAATACCACTATTTCCAAATCCTATTGATTCTACCTCTTCAATAAGAACCAAAAATGAATGCTCAATGATTTCAAGCCTTAAACAGCCATTCTGTCACTAGCTGGAGTTAACATAATCATAACAAAGCAAAACTAATCTACACTATTTCTCATCATCATTAGGAAAGTATTAACTTTTTTCTTATAGAACAGTGTGGCTTTATGCTTAAGGAATAATTACAAGCCAGCTAAAAGGTATTATTATATAGAATACAAAGCACAGAGTGAGTATTTCCAAATTTTAAAACTTCACTTACTTAGTCATTAGACTATCTTTTTAAAAGTTTATTCAAGCTACTTTTATACAAAGTATCTTTCTGAAGCTTCATTTGTCAGTAGTCTATAAAACAGAAAGATACTGGAGAATGTGCACAGGAAAGGTTTTTTAACCACTGCTATAAAATATAGGGAAACCACATGGGCAACTAATGACCCTCTGACAATTATCTTCAGTGTCTGCTCAACTGCAAACAGAGAAAAGACCAACCCAAGATAAGGCAAAAAAGAGATCCAGTAATCTGGAAGACTTGTTTTGCATTATTAGTAACTTGCTGACACACAACCAATAAACAAATTATTTTGAAATCCTGTATATATGGTGGTTTCCATAAAAGCATTTCTTTAATAGACTTCAAAGTACTGAAGAGTGGTGGCTATGTTACATACACCTTTCTGTAAACACGTACCAGACAGCTTGCAACAAAACCTTTTTTTATATTCCATGGTTACAAAATGACACCTAGTCAATCATTTCATAATATATTCATCATTCTAGAGAAAATAAGGGAGTTCTGGTGGTGTAGTGCCTAAGGCATTTGACTGCTAACCAGAAAGCTGGAAGTTCAAACCTACCAGCCACTCCTCAGAAGGCAGATTGGGCAATCTACTTCTATAGAGATACTGCCCCAGAAACCCAAGAAGGGGTTGTTGCTATGAGTCAGAAATGACTCAACGGCAGTGAGTTTGATTTTTTGTTTGTTTAGAGAAAATATAAATGAATATGAATTCAGAACAATTATTAGAAACATAGTTATGAAAATACTGATTTCCTAATTCAAATTACCTTCTGGACTGTTCCACTATCTAATGTTTAAGTAAGAAAAAATTTGTGGATAGGGAACACAACTGTAGTCCCTAAAAGAAGAAGGGCAAGGGCAGAAAAGCAGATGGGTGTGAATCAGTAAAACTTTGTCTCTCTGGTCACAGGACCAGCAACTGGGAAACTATAATATAAAGAATATAAATATCATCTCACTTTAATGAACTTTAAGTACAATCAAAATTGCTACACAATATGTAAAATAAGAACTCAGTTGCAAAAATTTTTATGAAACACACTGTTCCTTTTACTTTAAGGTATATTTCATAAATAAAATCTACTGAGTGCCAACAATGTGCCAGGCACTGTCCAAACCAAACCAAACTCACTGCCGTTGAGTCAGTTCTGACTCACAGAGACCCCTCCTTGGGTTTCTAAGGTGGTATCTCTATGGAAGTAGATTGCCCAGTCTTCCTTCCAAGGAGTGGCTGGTGGGTTTGAACTACCGGCCACAGGCACTGTAAAGATATACAAGTAAGAATATAGTCTCTAGCCTGAAAGCACTCAAAATCAGAAAGACAAGTAGGCAATCAATTAAAATACAATGTACTACAAAAAAGTTTTAACAGAGGCATGTATGCAGTGCAATGAGGCCACAGAAGGAATATGAGGCCTGCCTGGCAGAGTCAGGGAAGGCTGTGTAATGGAGATGATGATGATCTCTCAGACAAAGTAAAAAGGGAAGAGGTGATACAAAAAGAATGTAGTGCTGGTATCACAGCAGAATCACCAGACAGGGTTAATATTCTAAGCCCAAATGGTAAATACAGAACATAGCCAGGTTGTATGGTACTATGTGTTTTTTTTTTTTTTTAAAAAAAAGAGACTAAACACTCTATATATATAAGGCTACAGAGTAAAACAATGCAAGGTTCAGACAGATTGACTTAAATGAATTTTTTAATAAATTAAATACTATACATTCTGAATGGAAAAGAAAAACCAAGTAGGCACAAAATGAACAATTACCTCCTTTTGTGGTATCATTCTGGGCCTGGATGCCATGATGCAATGAATTATGAATGGCAGACAAAAGATCTGCTGCTTGAATCATCAATTTTTGAGCTTCTGCAACAGCACTGGTCTAGCAAATAAATCACCAAAAACATTCTTACATATTCTTTCACTGAAAGATATACATTAAATAGGAAAATCCTATAAACAATAATGAAATTAAATGCTTTTTGTAATGACATTGGTTTTCACAAATTATTCACTTAAATACAGGATGCCCAAGATACTGTTAGGATAGAAATTTTTTTTTTTTTTTTTTTTTAATTCCTATTTATGCCTTGTAGGTGCCATTAAAAACAGTAGGAAACATTTCTGGTTTATTCTGTTACTCTTATATTAAAAAAAAAAAAAAAGATTCAGGCAACTAGAAAATGGAGAATTTCAACATTTCTACTCTGTCACGTAAGATAGGAAAAATAAAATTACAAATGTTAAGTCAAATATTAACGTCTGGATCTCTTACTTTTCACTTATTGACTATTCAAAAATTAATCTGTAACTGACTTGACTTAATGTAAACATAGATAAAAGATAAAATAATCACCATCTAGGGCTTGTTTTTGGTCTATACAAATCCAACAGTTAATGATTTGTTAAGTGAAGGAAGAAACAGGCCTACTTAAAATTCTCATTTCATTTTCTCCTTCCAATTCCCAATAGAAGAAAACCAACAAGCAATTTCACCTTCTATTGCCTTTTCATAGATAAGTGGTATCAGTGAATATTATTTTTATCTCAATAACAGACCTGGATATGTTCTAGAGTAGAATGTAAAATTCATGTGACTTTTCAGGAAACTCATCGGGGGTTCTCTTGTGTAAATACACCAAATGCTGAAGGCTGCTGTATTTGCCATCAAGATTATTTCAAGAAGGCATTCCATTCAAAAATCACTAAACACTAAAACATGGATAGACAAATTATTGTAAATGCTCTTACCTCTTTCTTTGTAAAGGCTATAAGCACTGTCAGTAACACTCGAGTAAATTTCACTCTGCTAAAAACTGCTAAACATTGTTGATGCTAAAATAAAAAGGAAAGAATTAAGTTAAAAGATGCAAAGCATGTCAAAGGAATTTCATTTTTAAATAATGTTATTTTAACTCCTAAATCTCAATGTCAGTAACTTACTACACATTGCAAACAACTTCACTTACAGACTTTTAAATGCCTGAAAAATTAAGTTGCACATAACATAAAACAAAGCTTATTCTTTTGAAACAGAAATATAAAAAAGCTTTCTGAAACAACAGTAACAATTTTTTTTCCTATCAAAAGTTAGTATTATTTCAAAACAAAAAAAAAGATTCAATTAAGATGTTAAAAAGGATTAAAAAGTGCATTAAGCGGAATCAGCAAATTTAGGATCTTTCAAGGGTTCAGCAACTTTTGACCCTGGACAAGTTCTTCAGCCTTCCAAGCTCTCATGCATCTTCTAGTAAAGATCTTTTTTTTTATCCTGCCTCATAAAAATATTGAAGAGCTTTGAAATCATGTATCTGAAAGAGCTGTATTATCATTCTATTAAAATAAATACAAGGGAAATAAAAATCCCTTGTAATGTCCAATTTTTAAAGAAATACCTTCAAAAGGGCTTCCATAAATTATAACGCAGTTCATAAAACTACAACATTAAGAGGTAGACTTCTCTGATATTATCTACCAGAAAATAAGTTCAATTACTTCTAGTTCAACTTCTGGGTCTCTTTCTTCTCCTTGTCGACTTCGAGTACTCTAAAATTTTAAAAAAGCTAAATTAAAACAAACACAAACCTGTACAACTATTAGATTATAAATAAACAAGAGAAAGTACGAAATTAATTTACTAAATATATACAAGAATCTATTTTTTAAGAAATTTCTATAAAATATACCAGTGTCTAGCATTTATTTTCTTCCTATGAATAGTACAGACTTAAAATTTACTTTGAACTAAGTGACAAAAATCACCCAAAATAAGCAGGAATTAAAAACAGCAAAAGCAAAAAACAATGTAAGCAAAGGCACATGGCACAAAGTACTACTCTACTTTATCATACATTTATTAATTGAAATTCCTGATGCTCTCAAAATTAGAAAAAAATAGTAACCTTTACAAATCACATCATAAAGCAAAGTCATATAGTAAATGCTCATCTCTTCTACACAAAGATGTAAAACATCTTATTAGTACTAAAGTAATACATCAATTCACTATTTTATATGACAAAATCCCAGGGCAGTACTATAAGAAGATCTGCAGAAGATCTGGGTTCTAGCCCTGGAGCTGCCACTTACTTGTGGTATTTAAATCTTTAAGTAAGGCTCAAATAACTTAATTCCTTTGAGCCGCCTTTCCCTTATCTAAAAGTGGGGCACTGTGCACATTTATTGGTTACTTCACTGAATTGCAAATATCAAATAAGTCAATAATGTAATTGCTTTGACAATCATACTACATTATACAAATATAAACAAATAGTAAAAATGTAATTTTTTTTTCCTCATTCAATCTCTATATGAGAACTAAATCATCAGGGTCACTTGGCTGAAGGCTGTCATATGAAAGGCTAGATCTCTGCTTTCCCCAGATGTGGGGTAGCACCATTTATTGAGCCACCTATTGTGTTCCAGCCACCTAAACCAAAACCAAATCTCACTGCGATCGAGGCGATTCCATAAAGATACCAAGGTGAAGAAGACAGTCCTTACCTACCTTTGAGGAACTTAAAATTTTAGTAGGGGGGAGAAAATACTACTCTTAAAATTGCATACTACAATTCTGTAACACTGACAAACATTTGAACTAGATTAAGAAGATTATACTTAATTTACTTAAAAGTAACATTAACTAATTTATCAGCAACTCTTCCTGCATTCTTCAAATTCATTATTAAAAAAAAGACATAGAATATAGAGGAAAAAGGTGGTCCTATCCATATTAGCTATCTGTAATTAGCTAAAATTAACCTGACATTTAGAATACCAAAACTCTGTACCAAAGAAAAGAGAAAAAATATATACCTTTACTCTTCTTTGCATGTCATCTTCCACATCTTTTAGCATGCCTATAAGAAGACACAGTGAGTTTAAAAAGGAAACAAATCAAAACATAAAACTTGTGAATTATTTTTATAAATGGTTTTACCTGTAACTCGAAGATCAGTTACACTGTTAGCCATTTTAAATCCATAAGTCATTGACTGAAAATCTTCCTATACAGAAAAGGAATAATTAGGCCTCCAGTAGTAGACAAACTTTCTATTATAGTTCTCTTATAAATCACTATTTTTAAAAAAGAAAATGGTAATGGAATGTCATCCTCCTTGTCTAAATACCTCTATCATACACCCAAGCTTTCCTTATAGAAATACACTTAAAATTCAATATTTTAATCCTGCCCTTAATTTTAGTTGCTTGTCCTCAGATCATTCAAATATGTTCATTTTGATCCCCATTGGGTTTCCGAGGCAGTAAATCTTTATGAAAGTCAATTGCCCAGTGTTGCTTCTGTAGAGTGGTTTTGAATCACCAACCTTCTGGTTAGCAGTCAAATGCCTTAGGCACTGTGCTACCAGAGCTCCTTAACACTAATCGTAATTTCAGAAAGTAGTAACTCATACTTACAAAGTAAAGCAGTCCCTCACTTATAGATGAATTTTAAAAAAAGAAAAGAAACCCACTCCTATCAAGTTGAATCCAACTTATAGCGACGCCCCCCCATTGGATTTCTTTATGGAAGTAGATTGCCCCTTCCTTCTACAGAGCAGCTAGTGGGCTTGAACCACCAACCTTCTACTTAGCAGTCAAATGCCTTAGGCACTGAGCCACCAGAGCTCCTATAGATGAACAGTTGTTGTTGTTGTGCCGTCGAGTCGGACCCGACTCATAGCGACCCCTCCTTGGGTTTCCGAGGCAGTATCACTACGGAAGTAGATTGCCCCATCTTCCTTCCGAGGAGTGGCTGGTGGGTGGTTTGAACCTCCAGCCTTCTGGTTAGCAGTCAAGTGCCTTAGGCACTATGCTACCAGAGCTCCCTAGATGAACAGTAAATATGTAATAATTACTGTTTGATGATAGCGTTACAAAGTTTAGATAAGATTATTAGTTAAAAAATTATGAAGTAATGCCTGTTTACACAAAGGTTAAGAAAGCAAAGAGAATTATTCTAAATTATAGCAAAATCACATTCCCACTTCTTTGCATTGTAAAGAAAGTTATTCACACATAAGCTCCCCCACTCCTCAAATCATGTAAATCAAGACTGAGTCATTAACAAACTAGGTGGTTTGCTGGACTCTCTTTAAAGAATATGAATTTAATATTATGTAGTTGATTCAATTAAGAAGTCATATGCCCCATCAGAGGAATGGTTCTGCCCTAAAAATGTATATAAAAGCCTAATAAAATGCAGTAACAAATAGTCAAAGAAGTGGCCACAACTACAGAAAAGTTACTTGGTTCTAAACAAAAATATCACTGAGCATCCATTTTATGTCAAGTACCATATCTATCAAACAGAAAAAAACAATGGACTTGGCTTCAAAGAACTCAGATAAGGGTATTTTATGACTCAAAGGACTAGGTCTTTTAAAATTTTGCATTATATTACAGAAACAGAAACTTATCCTCCAGGTGAAGTTTATACTCTATCTATACTTGGACATCAACTAGGATTTCTCAAATTTTACATGTTCAAAAGGAACTCTGTACATCCATTCCCCTAATGTTCAGCACATAGCTAAATGGTACCACGATCTATTCTGTTATTCAGGTTGAAAATCTGGATCTAACTTTTTCACTTTCCCACATTTCATATCAAATCAACAGAAAACCCTGTTGGCTTTATCTTCTAATTATATCTCTAATCTAACCACTCCTCACTCCTTTCAAAGTTATCTCTAGTTCAAGCAACTACCATACCTCACTGGTACTTCAGTAACTATCTCCAAACGGATACCTCCATCTTCAATATTTGTCCATGCTACAATTTAATCTCCACCAGAAGCCAGAAGGATTATTTTCATCTAAATTATGTCACCTCCATACTCAAAACTCAGTAGTTTCCTACCTTGCACTAAAATCCAAAATCTTACCATGACCTGGAAGGTCCTGTATCACATGGCCAGCCCTGGTCTCCTCTATATTATCATTTCCTACCACTCTTCTCTCCATGTTCACTGTACTCCAATCAGATAGGCCTTCCTGATGTCCTATAAACATGCCACACACAGTCTCTTTTGGGGGCTTATGTATTGCCTTGCCCCTTCCTCAAAATACTTTTCTTCAAAAATATGTACAAGGCTCTATCCCTTACTAAGAAGCTCTGATGGCATAGTACCTAAGGCATTTGACTGCTAACCAGAAGGCTGGAGGTTCAAACCTACCAGCCACTCCTCGGAAGGAAGGTTGGGCAATCTACTTCTGTAGTGATACCACCTCAGAAACCCAAGGAGGGGTTTCTATGAGTCGGATACCACTATATGGCAGTGGGTTTGATATCCCTTATTAATTCCAGTCTCTGTTCCAACGCCAGTTCCTCATACAGAGATTCTGCCCTGGGCACTGTCTAAAACAGCACCTTATACCACTTTATACCCCCTTCTCCTGCTTTAGTTTTCTTCACTGAGCTTCTTACTAATTTCATGCAATTTCTTGGGTCATCCAAATGAAGACTCCAAAAAGACACTTTTTTGAGTCTGAAAATCAGGTGAGGAATCAGGACTATACATAAATTTGAGTTTCATTAGCATATTGTGGATGCTTAAAGGCACAAAACTAGAGTAATCAACCTAGGAAAAAGGTGGAGAGAAGTGAGGGAGCCCAGGAGTACTCCAGCATCTAGAGGAGCAAGCAAAGAGACTAACCAATGACACAGTAAGCAAACAAGAGACTATCCGATCAACTGGGAATAGATGCCAATATGTCAGAGAGGAAGCAGTAATTACACTGTATAAAGCAAGACGGGAATGACTAAGGACGCTGTTAGACCAGTTTTTGTAGAGTGGTAGAGAAGAATAGCTACAGTGGGTAAGGAGAGACTGAAAAGAGAAAGCAGAATAAACAAATATTAACACTCATTCAAGGTGACTCTGGCGGAAATTAGCGGAGAAATGGGACTGTAGATATAAAAAGTCATGTATAAAAGTTTGTGTATACATTTTATAGAAAATATTTAGAAGAAAGAACACCAAATAGGTACTCTTTGCCTATATATAAAAATATTCTTGACTTCACGTAAGAGAAAAATCCAACTACTTAAGTGATGCAGACTTTTATTATCCCACATTACCAGATTAGAAATAATTGTTACTATTGGTTCAGATGCTCAACCATGTCAGCAAGCACTTAGATGTTTTCTACCTTTCAGTCCCACCACACTAAACTCTGTTTTAGATTTACATGCTGCCTTAGGTTTTCAAGTTTATCATTTCATATTCACAAAATGAAGTGGCACCTCTAAATATATCATATCCATATTCAAGGAAAACAGTAATAGAAGGGATACATACTATTAGTCCTTTTTACCAAGAAAGCAAAAGCAACATAATCCAAAGGCCCCAAGACCACAGCATACTTGGGATAGTCAAGGACAAGCAACGAGGTATGAATGAAATAGCCTGAGAAAGGGAGAGACAGTGGATGCGCACATCACTTAGGGGTTCATAAGTTCTTGGACAGAGCTTTAGATATATTCTGAGTGAAATGAGAAGGACGTGCAAGGTTTTGAACAGGCAGTGATATGATGTAACTTTCATCTTGAAAGGATCACTCTACTTGTTAACTACACAACAGCATGTAGTCAAGATATGAGACCAGCTGAGGAAGCTACTGCAAGAATACAGCTTATAGGTGACAGTGAGTTGTAGAAGGGTGTACTGGTAACAGAAGTGAGAATGATCAGACTCTAAAATTCTGAAAGTAAAGTGTTTTCGAAAGATAGTTTATGGAGTGTGAAAAGCTGCCAATGATGACTCAAAGATTTCTGGCCTAAGCAAATGGAATTGCCACTGACTGAAATGGAGAAGACTGAGAAAAGATAAGAATGTATACGCATGTATGGCTGGGAGGGGGCAAGTTAGAAGCTTAATAGTGTCTGGTGTGTTACATTCAAGATGCCTATTAAACATCTAAATGAAGATGTCAATCAGGCAGCTAGATATTTAAGTTTGGAAGCAAGGTCCAGGTGGACATAATCCAGGAATGCTTAGAAAAGGAAAGTTGATTAAAAACAGACTGAGTGACATGGAGAAGGACTTGATAGTGATGAGGTAAATAACAAGAGTGATTTTACAGAGGCCAAGCAAAGAAAGTATTTCAACAAGGATAGAGGGATAAACTGTGCCCCACTGAAAACTGAACTAGATTTAGCAACATGTCAGTCGGTTGACGGTGACCCTGACCTCAGGCAACTATCTAGCAAGGGACACAGACAATTAACAGTGGTAATAAAGAGAAAACAGTTGCTATATTTTAGGTGAGCCATATCATTATCGTACAAACTTGTATACTATCGAGAACAAAAGGTGACAGTATCAATCATTATACTACAACAAAAGATGCAAACGATTTTATGCAAACTAGAATATATAGATTCCAGCTGTAACAGAAGAACATGCTAAAAAGGGGCAGAAAAGAAAACTGAAATCTGCCTGAGAAAGTCAGGACAGTGGGATTGAGGTTTAAAAGTAAGTAGGACATAAGAAAAAGCTAAAGTAACTGATTCTTGCTCTGGAATGAAAGGGCAGAAAACTATGATTTTTCAATATAAATCTTGTAGGCTATTTGACTTTTTAAATAACGTGTATTATTATTAATTTTATTAAAACATACAAAGACATACACATATATGCCAGTGGAAGTTTTTAAACAACAAAAAAAGAACATGGGGTTCTGGTAAGATGGCGGAATAGCCAGAAAGACTGCACAGACCCTTTTCAACAAAGAAAAGGGGAAACAACTAACACAGATATAGAAGAAAATCCTGGACCGCTGAGCCTTGAAGGAAAGGATATAAAAGGGGACTAAACTCCAACTAGCAGAAGAATTTCCATGAAAATACCAAAAAAGGAGACATACGGAGCTGCGGTCTAGCAACAATCCTGACGGCACAGACAGCTTGGATATTGCCAAGTGGTGGCAGGACCTAAGAATTAACCTAAAAATCAGCCTTGCAGGCCAGGGATTACACAGAGGCCCGCACTGGTGGCTGGGGAATAAAAAAGGAAGCAGCGAAGAGGAAGGTGGGATGAGCTGTGGTCTTTTCTCTATCTGGAGGGTGCAGCCATTTTGAATGTTTACAAATGGCTTGACCATTTAGGATATTTAAAGCAGCAGCATTCTCCCAGATTCCAGGGACATAAGAACAGGCTCAACTTGCTGGGAACCCCAAGGACATTCCGGACCCGGAAAACTGGAAAGGCCAATGATAAAAAACCACCAAGAAGAGCCTGACTCACCCTTATCTGCTCTTCACAAACAGTTAACAGAGATCTAAATACAACTACACCATGATGTCTCAGAGACAACAGACCATCACAGTCCACACAGAAGCAAGACAAAGTGGTAGAAACAAGGGAGCAAGATACAGATCAACAACACATTCCTGAGGGAAAAGCAGCACTGGAACTCTCTGATAAAGGATTCAAAAGGATTATATTTAAGGATCCTCAAAGGATGGAGAGACAGACCAAGGAAAACACAGACAAAACCCTACAAGAATTTTGGAAGAAAATTCAAGAATAAAATGACAAAATAAATGAAAAATAAGACATCATTCTAAATCTACAGACAGAAATCCAGGAGATTAATAATAAATTGTCAGAATTAGATAACACACTGAAAGGGCAAAGGAGTAGAAGTGATGCAACAGAAGACAGAATTAATGACACTGAAGACAAATACCTGAACACTTCTTTGGAAAGGGATCAATCAGAAAAAAGATCAAAACAAAATGAAGAAAGCCTAAGGTTCATGTGGGATACCATCAAAAGGAATAACCTACATGTCACTGGAATTCCAGAACAGGAAGAGAAAAATAAAACCACTGAGAAAATTGTCCAAGATCTGTTGGAAGAGAACTTCCCTGATATGATGAAAGATAAGACTATATCCATTCAGGAAGCCCAACGAACCCCAAACAAGATAGATCCCCCCCAAAAAAATTACCAAGATACATCATCATCACACTTGTCAAAACCAAAGACAAAGAAAGAATCCTGAAAGCAGCATAGGAAAAACAAAAAGTTAACTTACAAAGGACAGCCAGTAAGAATAAGCTCTGATTTCTCAGCAGAAACCATGCAAGCGAGAAGGCAATCGTATGGTATATATAAAACCCTAAAAGAGAAAAATATTCAACCAAGAATTATATAGCCAGAAAAACTGTCCCTCAAATATGATGATGAAATCAGGAGATTTCCAGATGAGCGGAAACTAAGGGAATTTGTTAAAACCACACCAATCTTTTAAGAGATACTAAAGAGAGTCCTTCAACAGAGAACCAAACACAGCAAATAACAACCGACCATTAATACACAAGATGACATAACCCAGAAACTACAGCTATGGGGATATCCAAAGTAAAATGAGCTTACAAGATTGTAAACAGGGAACCAGACACATCAATTAGCAAATGAGGACAACAACAAAAAAAAAGAGGGAAAATATTGTGTAGTTAGAGAACTTCTAAATGGTGAGAAAGTCAAGAGAGTTTCAAGATAGAATAAACTGTTCTAATCTTGGGGAGAAAATTATAAATCACTGGGTAACCTCAAAGAAAAATGATAAACATTCACATCACAATAAAAAAGAGGACAAGCACAAATATTCAGCAAATATTAAAACAACAGCAACAAAGGAAATGATAACATGATTCATAAACATAATGAGCTCAGCACAGAAAATAATATGGAACAAAGAAACCAGGGACACCATGAAAAAACACATAACAAAATGAGAGCAACCAATTCATACTTGTCAATAATTACACTGAATGTTAATGGGTTAAATGCACCACTCAAGAGAGGGAGAGTTGGGATTCGATTCCAAGATGGTGGAACAGGCAGAAAGACAACACAGACCCTGTTCAACAAAGAAAAGGGAAACCAATTAACACAGACACAGAAAGTAATCCTGGACCCCTGAGCCTTGAAGGGTAGAATATAGAAGTGGACTAAACCCGAACTAGCAGAAGAATTTGCATGAAAATACCAGAAAAAGAGACATACGGAACTGCGGTCTTGCAGCAATTCTGAACGACTCTGACAGCACAGACAGCTTGGAGATTCCCAAGTAGTGGTAGGACCTAAGAATTAACCTAAAAATAAGCCCTGCTAGCCAGAGACTGCATGGAGGACTGTTCCGGTGGCTCTGGAATAAAAGGGGAAGCAGTGGTGAAGAGGAAGACAGGCTGAGCTGTGGACTTTTGCTGGTCCGAAGGGAGCCACCATTTTGAATGTTTACAAGCGGCTTGACCATTTGGAATATTTAAATAGATAATGCTCTGCCAGATTCCAGGGGCTTAAGAACAGGTTCTGCTTGGCAGTAACCCCAAGGACATTCGGAACCTGCACGACTGAAAGGTGCGACATTCCTCTCATTACTCTTATACCCCACACCCGCTTGGTGAATGGAGGTGCAGCCATACCCCACCTTCTGGGCCCGCAGGAACTCCATCCCAGTCTGACTCCACAGTCATAGTGGGAGACTTTAATACACGACTTTCATTGAAAGAACAACTGGAAAGAAACTCAACAAAGATGCAGAAGAGCTAAACAATACAATCCACCAATTTGGCCTTATAGATATCTACAGAGCACTTCACCCAACAGCAGCACAATATACATTCTTCTCCAGTGCACATGGAACATTTTCCATGATAGACTCTATGTTAGACCACAAAGCAAGCCTTAATAAATTTAAAAACATTGAAATACTGCAAAGTATCTTCTCAGATCATAATGCTATCAAATTAGAAATCAACAATAGGAAGATCAACAGAAGAAGAGTGAAAACATGGAAACTGAACAATACCCTCCTTGAGATACTGGGTAAGAGAAGAAATGAAAATAGAAATTCAAAAATTCCTTGAATCCAACGAGAATGAAAACACAACATACCATAATCTTTGGGACACAGCAAAAGCAGTGATCAGAGGCCAATTTATACCAATAGATGCACACATCAAAAAAGAAGAGCCAAAATCAACACTTTAAACCAACATCTCCAACAATTAGAAAAAGAACAGCAAGAAAAGCCCACAGTCACCAGAAGAAAGGAAATAATCAAG
>NW_006921592.1:22244224-22263332 GCF_000298275.1 Orycteropus afer afer | reverse complement strand
ACAATCATGGGAGAAAGAAGAGCTGCTTATGCACAGGGAGACAGCTCAGGGGGCAGGAGTGCATGGAGGGATGGACACAGGGAAGAGGTAACTATCGGAAGGAAATATGAGGGGGATGCATTGTGGTTAACTGTGGTCAATATCGTGAGACAAAGTGTATGTGAAATGTGTTATGGAAAGTGAATTTGCTCTGTAAATTTTCACCCAAATCACAATTTAAAAAAAAAAGAGATAGAGATGGAGAGTTGCAGACTGGATAAGAAAACAAAACCCATCAATATGCTGTCTACAAGAGACACACCTTAGAGACAAAGACAAAATTAGACTAAAAATCAAAGGTTGGAAAAAGATCTATCAAGCAAATGACAACCGTAAAGAGCAGGAGTGGTAATACTGATTTCTCATCAAATTGACTTTAAGACAAAAACCACCATATGAGACAAAGAAGGACATTATATAGAGATTAAAGTATCAATTGAACATGAAGATATAACCGTAATAAGTATCTATGGACCCAATGAAAGAGCCCCAAAATACATAAATCAGACTATAAAAGAGATGAAAAGCCAAATAGATGACTCCACAGTCATAGCGGGAGACTTTAATCCACCACTTTCAATGAAAGATAGAACTGGAAAGAAACTCAACAAAGATGCAGAAGAGCTAGCTAAACAATACAATCCACCAACTTGACCTTATAGACATCTACAGAGCACTTCACCCAACAGCACAATATACATTTTTTTCCAGTGTATATGGATCATTTTCCATGACAGATCATATGTTAGGCCATAAAGAAAACCTTAATATATTTAAAAACTTTGAAATACTGCAAAGCATCTTCTCAGATCATAATGCTATCAAATTAGAAATCAGTAATAGGAAGATCAATGGAAAAAGAGTAAACACATGCAAACTGGTAATACCCTCCTTAAGAAAGATTGGGTAAGAGAAGAAATAAATATTGAAATTCAAAAATTCCTTGAATCAAACGAGAATGAAAACACAACGTACCAAAATCTTTGGGACTCAGCGAAAGCAGTGATCAGAGGCCAATTTATAGCAATACATGCACACTTCAAAAAAGAGGAAAGTGCCAAAATCAACACTTTAAACCAACATCTCCAACAATTAGAATCAGATCAGCAAGAAAAGCCTATAGTCACCAGAAGAAAGGAAATAATCAAGAATCAAGGAGAAATCAATGAAACAGAAAATAGAAGGGCAACAGAAATAATCAACAAGACCAGAAGTTGGTTTTTTCAGAAGATCAATAAAACTGACAAACCACTGGCAATTTAACAAAGGAATAGAGGGAGAGAATACAAATAACACGAATAAGAAACTAAATGGGTGACATCGCAACAGAACCAACAGAAATAAAAAGAATATCAGGATACTACGAAGAACTGTACACCAACAAATTTGAAACTCTGGAAGAAATGGACTGATTTCTAGGTACACACCCCTTACCTAACCTAACACAGTCTGAGGTGCAAAATTTGAACAGGCCCATCACAAAAGAAGAAATTGAACAGGTCAACAAAAAATTAACAACAAAAAAAAGTCCTGGCCCAGACAATTTCACCAGAGAATTCTACCAAACATTCAGAGAAGAACTAACACCATTCCTACTCAAACTATTCCAAAACACAGAAAAGGATGGAATCCTCCCTAAGTCATTTTATGAAGCAAGCATAACCTTGATACCAAAACCAGGCAAAGACATCACTCAAAAGGAAAACTACAGACCAATATCCCTCATGAATATAGATGTAAAAATCTTCAACAAGATCCTAACTAATAGACTCCAACAACGTATCAAGAAAGTCATTCATTATGACCAAGTGGAGTTTATATGAGGTATACAAGGATGGTTCAACATTAGAAAAACAATCAACGTCATCCACCACATAAGTAAAACGAAGGAGATGCGCTGTAGTAAATTACCTGGTATGGCTTTTCTAGCCATAAGTCTTTGTAAACTCCATGGTGGAATTTTCTGTGAGCAATTGAGGAGCTCCTGATTATAAAAATTATCCACCTGGGGTATTTCTGTTGGAAGCAGCACAAAGTGATGTTCTGGGAAGTTCACTCTTTCTCACATGCTTAGAATTCTGATGTTATGATTGGCTAGTTTGGTCACTCTGCCAGGCTCAAAAGGAGGCCTCCTAGAGGCAGAAGCTCTCTCTGTGACTTCTGACTGAAAAGGACATGCTGCTGAAAGAGACACGCACTCCTGAGAGACATGTGCTGCTGGGAAAGAGACACAAGAGACAAGCATTTCTGAGAGAGACATCGAGAGACACGCACTGCTGGGAGAGAGTGGCTAAGAGAGACTGTTGGCTGAGAGACAGCAGGCAGAGAAAGACTGAGCGTTTTTCCTGAACTTGAATTGTAGCCTGGTACTTCCCTAATGGGAGCTCTGGTAGCATAGTGGTTAACGCACTTGACTGCTAACCAGAAGGCTGGCGGTTCAAACCCACCAGCCACTCCTTGGAAGGAAGATGGGGCAATCTACTTCCGGTGATACTGCCTCGGAAACCCAAGGAGGGGTCGCTATGAGTCAGGTCCAACTTGATGGCACATAACAACAACAACTTTCCTAATAAACCCCATAATCTGTGAGCTCTGTATGGCCACTACAGTGAATTATCGAACCCAGCAGAATGGTGGTGAGTGCTGCGGGAGGAATGGTTGGTTCCAGGGTTGGTGAAAGGGCTGGAGGGAAGCAGCATGTCTGGCCTCGCAGGAATAGGCCTTGGGCTACTGATGGTGATTCTGTCTTCCTCTTGTGGGGTTCAGAGGAGGTCAGAAGATGTGGCCTCCTTGCCCCTTTAGCAGTTGGTGTCAGTAGCAATGGGATACGTTGCAATGGCTCCAGACTCATAGAAGCATGAGACTTTGTAAAAGAAAGAAGGAAGGGGCCTGGAAAGTGAAACTTCAGATTCTTAGAGCGTTACTTTGTTTGGTGTTACCTCTTAAAGGAGATATTCATCCAAAGGCTAGGCTTTTGGTTACATCTAGCCAAAGGCCCAAGGCCATATGCAAAGAATGGGATTGTAATTAAGGCGAAGAAACAGAACCTGGAATGTCTTAAAAAGGATTATGTGTTTCAGATTATGTGTTTACCTGAATGTACTATGGGTACTGAATGTCTCTTACCTGCTTGTATATTAGAAATGATTATGGGTAGTGGAAAACAGAGAGCATGTAAGTCCACCTTCAGCTGATACCTGATTGGGTATGTTTAAAAGGGGAAATAGAATTTGCCCAAAAGAAACCCAGGCTTTTGTTTTAAGCCCTGTGTGTAGAGTACTAGGAGCTTAGGTAGAAAACCTGAGCCCTACCCAGTACTACTGAGGGAATGGAGGATTTGCATTTGAAGAAAAGACCTGAAGAGAAAAAAATGACTGTTTGGCTTTTTGAATTTCGAGCAAGCAGATAGGCTTTGGGTGCATCAAAGCAGGAAAGACATGGTCCATGAGAGAAACCCCTTCCAGGACTGAAAGTTAAAAGAAGCCAGTGAGCGGTAAGCTTGTATGTTGCTCTCGTGACCACCTGGGTCCACTTGAGTGGAAATGGGGGAAGTGCAGCAAAGAAGAAACAGGCTGAGTTTGGTACTCTTTGACCTAGGCCGTGGAGACTGGAGATGAGAGGAAGGGCTGGCTGGTCTGAAGCACAAGGAGTTGTGAGCCTACAGGCATTGAAATAGTCCCTGACGGCTGAACATGTGAGAGAAGGTGCTGGCTGGTCTGAAGTAAAAGGAAGAGTGTGACTCCCAAACTTTCCAGCTGGTACCCATGACCTAGCTTGGATGGCTAGGGCTGAGCTGACCAGAACCCGACCAAATGAAGAGGAAGATGTTTGACACTGAGTATCACGTTTAAAAACAGTTTTTAACTACGGATATATCATAAAACTGTTTAAATACATTACAGAGAATAAGGCATCAGTGAGCCTCAGTTCTTAAATAAGAAAATCTTACCTCTTCAAAAACAGCAGCTTTATTTACTTTTTCCCTTGCAATGTCACATATTTTCAGGATTCCCAGAGCAAAAGCTTTCATGGCAGGATCTTCTATAAAGTCTGGATTATGAATATAAAGGCACGTAAATACTGTCTGTGCCAAGGAATGGCCTTCCAACCATGTGATCTATAAAGAAATGAAAGAATGTATCATTTAAGGGTGACACACAGAGTCTGGTAAGTCTAAATTGAACCAGCAAAGGTCAGGGGACTACAGACTTAAATAAATATAAATTTAATCAAAAGATTTAAATGATGATTAAAGGAAAGTCAGAAAAGACAGAAGAGTTAAAATTTACTTTCAATGACTAAAGTTTTTCCAGAATCATATACTATAAATATAAGTAGCTATTGATGGGGAAGCATTCTCAGATATTATTAAGTTGTATTATCTTTGGAGACTAATAAAATTAGAGTACCTCTTCTGAAGCATCAGAAAGCAGTCAATTCTAGAAGGCAGTAAATAAAAATCTGTAAACTGGGGGATTAACAATTTTGGAGTAGGGTCCTTAGCCATATATTCAGTTCTTCTCTCTCTCTTTTTTTAATAATTTATTTTTGTTGTTGAGAACATACACAGCAGAGCATATACCAATTCAGTAATTTCTATTTGTATGTACAACTCAGTGACACTGATTACATTCAAGTTGTGGAAAACTTTCCTAAGTACTATACTAGGTGTTTCCAAACACCTTAGCCCATTTTTTTGCTAACACTTTAAGGAAGATGGTATTTTTCTCCTTTTATATATCAGAGTTTAAACAATTTGCCCAAGTTGGCAATGATTTCTATACTGAAATCCAAGAATTCTGCAATAGAGCAAGACACACACAGTATCATGAAATGAGAAATACATACTAAAAATACTGTAATTAAGATGTGTATTTGGTATTACCAGTGTGGAGATGAGACTTTCTAGACTGAAAGCTCTCTATTAAAGGCCAAACACTTAAACATGGCCCTAACAGTATCATAGAAACAGAATGTTTCCTCAACCTTGTCAAAAACCGTCCCTCTTTCCTTTCTCTAATTTCCCATCCTGGTCTCTCCACAACTCTTCACTATTTAGACATTCCTTCTAGACTTTTATGATTTCTCACACTTAACATTTTTACTGCAAAGTCTACGCAGTATATTCCCTTTGCCTAAAATCTTGTTATCCCTTCTGCCACATGCCTACCATTCTTCAGAGCTTCACATGGCAGCATCACTCCCTTTCTATAGCCTTTCTTACTCTCCCAGAAATAATTAACCCCTCTTCTCTGTTCCCACTGCATAACTATAAAAGCATGTACATATTGTCAAAATTTTTGTCTTTACCTATCCATCTCCAACAATCTTTAATTTCCCTTCCTCGTGCTACCAGGAAGAAGCCTAGTAGCACGGTGGTTAAAGCATGTAGCTACTAACCAAAACGTTGGCAATTTGAACCCATCAGCCACTCTACAGGAGAAAGATAAGGCAGTTTTCTCTATAAAGACTGTTATTGTTAGATGCCATTGATTCAGTTACAACATATAGCTACACTACATACAAAAGAATGAAATACTGCCCAATCATGGGCCATCCTCACAATCACTGCTATGTTTGAGCCCACTGTGTCAATCTACCTCCTTGAAGGTCTTCTTCTGTTTCAGTGACCCTTTAATTTACCAAGCATGATGTTCTTCTCCAGGGACTGGTCCATCCTGATAACATATCCAAAGTACATGAGACAAAGTCTCACCATCCTTGCTTCAAAGGAGCATTCTGGCTGTATTTCTTGCAAGACAGATTTGTTCATTCTTTTAGCAGCCCAGGGTATATTCAATATTCTTTGCCAACATCATAATTCAAAGGCATGAATTCTTCAGTCTTCTTTATTCACTGTCCAGCACCATGTGCATCTAAGGTGACTGAAAATACCATGGCTCGGATCAGGTACACCTTAGTCCTCAAAGTGATATCTTTGCTTTGAACGTATTTAAACAGGTCTTTTGCACCAATCTGCCCAATGCAATATATCATTTGATTTCCTGACTACTAATCCTGGATGCTGATTACAGATCCAAGTAAAATGAAATTCTTGACAATTTCAATGTTTTCTCTGTTTATTATGATTATTTCTTATTGGTCCAGTTGTGAGGATTTTTTGTTGTCTTCATGTTGAAGTGTAATGCATACTGAAGGCTGTAGTCTTTGATCTTCATCACTAAGTTCAAGTCCTCTTCATTTTCAGCAAGCAAAGTTATATTGCACAGCTTTCTTCAATAAAGACTTACGTAGCCTTGGAAACTCTATAGTGCAGTTCTACTCTGTCGTAAGGAGCTCTGGTGGTATAGTGGTTAAGGCGTTTGGTTGCTAACCAGAAAGTCAGTAGTTCATACCCATCAACCACTCCACTGAAGAAAGACTGGGCAGTCTGCTTTCATAAAGATTTACAGCCTTGGATAGATACCCAATGGGGACTGCTGTGAGTAGGAACTGACTCTATGGCAGTGTGTTTGGTTTTTTGTTTTATTTACTCTGTCCTATAGGGTCACTGAAGGAGTTCTGGTCACAGAGTGCCTAAGGCATTTCACTGCTAACCAGAAGGTTGGTGGTTCAAACCCACCAACTGCTCCATGGAAGGAAGACTGGGCAATCTACTTCCATAAAGATTTACTGTCTCGGAAACCCAGAAGAGGGTTGCTGTGAGTCAGAATCAACTCGAAGGAAGTGAGTTTGGTTTTGGTTTATAGGGTCAATGAGACTCAAAATTCACTCAAGAGTAACAAGATTGTTTATCTCATCAGCACTATAAAATGCTGGTAATAAAGATGTCTTTGAGAGAAAAAGACAGCTTTGCAGGCAGAAGGATGAGGATAAGGATTCTATGTTTTAGTTACATAACCCTAGGCAAATCAGACAAGCTGATATCAAATACATTATAGAATAGTGGCTGTGAGACGTAAGTAAAAACTATACGTGAAAAACACTTAAAAATTAGAACTTCATACACAGTTGCTTAATTAGCAAATGAGTGATTAATTTCATTTGCTTAAAATTTGAGTAAAAATATTCTGAGTATTTGTGGAATAAATGAATAAATATCACATATTTCTATGGATGATGATTTAACAACAAATTTAAAAAGGATGGTCAGAAAGTAGGCAAAGGAAACAAAACAAAACAAAAAAACCAAACTCACTGTTGTCGAGTTGATTTTGACCCACAGTGACCCCTCCTTGGGGTTTCCGAGATGGTATCACTATGGAAGTGGATTGCCCAACATTCCTTCCAAGGCATGGCTGGTGGGTTTGAACTGCCAGCCTTCTTGTTAGCAGTCAAATGCCTTAGGCACTACATCAGCAGGCATTACAAATCATAATTTTCCCACAATTAGACAACATTGCTTAGGGAAGCAAACTGTCCACTATATATAAACAACTAAAAAATTTACTTCACAGTAGAATATGATAGCTTACCATGGTTTATCTTAGATTAGGGGGAAAAAAATCTCTCCAGAGCCAATCCTCTGTTTCAATTCCATGCTTATTTCATAAAACCTTCTAACTAGAGATTTGCTTCCCTGGGTACCATGAGAATATAAAGAGTACTCTGGACAACCACTATATAATTATCTTCATTAGAAAGAAAATATCCCTACATCCAGAAAATGAGAATTTAAAATCACCTATTTGAAATAATGAAATCACTTGTTTCCTAAGGCATAGGTAAGGGGAGAGGCCAGGCAGGAAGCAGGAGCTGGCGGATGGCTGGAACAGGTAAGGGAGGAGGCCAGGAAGTAAGCGGAGCAGTTTGAAGCAGCTAAGGGAGATGAACTTGTCTGTCAGTTTGTAGTACTGTGGTAGCTTGCATGTTCCAACAAGGCTGGAGGCTATGCCATAGGTGTTTCAAATGTCAACAGAGTTACCTATGGTGGATAAGTTTCAATGGAGTTTCCAGGCTAAGGCAGACTCAGAAGAAGAAAGAGGCCATCCACTTCTCAAAGAATTGGCCAGTGAAAACCTTATGAACAACAGTGAAACACTGTCTGGAAAACTTTACGAATAGCCCTGAAACACTGTCCGATACAGTGCTCAAAGATGACCTCCTCAGGCTGGAAGGAACTCAAAATGTGACTGGGAGAGAGCTGCCTCCTCAGAGTCGAGCCAACCTTAATGATAGAGCAGAGCTTTCGAGACCTCCATTTGCTGATGTGGCATGACTCAATACGAGAATAAACAGTTGCAAACATCCATTTAATCATTGGAACATGGAACATATGAATTATGAATCTAGGAAAATTGCCAGTTGTCAAAAATGAAATGGAACACATAAAGATTGATATCCTAGGCATTAGTGAGTTGAAATGGACCAGTTTTGGCCATTTTGAATCAGACAACCATATCATCTACTATGCCGGGAATGACAAATTGAAGAATGGCATGGCGTTCATCATCACAAAGAATATTTCAAGATCTGTCCTGAGGTACAATGCTGTTAGTGACAGAATAACATTCATATGCCTACAAGGAGACTGGTTCATACTACTATTATGCAAATTTAGGCACCAACCACCAAAGCCAAAGATGAGGAAAATGAAGATTTTTACCAACTTCTACGGTCTGAAATTGACCAAACACGCAATCAAGATGTGCTGATTATCATTGGCAATTAGAAAGCAGAAGTTGGAAACAAGGAGAATCACTGGTAGTTGGAAAATTTGGCCTTGGTGATAGAAATAACAGTGGAGATCACATGATATAATTTTGCAGGACCAATGACTTATTCATTGCAAATATCATTTTTCAACAACACAAACAGTGGCTATATACGTGGACTTCGCCAGAGTACACAGGAATCAGATTGACTGCATCTAAGGCAAGAGGCAATCGTAAGTTCAATATCTTCAGCCAAAACAAGGCCAAGAGCTAACTGTGGAATAGACCATCAACTGCACATATGCAAGTTCAAGCTGAAGTTCAAGACAATTAAAACAAGTCCACTAGAGCCGAAATATGACCTTGAATAGATCCCTCCTGAATTTAGAGATCATGTAAAGAAAAGATTTGATGCACTGAACACCAATGACTGAAAACCAGAGGAATTGTGGGATGACATCAAGAATATCATCCAGGGAAAAAAGCAAAAGGTCATTAAAAAGACATGAAAGGAAAAAAAGACCAAAATGGATGTCAGAAGAGACTCTGAAACTCACCCTTGAACAGAGAGTAGCTACAGCAAATGGAAGAAATGACAAGATAAAAGAGCTGAACAGAAGATTTCAAAGAGCAGCTTGAAAAGACAAAGTCAATTATTATTATGAACTGTACAAAGACATGGAGTTGTAAAGCCAAAATGGAAGAACATGATCAGCATTTCTCAAGCTGAAAGAACTGCGGAAAAAGTTTAAGCCTTGAGTTGCAATATTGAAAGATTATACGAACAAAATATTGAATGATGCAGGAAACATCAATAGAAGATGGAAGGAATACACATAGTCACTGTACCAAAAAGAACTGTTCGATGTTCATCCATTTCAGGAAGTGGCATATGATTAAGAACTAATGATACTGAAGGAAGAAGCCGAAGCGGCATTGAAGGAAGTGCCAAAAAAACAAGGCTCCAGGAATTGATGGAATACCCATGACATGTTTCAACAAATGGATGCCATGCTGGAAACACTCATTATGCCAAGAAATCTGGAAGACAACTATCTGGCCAAATGACTGGACGAGATCCATATTTGTACTCATTCCAAAAAAAGGTCATCCCAAAGAATGTAGAAATTATTGAACAGTATCATTAATATTGCACACAAGTAAAATCTTACTGAAGATAATTCAGAAATGGTTACAGCAGTATATTGACAGAGAACTTCCAGAAATGCAAGCTGGATTCAGAAGAGGACATGGAACAAGGGATATCATTGCTGGTGTCAGATGGATCGTGGCTCAAAGCAAAGAATACCAGAAAGATGTTTACTTATGTTTTATTGACTATGTAGAAGCATTCGATTGCAAGGATCGTAACAAATTATGGATAACACTGAGAACAATGGGAATTCCAGAACACTTAATTGTACTCATGAGGAATTTGTATAGAGATCAGGAGGCTATCGTTCGAACAGAACAAGGGGACACTGCATGGTTTAAAATCAAGAAGTGAGTGTGTGAGGGTTGTATCCTTTCACCATACTTATTCAATCTGTATGCTGAGCAAATAACCTGAGAAGTTGGGCTATATGAAGAATATGGCATCAGGATTGGAGTAAGACTCATTAACAACCTCCAACATGCTGACAACACAACTATGCTTGCTGAAAGTGAGGACGACTTGAAGCACTTGCTGATAAAGATTGAAGACTACAATCTGCAGTACAGATTGCACCTCTATACAAAGAAAACAAAAAGCCTCACAAATGGATTTATAACCAGCATCACGATAAATGCAGAAAAGACTGAAGTTGTCAAAGATTTCATATTAGTACAATCAACACCAATGCAAGTAGCAGTCAAGATATCAGACATACTGCATGGGGCAAATCTGCTGCAAAAGACCTCTTTCAGGTGCCAAAGAGCAAAGATATCTCCTTGAAGACTATGGTGTGCCTGACACAATCTATGGTATTTTCAATCACATCATATGAATGTGAGAGCTGGACAACGAATAAGGAAGACTGAAGAAGAGTCCATACTTTTGAGTTATGCTGTTGGCAAAGAATACTGAAATACCATGGACTGCTAAAAGAACTAACAAATTTGTCCTGGGAGAAGTATAGCCAGAATGCTCCTTGGAAGCGAGAATAGCCAGACATCATCTCACTTACTTTGGCCATGTCATAACAAAGGACCATTGCCCAGAGAAAGATATCATGCTTGCTAAAGTGGAAGGTTGACAAAAAAGGGGAAGGCCTATGATGGGCTCAAGTATAGCAAGGTTCATGAGGCTGGCAATGGACCAGGCAATGTTTCATTCTGCTGTGCGCAGGGTCGCTATGAGTTGAAGCGGACCTTATGGCACCTAATAACAATAACAACAAGAAGGTTGGCCTGATAATCTTACACCATTTTACTAGGCTCAAGATTACATAGACTGATCATCAACATCAGTGTGCATATGTTTAAATTCAAAGATTCATGTTAAGTCATAATTTTCAAATAGCCAACAGTCTTACTTTCATACTCACCAAACAGCAAAAGCATGTATCCATTATCCCTATCAATTCAGGCAAGGTGAGGTCTTTAATTTTAATGGTGCCATCCTAGAAAGAGACAGTAAATTAAGACATACAATCAGATATTTTCTAAAAGTTATAGTTATTTAAAATTATAGTAGCATTTTGGCTTTTAAAAATTGAATATTTAAAAGTAGCAATTCTAAGAAACTCTCTCTCATCATCTGATAAAACTAAGACATTGAATCAACTATGTATTTCTAAAAACAATGTATTTTAAACCTCTATACCTTTAACATGCCTTTAACCAAAATATCTTAAAATGAGAAATCAAAGCCTCTCTAATCTGAAACAGAATAAAGGCTTTTATAAAGAAATGAAAAGTCAAAGCAAGAAGTATTTTAAAGCACAGTTTAAATTCATTCTAATTATTAATAGATACATATCATTTTAATGGAATGAAGCTAGCTACAAAGGAAAACATTTCCTTTAAATTAATTAACTATAAACCTGGTTCCATCAAGTTGATCTGGACTCATAGCAACCCTACAGGACAGAGTAGAACCATTTCACAGGGTTTCCAAGGCTGTAAATCTTTTCTGACTGCACCATCTTTTTCCCACAGAGTGGCTGGTGGGTTCAAACCACCAAACTTCTGGTTAGCAGTTGAGCACTTAGCCACTGTGCCACAGGGCTCCTCTGATTAAGTATACCTACTCTTCATTTATTGACTGTCCTGTTACCTCACGTTTCACTTTTGACCACGATAGTAAAAAAAAAATCTGACTATTCTGTGTATTAATGACTCATACTGGCAGTAAAGAACGCCAAGGTGCAAGGTAAGAGTAACGCTGGCTATGATGGTTAAGGTTATGTGTCAGCCCGGCTGGGCCATGATTCTCTGCGCTTTGGCAGTAATGTAATGATGCAATTTGGCAGTTACGTAATTATGTATTTTTCATCCTCCATTTGGGATCTGATGTGGTCATCCTCCATTTTTGCATAATGCTAATTTTTAAATAACAATATGGTCTTTGGAATCTAACCATGACTCTAAGTGAGGAGTGAGTGCATACTACTTGTAAATTTTGTTTACAATGTCCATTTGCTTAGGAAATGTTTTATTCATAAATATCTATATAATTAAACTCTTTAGCAATTATGAATTTTTCATAAATTCTTACTGTTTCAAATTCATTACAATTAAATCCTTAAGCTAATTATCCTGATACTTACACATGCAATGCTTTCAAAAAGTAATAAATTAAACACACACAAAGTAAGAGCAAGTTTTTAATGAACACCTCAAACAATTTTCAGATTTTAATAGAAAAAGATAATTAAAGGTTAAAACAAATTCCTATTTCTATACCTGTAAATGCTTTTAAGAAAACTGTACTTTAATACACTAAGATTGATTTTCATTATTAAGTACAAACTTTTAACACATGAAATAGAAAAGGATAAAAAAAATACAATAGTAACTACCTTGATAGCTTGTTCAAAATTGAGAACTTTCCGATTAACTTGATTTCCAATCATTCCAGCGTCCATCTTGGGATCCATCATTTCAATAGCAGACATGGCTTCAAAAAGACCAAATCTACAAATAAAAAAAATTACCCAACAGATTGTTTCTAAACCAGTAAGCTTACCCAGACACTTACAATGGTATATAAATTATTAGTATTTTTAAAATAAAACATGTCTTTTATACATAGAAATTTTTGGAAAAAAGGAAATAGATTATCTGATATATAATAGATTTCACTTTTCCTTCCTTAAATAATTTCTTATAACTATTTAACATTTAGGGAGTCATTCTGAAATAATCATGTAACTTTTACCTCTTTTTCACTTCCTTTATATCTTAAAACTCTAATAATTTAGCACATTACTGTCTATAATGCCCAAAGTTCTGGCAATTACATAATGAAAAATAATCCAGAAATCCTTATGTTCTAGTATTAGTGGCTATTTAGCCATAAAAGCAGATAGCTGTGATGCACTGTGGACTAATTAATAAGTATATCATTTGCTGAGATACATTTCAATAAATGGGAAAGGAAAAAAGAAAAGCCCAAAAGGAGACTTGGTTGTCTATCAAACTACTGACTCCATATTTTACTTAATCTAAATCTACAGTCTAACAGGAAAATAAAGAAATTGACTTGTTACCCTAAGGCACAGCTCTCAGAAAAAAACAGCAGTAACACATCAAAGAGAGCTTTCAGGGACAGTCTGTCTTTCCTTGAAATCTCTCTAACCTCTTACTGCTTCAATTTAAACTCTCTCACAATCTGATCACATGACAGTATCGCTGAAGACAGCTTTCAGTTACAAATTTGATACAATGCTAATCAAAATCTAAATGGTATTTTTCAAAGAGCCTGCCAAGCCAAAATAGAAATTATGTGAGAATGGAAACGTCTTAAAAAAATAAAAACAATGGGGATTCACAAGGTATCAAACAATATTATAAAGCTACAATAATTAAAAGTTTTCTGGAATACAAAGACCCATGTGGGAATTATGACAGAGGCACAATTTCAAATTAGTAGAAAAACAGTGAATTAGTCAATAAATTGTGCTGAAAGAAGTTGCTAACCATCTGGAAGAAGTTAAATCTTCGATTTATACCATCTGAACATATAAATCTCAGACAGATTTAAGTTCTAAACCTGAAACAAACAAATAAAAAAAAATCTTCGATAATTTACAAAGAAGCTATACAGGGAAAAGCTGATAGCTTTAACTGTGTAAATATTTTACAGTTACATACAATAATAATATACAATAGACAGTAAAATATTGACAATAATCTGAAGAAAATATTCTTAATATAGATAATTTTAAAAAGTTTAATTATAACTAACACAAGTAAAAAAAATGCAAATAATCCAAAGAAAAACAGGCAAAGAATATGAACAGGTATTTCACAGAAAATATACACTGCTAATAAAAAAAGTGAAAAACTATACAAATTCAAATGAAATCAAGTAATGAAAAACAGAACAAGGTGGGGGTTTTTTTCTGCCTTGAGACTGGAAAACTTTTTTAAAAAATATCTAGTGTACTCTCATACACTATTAGTGAGAGTGTAAATTAAGACTTTTTTTGAGGAAAATTTGGCTGAGTCCATTAAAATATAAAACAAATACTTGAAGCCAGGCATTTTATTTTTATGCTTCTACCCTATAAAATTATTTTCACATGAGGTTTTTATAAAGCAAATGTCTTCAACTTTCTCTTGTTACCACCTTAATGTCCCTCAATAGAGAAACAACAGAATAAATTATGGCACATCCGTTTTAGTAAATACATTGTAACAGTTAAAAGGTTACAAGGTTGAACTATTATACACTAACATGAAAAGATCTCCAAGATAAATTAAATGGGAAAGGAATTTATAGAATGCATACCATATAAGCCCATTTATACTTCATTTTTACAGATGTTTATTCATGTACATGAACATATTTTTTAAATGGTCTAGAAGGTAATACAGCAATCTAGTAACTTGTAATCAGTGGCTAAAACACTAGTTTGTCACAACGTCTACTCCAGCTCACGGTGCTCCACGTGTTATCAGAATTGAACTATATGCTCCACAGCGTTTTCAATGGCAGATTTTTCTAAAATAGGCTGTCAGGCCATTCTTCCAAGGTATCTCTGGGTAGACTAGAACTTCTCTTTTTTCGGTTAGCAGCCAAACATGTTAACCGTTTACATTAACCAGAGACTCCATAACAGAGACTACCCCTGGGCAAAGACATGAGACTGGAGAAAGAAGGATGTCATAGGAAATTTTTGCTTCATCTCTGATGTATGGCTTTGTTAAAAACAAAATATCCATTTATTACTCACATGAAACTTTTTAAAAAAAGGTTTTAATGACACAATTAAAATCCTAAACCCATGAGATATTTTCCTAATTGGTAAAAACTACTACAGAAACTATAGTACCATTAAATTAGCTAATTTATGCACTAAATAAATAATTACTGAGCACGTACTGTGTGCTAAGCATTGTTCTAGGCATTTGGAATACATGAGTGAACAAAATAAATTTGCCTGCTTCGTGGAGCTTACATTCTAAGGTAAGGAAACAGACAATAATAATAAAGATAAGGAAATTATTTGTATGTTAGAAGATTATTCGTGCTAGGGAGAGAACGGGAAAATAGGCTAAAGGAGATATATGCTCAGGAGAAAACATACAACTTTGAAAGACCGTCAGAGTAGGCTGCTGGCAGTCATGTTTCTCCAGGTTCAAAACCTAAAATCTTGGGGAAATCAAGGATAGCAGGTTCCTCTAGTAGTCCTCTCTCAAGCCTTGTTCCATGGCCAGGAGCCACTTTGCTACATTCTTCTATGGTTTGGTTTCATTGCATCTTTCCTGTAATTACCTGCCTCATCAAAATGATGATCTCTAGTGGCTCTCAAAGCCTGGGCTCCAGATCAGCAGCATCACTACCCAGGAAATTGGTAGACATCCAATTTCACAGGGTAGCAACTCTGTGGTGTAGCCCAGTAACTTGTTATTTAAAAAGCTCTCTGGGTGACTGTGACACACATTAAAATATGAGAACTAAATTTTGGTTCCCCACAAAATTTTTTCCCCACAAAAACTCCAATCTTGTCTATTTACCAGTTTAAAACTTCATGTCCCTGCCTTTGAAAATTGAGCCTGGTCATAGTAGTATGGGAATTGAGATTAATCTATGTGAGGAAAAATATAATCAAGTATTTCCCTTTATTATTGTTTTCTACAGATTCTCAAATTTACTTTCATCCAGGCATTTGTTGATCTCTGTCTATCAGCAAAGGAGCTCTGGTGGCACAGTGGTTAAAGCATTTGGCTGCTAATCAAAAGGTCAGCAGCTCAAACCCACAAGGTCAGCTGCTCCACAGACAAAGATAAGGCAGTCTGCTTCCATAAAGATTCACAGCCTTGGAAACCCTATGGGGCAGTTCTTCTCTATACTATAGGGTCTCTGAATCAGAATCAATTCAATGGCAGCAGGTTTGGTTTTCCTGGTTTGGTCATCAGCAAATAGCACGTGGCAATCATACCCTTTAAAAAATTCTACATCCTGTACATCTACTTTCAAGTAAAGGACCACAGTCACAGTGCCTAAGACATTTGACTGCTAACCAGAAGCCTGGTGGTTCAAACCCACCAGCCTCTTCGGAAGGAAGGGTAGGCAATCTACTTCTGTAATGATATTGCCTCGGAAACCCAAGGAGGGGTCGCTATGAGTCGGATCCAACCCAACGGCAGTGAGTTAGTTTTGTTTAACCCTTCTATAATACAACAACAACAACATAACTAGGGTCAAATGCTTCAAAATAGCTTACCAAAGTTTAAAATATAATTAGGTTTTTGGTTTTATGTTTTTTTGCAGTTTTGAAATGTAAATTTACTCAGATCCCAAAAACTACTACTCCATGTGAAAGGAAAAGAGGCATTACACTCTTGTGGTACAGTGACTTATTTCATAGGCCCTACTAGCATGGTCACTGTAACTGCCACACAATGACTTGGTAGGACTATGCAAATAAGATGCTTGTGTCCCACCAAGGGGACTGATAGCCTGCTGCTAATGCAAATAAGGAGTATGGAACCTCTGATGGTTAAAGTTATATGTCAACTTCAGCAGGCCATGATTTTCAGTGGTTTAACAACTAAAAAATGATAGAATTCTCCTCCACTTTGTAATGTGTTATAAATCCCAGCCTCTATGCCTATGGTTGTAGTCTCATTTGGGAATGAACTGTCCATTATGTTAATGAGGCAGGATTCAGGTGTGAGGTATCCTGAGTCACTGCCTGATTCCAGTCACCATTCTTACACAGTCATCGTTCTTACCAGCCTTATGCAAATCATACCCCTGAACCGTCTTGATCAAGTAAGGGGAGTTTCCTTGAGAGTATAGCCTGCATCCAATATATATTTATGAATGCTCTGGAAAAGTACTCCCTCTTGCTCCGGATCCTGCATCCAGCTCCCATCATCTAATCTCTGGTTTTTGGAACTTGAGCCAGCAGCCTAACATCTGACCTAATTTGACAGCTTCCACAGTCCAGTAAGCCTATTATCTGACCTGTCAATTTCAATGCATCAACCCTTGCAACCACATAAGTCAGGAGAAGCCTCCAGCCTGATGTCTAACATATGGATTTGGGATTTTCAGGCTCCCTAACAGTGTCGACCATTTCTTGATGGTTCTTGAGTTCTCCAAAACAGTGCAGCAAATCACAAAACCCAAAGACAGGAGGGGAAGTACTGAGGGGAGTAGTAGTTGATGTCAGACATGATGGAGTTGTACAACAGTTTGGAAAAGTGGGACAAATGGGACATCTTTAACCTCCACCTCATAGTAACTAGCTTTGTGTTGAGCCTTCCAAAACAAAGTATTCAGGGACTTCCAGTAAGATGGAGGAATAGGCAGATAAGCGGCACAGACCCTCTTCAACAGAAAGAAAAACCAATTGACAGAGATACAGAAGATCATCCTGGGACCCTGAGCTTTGAAAGGAACTATATACAGAAGTGGATTAGGCACCAACTAGTGGAAAAACCTGAAGGAAAATAGTGAGTACAGGGACGGTCGGAGCTGCAGACTGTCAGCTACTCTGAAGAGACCAATAACTTGAATATTTCCAAGTGATGTTGGGACTTGGGAACTGACCTAAAGATTACTCCTGGTCACCAAGGGCTGCAGGGACAACTGCTCTGGTGGCCTATGACTACCAAAGGAAAAAGCAAGGAGGGAGACAACCTGAGCTGTGAACTATCTGCTGTCTGGAAAGCGCAGCCATTTTCATTGTTTACAAGCGACGGCCATTATGGATACTTAAAGTGACCGAGGGCGCAGCCATTTTGAATGTTTACAAGAGGCGGCCATTTGGATATTTAAAGTGACTGAGGGCACAGACATTTTGAATGTCTACAAGTGACGATTTTGGATTTTAAAGTAATAGTATTCTCCTTTGGATTCCAGGGACCTAAGAACAGGCTCTGTGTGCCAGGGTCTGCAAGGACATACTAGAGGCTGACAAAGGAAAGGAGACAGGTGGTGAGTGTGTAAGTGCTGTCAACTACTGAATAGAGGAGCACAGCACAGTATCCTGCCTGTATAGATAACATACAAAGAAAACGAAAATTGTGGGCAAGTCACTCCAACATATAATCACCAATTAAATATAAACACCAAAACATCACAATGCCTCAGAGACAACAGAGCATCACAGTCCACACAAAGAAGCAAGATAAAGCAGGAGAAAGAAGGGACCAGGATATAGACCCAAAACACATCCCTGAAGAAGAAGGCAGCATTGGAACTCCCTGATAAGGAGTTCAAAAGAATTTATTTAGGTATCTTCAAAGGATTGAGAGGCAGATAAAGGAAAACACAGACAAAACCAAAGAAGAATTCTGGAAGAAAATACAAGAACAAAATGACAAAATAAATGAAACATTAGAAATGATTCTGAATCTATAGATAGAAATCCAGAAGATTAATCCTAAATTGTCAGAAATAGATAACACATTTGAAGGGCAAAGGAGTAGAACTGATGCAACGGAAGACAGAATTAATCACACTGAAGACAGATACCTGAATACTTCTTTGGAAAGGGATCAATCAGAAAAAAGATCAAAACAAAATGAAAGCCTCGGGTTGATGTGGGATACCATCAAAAGGAATAACCTACATGTCATTGGAATTCCAGAACAGGAAGAGAAAAATAAAACCACTGGGAAAACTGTCCAAGATTTGTTGGAGGAGAACTTCCCTGATACGATGAAAGATGAGAATATATCCTTCAGGAAGTCCAACAAACCCCAAACAGGACAGACCCCAAAAGAAAAATACCAAGACATATCATCATCAAACTCACCAAAACCAAAGACAAAGAAAGAATCATGAGAGC
>NW_006921592.1:22242564-22243837 GCF_000298275.1 Orycteropus afer afer | reverse complement strand
AAAGAAAAATGATAAAACCTTCACATCAAAATAAAAAAGAGGACCAGCATAAATATTCAGCAAATACTAAAACAATAGCAATGAAGGAAGTGATAACATGATTCATAAATAAAACGAGCTCAGCATAGAAAATTATATGGAGCAAAGAAACAGGCACAATGAAAAAGCACATGATAAAAATGACAGCAACAAATTCCTATTTGCTGATAATTACATATCTGGCAAGGGACTTATCTCTGAGATTGATGGAAAACTCCAATGCCTCAACACCAAAGGAATTAACAATCCAATTGAAAAATGGGCATAAGACATGAATAGACATTTCACCAAGGAGGATATTCAGGTGGTCAGCTAATACATGAAAAGATGCTCACAACCACTGGCCATCAGAGAGATGTAAATCAAAACAACAAGGAGATATACTGTCTCACCCCAGCACTGATGGCAAGGTTCAATGAGACAGAAAATAACAAATGCTGGTGGGGATGTTGAGAGATTGAGACTCTCATATACTGCTTGTGTGACTGTGGAGTGACACAACCACTGTGGAAAGGAATATGGCAATTCCTTAGAAAGGTGGAATTGGAGATACCATTTGACCCAGCAATCCCATTACTAGGTATATATCCTAAAGAGGTTAAGAGTCAGGATAGGAACAGACACTTGCACACTCATGTTCATCACAGCACTATTTACAATAGCAAAGAGATGGAAACAACCTACATGCCCATCAGCAGAAGAGTGGATGACCAAGCCATGGTACATACACATACTGGAATGCTATGCAGCACTAAAGAATAATGTAGAGTCTGCAAAAGACTGCATAATATGGATGAACTTGGAGGACATTATGCTGAGTGAAGTAAGTCAATCACAGAAGGACAAATATATTATCAGTTCGTTATTGTGGAGGGTCAAGGAAAGGTTTATATATGGAGGAAAACTTCCTCTGTTGGTTGCCAGGGGTGAGAGAGGAGGGAAGGGAACGCTTCAAAAAAAAAAAAAGTGCATTGACCCATGTCACATGCATTGTGTATTTCACTGTACATAAATTATATTTCAATAAAATGCATTAAAAAAAAAAGTATTTATTAGTTCTGAAGATGGTGGACTAGGCACAAGGACTGCACAGACGCTCTTCAACAAAGAAAAGGGAAACCAATTAACACAGACACAGAAGATAATCTTAGACCCCTGAGCCTTGAAGGGAAGGATACAAAAGTGGACTAAACCCCAACTAGCAGGAGAATTTGCGTGAAAATACCAAAAAAGG
>NW_006921592.1:22211841-22224951 GCF_000298275.1 Orycteropus afer afer | reverse complement strand
TCTAACCTAACCAGACTATTCATAAAATTGCACAGTAATGTATCAAACAGTGTTTCTTTGCTATTCATAAGGTTTTCCCAGGCCAATTCTTTGAGAAATGGATGGCCTCTTCCTTCTTCCTAGTCTGTCTCAGTCTGTAAGCTGGGCTGATACCTGTGTACCATGAGGAGTTAGCCGCAGGGACCCAGTGAAGGATGGTATGAGAGGTTTCCAACAGGGAGACAAATTTGTCTATCAGTTTGTCCTACCATGGTGACGTGTTGATGTGAGTTTTGGGGCTGAGTCACTGGTGTTTCAAACCCAGCATGATGCACATGGCGCACAGGTATCAGCCTAGCTTACAGACTGAGACAAGTTTTCTATAGAGAGTATATAATAACAGGAGTAAAAAGCCAAATAACTGAAATCAGAAGTTCCCCAACAGAAAAGTCAATGCTAGTCACCTTCTACACTGAAATTCATAGTGGAAAGTCCAACTCAGATACAGTGCTTCTAATCTTAGGTCTCAACCCTTAAATAAGCAACAAAGAATTATTAGGTATCTGATGTAATCCCCTATCATTAAAGATAGAAACTAAAGGAAACAAACCAAAAAAGGCAAGTTGAGGAAAGGCACACTATATAGTGAAACAAACTCAAGACCTATTATCCTGAGAGAAAGAAAATAGTGCAATCCTGAAACAAAAACAGGATACTTTATTCAAAAAGAAAATTTCAGAGAAAAAAAAAACTTAGAAATTAAAAATATCGTAGCAGAAAAGAAAAATGCAGAAGGTTTGGAAGATGAAGCTGAGAAAAAGACAACACTTTAGAAAATGGGTGAGAAAGAATAAAAAATACTAAAGGACAAGAGTTTCAATACCTAAATGATAGATACTTCCATAAGGAGAAAACAGAAAAAAAGAGGGAGAGAGAAAGACAGCATAAGTCAAGAAAGTTTTCCAGAACTGAAGAATAAGACAAAGTTAAAGAACCCAGACTTGTCAACATGACACACCATTGTGAAAGTTCTGAGCACAGGTGACAAAGAAAAGATCCCAAAGGTTACATATGAGAGGTCAGGAATCAGAACATCATCAGACTTCTTAATAGCAACATTGGACAGACAAATCCACATATTATACCTTCAAAAAGTCTAAAAGGTACCCAGACATACTATCAGTCAAGTGAGAGGATAGAATAAAGACATGATCAGAAGTTGAGAACCTCAAAAAATTGTTATTTCCCATACACACTACCCCTACCCAAGCAGATGATAAAGATGTCCAATCAAAACAAGGGAGAAAAGAAATCCCAAGCTGATGATGATGATGAAGTTGCACACTAGGTACACAAAAAGCAAGTAGTCCAAACTAGAGCAAATTAGGAGACTCGATTAAATTTTTTTAAGGAGTTGAAACTGATAAAATCTCTGACGTGCTTTAAGTAGATGTAGATAACTCATAAAGAGTTTGAGGCAGAATTAATAACAAGTATATAGGTTTTGAATAAAATATTTTGGTAAAACAGAAAAAAACTGTACAAAAAAGGGAAAAGCAATAGTTTTATTCCTTGCCTAAACTATGAATAACACTTGCATAGCCATAGTGTAGTTATGATATAATTATGTAAAGGTTATATGGTTATATTATTATAGGTTATAATTCTCAGTGATTTGACAGACACTAGAATGGTTGCTCTTTCATAATGTAATCAACGTCTATAACGTGATCCAATGTGATCAGTGAATCAGATGAAAGGGGAATTTTCCTTGGGAATATGGGGTGTCTCCAAAACATAAATGAATGTTTAGCTCACTCCCTCCCTCTTTCTTTCACTCTTGCCATCGTTTTCTCTCTACCAAAAACACTGTTGATGGCAAGTAACAGGAATATAAGATGTTAGTCTCCAAAAACAAAAATCTTTATTTTAAAACATATTTTATAGTTTGGCCAGATCTTTCACCAGGGCAATTTAGGGATATCTAAATTGAATTAAGAGCCCTGGCAGTTCAGTGTTAAAAGTGCTTGGCTGCTAACTGAAAGGTTAACTGTTTGAATCCATCAGCTGCTCTGTGGGGGAAACATATTGCAGTCTACTTCTGTAAAGATTATAGCCTCGGAAACCCAGTTCTACTCTGTCCTATAAGGTTGCCATGGGTCAGGATCGACACAGTGGCAATGGGTTTTCTGGGTCTTAAACTGAATAATTTTATTTACATCTACCTTTTTCCTCTCAGAAAAATGCTAACAGGTAATGGTCCTATAAGTTTATATGAATGATCAGAATTCCCAGGTGTATAGTAGAGCTGACAAGGGGCAAGGTTGTGGTCTCTGTCTGGTCACAGCCAGCTACCCAGAGTAACCAAGTAGTTGAACATGCAGGCTTGGGACCATAGTCACAGGGGACATCAAGCTCAATTGGCATAACACACTATATAAAACATTGTTCCACCTCCTACTTTGGCAAGTAGCAACTGGAATCTTAAAAGCTAGCAAGCTGCCATCTAGATGCAACGATGTGTCTCTCTTCGTCAAGAGCAGAGAAGAAAGAAGAAAACCAAAATTAATGGAAACAATCAGTCCTAGCGATTGGTACACCATCTGATCTGCAACCTATACAACTATGAGACCAGAAGAACTAGATGGTGCCCAGCTACCACTGTCATCCACTTGGAAGGGATGTAGGAAATGCTGATAGAGAGGGAGAACAATGTGGAACAAAACTCAAAATCATTTGGAGGAAAAAAAAAAAAAAAGGTGAGGACCAGGTTTGCTGGTCCAATAGTGCCTGGTGGAACCACTGAGACTATGGCCCCTAGCTGCCCTTCAGGTCTGGAATTGAACCCACACCTGTGGTTGCCAGCCAAACAATGTACAGGCATGTGAGTTAAACATTTACCTCAAGCAGACACACGCCCTGGAGAGAACAATCATGGGAGAAGGAAGGGTTGCTTATGCACAGGGAGACAGCTCAGGGCGCAGGAGAGTATGGAGGGATGGTCACTGGGAAGAGGTAACTATGGGGAGGAAGTGGAAGGGAGCTGTTGCATTGTGGTAAACTGTGGTCAATGACATGAGACAAAGTATATGTGAACTGCTGTATGGAAAGTGAATTTGCTCTGTAAATCTTCACCCAAATCACAATAAATTAAAAAAGAAAGAAAGAATAGTGCTAACAAACACCCAGTTCATAAAACAATGATTCTCAAACTGAGGTTTATGGATTGGTGGTGGGATGGGGTAGAAATATCCATGAAAGTTTTATCAAGATTCCATACTTTTTCTATAGTAATTGTTAACTGATATACAATCCTTTCCCTGATAAACTTTTTAAAGTCTGTGGAAGCATATTCCAACCTTACATTAGATGCTAAAGGGAGTTCTTCAAATAGAGAACCAGCAACAGCAACAACAAGTGATGATTAACACACATGACAACATCTCCCAGAAACCAACCCAGGTGCAGACTTATCCAAAGTAAAATAAACTTACAAGACTGTAAACAGGAAAACAGAGACATCAATGGGTACATAAGGACAATTACAAACCAAAAAGAGAGAATAAATAATGTAGAATTTCCAAATGGTATGGAAGCCAAGACAGCTGCAAGACAGAACAGACTATTCTAAACTCAGGAAAAAAATAATAAATCACATGGTAACCTCAAAGAAAATTAATAAACCTTCTCATCAAAATAAAAAAGAAATGAAAGGCACAAATACTTAACAAATACTAAAACAGAAGCAATGAAGGAAATAACAAAATTCATGAACAAAATGAGCTCAGCACAGAAAAGTATATGGTACAAAGAAATCGGCCACCACAAAAAACGCTTAACAAAATGGCAGCAATAAAATCATACTTGTCAATAATTATACTGAATATAAATGGATTAAATGCACCACTTAAGAGATTCAGAGTTGCACACTGGATAAGAAAACATGACCCATCAAAATGCTGTCTGCAAGAGACTCACCTTAGACCCAAAGACAAATAAAAACTAAAAATCAATGTTGGAAGATTTATGAAGCAAATGGCATTCAGTAAAAGAACAGGAGTGGCAGTACTAATTTCTGATAAAATAGGCCCTAAAACAATAACTCCCATTAAGAGACAAGGAAGGATATTATATAATGGTTAAAAGATCAATTGAAAAAGAGGTCATAACCGTAACAAATACCTAAACACCTAATGAAAAAGCCCCAAAAGACATAAACTAGACTTTAACGTAATTGAAAAGACAAAAAGATAACTCCACAGTACTAGTCAAACCAAACCAAACTGTTGTTGAGTCGAATCAAACTTATAGCAACCCCTCCTTGGGTTTCCAAGGTGGTACCTCTATAGGAGTAGATTGCACAGTCTTCCTTCGGAGGAGTGGCTGGTGGGTTTGAACTGCCAGTCTTCTAGTTAGCAGTCAAATGCCTTAGGCACTATGCCACCAGAGTTCCTAAAGTAATAGCAAGAGACTTTAGTAACAACACTTTCAATGAAAGAACAATTAGAAACTCAACAAAGACATAGAAGAACTAAACAATATCATCAACCACCTTGACCTTATAGACATCTACAGAGCACTTCACATAACAACAGCACAATATAAATTCTTTTCCAATGCACACGGAACTTCTCCAGAATAGATCATATTTTAGGCCACAAAGCAAGGCTCAACAAATTTAAAAACACTGAAATACTGTAAAGTACATTCTCAGATCACAATGCTATAAAATTAGAAATCACTGTTAGAAGATCAAAGGAAAAAGAACAAACACATGGAAAATCAGTAACATTTTCCTTAACATCTACTACGTAACAGAGGAAATAAAAAATGGGGGAAAAAAATCCTTGAATCAAACAAGAGTGAAAATATAACATACCAAAATCTTTGGGACAGAGCAAATGCAGTGATCAGAGGCCAAGTCAAAGTATTTATTAGTTATATTCATTATTTCAAAAAAGAAGAAAGAGCCAATATCAATACCTTCACTCAATATCCCCAACAATTGGAAAAAGAGCACCAAAAAAGCTCTTTTCTTCATCAGAAGAAATAATAAAGATTTGAACAGAAATAAATGAAACAAAAGAAAGGCAATATAAAAAAATTAACAAGGCTAGAAGTTGGTTCTTTGAAAAGTTTAATAAAATAGACAAACTATTGCCAAACTTAACAAAGGGAAAGACAACAACAACGTGAATAACACGAGTAAGAAATGAAATGGGTGACATCACAACAGAACCAATCGAAATAAAATGGGTATCAGGATACTCTGAAGAACTGTACTGCAACAAATTTGTAAACCTAGAAGAAATGGGCATATTTCTAGAATTACACTACTTAACTAACACAGACTGAAGTAGAATTATTTGAACAGATCCATAACAAAAGAAGAAATTGAACAAGTCATTTAAAAAAAAAAAAAAAAAACTACCAACAACAAAAAAAGGGCTGGCCCAGATGGTTTCAGTGAAGAATTCTACCAAACATTCAGAGAAGAGCTGACACCAATCCTACTCAAACTAATCTATAACATCAAAGAATGGAATCCTCTTCCAAATTCATTTTATGAAGCAAGAGTAACCCCGATAACAAAATCGGGCAAAAATACCACTAAAGAGGAAAATTACAGACCAATATCTCTCATGAACACAGAAACAAAAATCTTCAACAAAATCCTAGCCAACAGACTCCAACAACATATCAACAACAAATGCTCCCGAGCATGTGAGAAGACAGGAACCCTTAACTACTGCATAGGAATGTAAAATGGAACAATTGTTGTGGAAAACAATATGGCGGTTCCTCAAAAATTAAGAAATAGAGCTACCATATACGATCCAGCAATTTCAACTGTAGGTACATACCTGCAAAAACGGCAAGGAGGCCACATGTTCTGACCTCCTCTAATCCCACAAGAGGAAGACAGGATTACCAGCAGTAACCCAAGGCCTATTACTGCAAGGCCAGACATGCTGCCTCCCTCCAGCCCTTTCACCAACCGTTCCTCCCAAAGCACCCACCACCTCTCTCCTGGGTTCGATAATTCGCTGCAGTGGCCACACAGAACTCACAGATTACAGGGTTTATTAGGGAAGCACCAGGCTACAACTCAAGTTCAGGAAGAACACTCAGTCTCTCTTCCAGCCCACCGTCCCTCAGCTAACAGTCTCTCACAGTCTCTTTCCCAGCAGTGCTGGTCCCTCGGTGTCTCACTCAGCAATGCATGTCTCTTGCGTCTCTTTCCAGCAACGCGTGTCTCAGGAGCCCATGTCTCTTTCAGCAGCACGTCTTCCTCAACCAGCAGTCAGAGTTCTGCCTCCAGGAGGTCTCCTTTAGAGCCCGCAGGGTGGTCAAACTAGCCAATTATAGCATCAGAACTCTAAGCACCTGAGAGAGAGTGGGCACCTCCCAGAACATTGTTTTGTGCCACTCCCAACAGAAATACTCCAGGTGGACACCTTCAGCAATCAGGAGCTCCTCACTTGCTCATAGAAAATCCCTCCTTGGAGTTTACAAAGACTTATGGGTAGAAAAGCCACACAAAGTAATTTACTACACTGCAATACCCTAGGACCTAAAAGTAGGGACAAGAACTGGCACATGTACTACCATATTCACTGTAGCACTATTCATAATATTTAAAAATGGAAATAATCCAAATGCCCTAAGCTGATGAATGGATAAGCAAACTGTAGTACACACATACTATGGAATATTTCTCAGCCTTAAAGAAAAATGTTCTGACACATGCTGTAACATGTATGAACCTTGAAGACATTATGCTGAGTGAAATAAGTCAATCACAAAAGGGCAAATATTGTATGGCTTACTTATCTGAAATGACAAGAACAGCTGAATATATAAAAGCCAGTTTTTACTAGTGGTTACCAGAGACAGGAAGGGGGAGAAAAAAGGGGAACTCCTTCTATGAGAATCACTAAATATTTATCTATGGTAATGGGAAAATTGGCATCAACTAAGTCTAACAGTGGGAGCTTTGGTAGCATAGTGGCTAAGGCACTTGCCTGCTAACCAGAAGGCTGGTGGTTCAAACCCACCAGCCACTCCTCGGAAGGAAGTTGGGGCAACCTACTTCCAAAGTGATACTGCCTCAGAAACCCAAGGAGGGGTCGCTATGAGTCGGGTCTGACTCCACAGCACATAACAACAACAACAACACAAGTCTAACAGTTACACAACTCAACTATTGCAACTGTATCACTAAGATGTACACTAGAAAAATGTTTAAACGGGAGGGTGAAATGACAAATAAAATGCTACATTTAACTTTACAACAAAAATAGCCAGGAGGCAAAAAAAAAAAAAAAAAAAAAAAAGAGGCAGCAGCTGTTGATACTATCCACCTACCCACTGCCATCAAATCAATTCTGACTCACAGTGACCCTACAGAACTGGGTAGAACTGCCCCATAGGATTTCCAAGGCTGTAAATCTTTATGGAAGCAAGCTGCCCTATCTTTCTCCTGTGGACTGGCAGCTAGGTTCAAACCAACAAGCTTTTAGTTAGCAGCTCAACGCTTTAATGACTACCCCACAAGGATTCCTATCGATACTACTTAAATACAAATAAACACATCATGAGATTAGTTTTCTCGGTTCAAGGATTTGGAGTAGTAGTCTAATGGGTCTGTCCAGTAAACCGGCCTAATATTATTTTAAGTTTCTGCTCTTTCCTTTAGTTCAGTGGGTAGTGCCTGGGGTCTTAAAAGTTTGCAAGTGGTCATACAAGATAGAACAATTGTTCTATAATCACTTCGAGCAACAGAAGAAGAAACATATCCAAGAATCTTAAAAGGAAATGGATGGTGCCAGACTAATGTTAATGAACATTTTGATAAGGGATCCAGTAAATGGATTTGATTAAAAGTAGGCAAATTGAAGAACAGAACTTTAACTTTTGAACCATGAACTACCCCATGAAGTCATCTTTAAACTAAACAACACTTTAACTCAATAAGTAAATAATTTCTGCCTTGAGATTACAGCCTATTGAAGAATTAACTATATGAGAATGAACTGACAACAGTAACTCTAAAGCAGAGATGAAAACTTTAAGGGGCAGAAAGTGTAAGTTAACAGTGGCAAAACAACAGCAGCAAAGATATGTGTAATACTATGTTACAAGCAAGATCAATTCTTAGTGTCTTATTTGTACATAAGTTGAGACAGCTGCATTTGGTTCTTACTTAGCCTTATTCAGTGCAAGAAAAGACCCAAAGCCTTTTCCATGATTTAAAAGCTACACATGAAGCAAATGAAGGTTACTGTGATAAATAATTTGTTGTCAATAGGGGTTGGTTCAATCACTTCAAAGTGAAGGCAAATTTATGTACCATTAAAGAGCAAGTAGAGTTGTCCATAAGTCAGATGTTCAAAACCCTGTAGAGAGGTTACACAATGTGAAAAATGTAACTACTGTCAATGAACTATACATGTAAAAATTGTTGAACAGGTGTATTTTTTTTCTGTGCATTTCCCCTAATATAAAATAATAATAATAATAATTTGGGAAAGAAAAGAGAAAAAACAAAAGCCACAATGTCTTGGGCTTTGAGCCTCAAGTTGCAAAGAATATAAAGGGACCATGTGGCATCTGCCTAGTAGGCAAAAAAGGAAATGACAGAAGTTAGAAATTTGTATTTGATCCAGAGGACTTTAAAGAGCCACTAGAATAATGAATAAAAACAAGCATGAAAAATAACTTTGTTGTCAGTATGCAGGTTGTTTTATGCAGGTGCCAAAAAACAAATCAGCAGAGGTTAGCCAAATGGTCTCACATTGCTAACAAAGAGAAAAGACCACTGTGATAAAGTTAATAGAAAGAAAAGGATGTAACAGTATCTATTTTAAATTTTGTTTTCAATTTCCTAACCCGACTGCTAACCAGAAGGCTGATGGTTCAAACCCACCAGCCACTCCTTGGAAGGAAGACTGGGCAATCTACTTCTGTAGAGATACTGCCTCAGAAACCCAAAGAGGGGCTGCTATGAGTCGGATCCAACTCGATGGCAGTGAGTTTGTTTTTGAGTTGTAACAGAAGTCAAAATTATAATCAAGGCTATGAATCTGAAAACTTCAAAAAAAGGAAAACAAATTACTAATAACCATTGGCTCTAGAGCCGCCAATAACCTTTAATCCTAAATCTACATGTAAAGAAAAATTAATTCTGTAATGCTAACTTGTTAGTTTCAAGATATATACATTTGTGCCATTTGAGACAGTGTAAGAGCTAATTATAGAAGAGTTAAATAGAATGGTAGATGCTGGCAAGAAAATAACTTCCCACTCTATCTCAATCCACACTGAAGCAGGGATTAAACCGTGTCTCCTATCCAAGATTCCTTCCACTAAGAAACAAGGCTGATTTATGAGATAACATGAAGCCAAGCCAAAGCATCTCTCCTCACCAGTATTCTAAACTGCTTTCTTGGGTTTCTCTTTACAACCCAAGAAGTACAGAATATAAACATGAAAGCAGTTGGATGAAAACTAGAGGAGCTCCAAAGTCAGATCGGAGACTAAATTCTGTAGACTTGTGCTCTTCAAATTGCAATATGCGTAATCCCAGATGAACATAATGTTTTAGGGTACTCAAAGCTACAGGATAAAAACTGTGTACGCACCTAGACTATCAAATTTACATGATAATTTGAGAGGGAAAGATGTTTACAATAAGTGGAAATTATATAAAATGCAAATTTTTCCATGAATTTTTAAAGAATATAAACTATAATTTCATACTTGTGAATGAGCTACTTTAATTCCATCTACAAAGTTTGGGAAGGGAAGGTTGAAGGATTTATGTGTTCACTCTGTTATCATCAAGGGAAATGTCTAAGAAATATATCTTATGTTCTTTTCACCACTCCTACATTCATGAGTCTATCCACGTGAATCTTCTTTGTTCTCATATATAACCCTTCTATTTCATTTATTACTATCCTAGTCCAAGACCTCAACACCTCAATCTGGGATGACTGCAAAACCTTATTTCAAGGTTACAGGCTCTCTTCACCCAAATCCTTCAAAATTAATGAGATTAGATTAACTTTCTTCATATACTTTCACCTCCAAATCAGATACTCTAAAAACAACAAAACCAAATTCACTGCCACTGAGTCGATTCCGACTCATAGCGACCCCCTTTGGGTTTCCAAGGTGTAAATCTTTATGGAAGCAGATTGGCCAGTCTTCCTTCCATGGAGTGGCTGGTAGGTTTGAACCACCAACCCTCTGGTTAGCAGTCAAATGCCTTAGGCACCATGCCACCAGAGCTCCTTCTGAATAACAGCTATCATTACTGAGTTCCAGCTATGAAAAGAAAGGAGCTCTGGTGGCTCAGAAGGAAGATGGGGGCAATCTACTTCTGTAAAGATTTACCACCTCAGAAGGCCAATGGGGGTCACTATGAGTCAGAATCAACTTGACGGCAGTGGGTTTGGTTTTTTTTTTTTTTTTGATGGACCAAGTACTTTACATTCGTTATCTCATTTAACCTCCCAAATTTTATAAAACAGAAGCTCTATTTTACAAACACCAAGGTCACTGAGTTAAAAAGCAACAGAACTGGGACTTTAGCCATATCTCTTTTCAAAAGCTTACTATGCTATATACTGAGAAGCTACTCTGTCCAAGGAACCCACAGGGGTGCCAACAGTTAAACCCTTGGCTACTAACAAAAGGTTTCAATCCACCCAGAGGCACTTCTGAAGACAGACTGGGAAAGACCTACTTCAAAAGATCACAGCCATTGAAAATTCCATGGAGCATAAATATTCTACTCTGAAACACGTGGTGCTGCCATGAGTCAGAATCAACCAGGCAACCGGTTTGGTTTGGGTTTGTTACTATGTCCAAACCATTGCGCTGAACATTAAGGGGAATACATTTTCAACTTGATGCTCAAAACCTTTCAAGACTTCCCACTACCTATAAAACAAACTCAAATTAAAAAAAACAAAATGGCACTAAAGACCCTCTATAATTTCTAGCACTGAAAATTCTACTACAGCCAAGCAAAATTATTCATTGTTCCCCAAACATAAAACTCTCACTGAACTCTGGGTCATACGATTAATCTCAGTCTCAAAGAGCAAATGTCTTGCACCTTCACATATAGAAACTTGATCTCTCCTTTAAGGCCAGACTTAAGGCATTTAACATGAGACCTTCTCCAATTGTTTGGGCTCATAATGACAGCCCACTAATACAGATCACTTAAAAAGCAATGAGAGAGAATAGGTATGACTTTTAGTCATCCACTTAACAGTCTAACCCCATTCAGCACAAAAACTACACTCTATTACTTTTTTTCCCCCTCACATAGATGTATACATGGGCAGTCACTCAACTCCCAGACTGTTTGTTCCACTGTCTCACTCAGACATATTTTACGTAGACATTTCAAAACTAAGGTCAGGTATGATTTATCAGTTTGCTTACACTCAGCTGACTCTCTTTCCATCTGCAGCTACTTCAAGCCTTTATTCCTCTTCTTTAGAGCACTTTTCTAAACACACCCCACCTCATTCTTACCAAAAGACCTAAGCTTCCCGTGTACTGAGGAAAGAGAAATCATAAGGTAAAATTCATCCACCACTCCTCCCCTTCCACTTAGAAATATACCTGTATTTTCACCATCTTAACCTCAGTTCCTCTAGTCTCAGTGTGGCCTTAGTCTTTTCCTAAATTAAGGCCCCTACCGTGTTCCTGATCTCATCCTCTCTTAGAGTTCAAGCTCTCATTCTAAGTTTCACTCCTTTCTCTATCTTCAATCCCTGCCTCTCTAATGCTCTTTTCCCTCATGCAACAAACATACTTACTTTTTTCACTTATTAATTCCTAAATGTTTATTTAATCTATTATAAGCCAGGCACTATTCTAAGTGTTAGGGTCAGATAAGGTCCCTGCTGTCACACATCTTGTATTTTAGTAGGTAAGACTGACAATAAACAAGAAATAATAGAAAATGATGGTTTCTGTCGAAAATAAATGCTAAAAAGAAAATAAAATAGGGTTATTCAACTGAGGTAGAGTTAGAAGATAATGAGGGGATGGATCTCTTTAAATTGGTTGTCTTAAGAATTCCTCACTGGAAGGTAACAGTTAACCCTTTCATGATCTGTGAGACATGTCTCATTCTCCATTTTCAGCCTCTCATGTTTCTTGGTAAACTACTAACCCAGCTGTATAGCACGTTCTACCACCTGGCAGAGATACAGATCTCTATCTGTATAACTGCATTAATCTAGAGAAATGGGCCTCACCCAACCAAGCCTATCACCAGAATCCACTTGGCACATATGTGTCCCACAAAACTATATCAAATCCACGTTAATTAAAAAAAAAAAAAAAAAAAATTTTCCTTAGATTTCAGCTTGACTCTCATTACTGAAAATATATAAAAAAACCCAAAAACCAACTCACTGCCATCAAGTCAGATCCAACTCAAAGTGACCCCTCCTTGGGTTTTCAAGGCAGTATCACTACAAAAGTAGATTGTCCAATCTTCCTTCTGAGGAGTGGCTGGTGGATTTGAACAGCCAGCCTTCTGATTAGCAGTCAAATACCTTAGGCACTATGCCACCAGAGTTCCCAAAATTAGTATTAACAAAAAATTCAAAGCAGAAAATAATGTGGTCATGAAAGGGTTAAGTGATGACTCAAAGTCAGGAAAGTCAGCCATGTGCAAACCTGGGGGCAAACAATCTAAGATAGAGAAAACAAAAAAATACAAAGGCCCGCTGAGTTCACCTTGATTAATGAGAGAAAAAGGGCCTTGTGACTAGAACTTAATGAACCAAGTAAGGCAGTGGTACAAAATGAAGACTGGGTGGTAGACAGCATCAGGTCAAGTATACCATAGGAAAGCTTGAATTTTCTTCTATGTGCACAGAAAGTTACTGAAGGATCTTAAGCAAGAATGTGATCATTCTTCAAACCTTGTTGTTGTTGTTGTTGTTAAGTGCCGTCGAGTCGTTTCCGACTCATAGCGACCCCATGCACACCAGGACAAAACACTGCCCGATCCCGCGCCAGCCCCACAATCCCTGCTATACTTGAGCCCATCATTGCAGCCGTTGTCAATCCATCTCCTTGAAGGCCTCCCCC
>NW_006921592.1:22208685-22211001 GCF_000298275.1 Orycteropus afer afer | reverse complement strand
CATGATCCACACAATCAAATGCCTTTGCATAGTCAAACCTTAAGGATACAAAAATACTACCAATGTCTTTAAACTCAAAATCACTGCCATCAAGTCAAACTGGACTCATAGAAACCCCTCCTTGGGTTTCCGAGGCAGTATCACTACGGAAGTAGATGGCCCAATCTTCCTTCCAAGGAGTGGCTGGTGGGTTTGAACCAACAATCTTCTGGTTAGCAGAAATGCCTTAGGCACCATGCCACCAGAGTGAAAGGTAACATTAGAGGAGAGTGAACAAATAAGTGGGTGCTCTGGTAGAACACTGCTAAGGCATTTGACTACTAACCAGAAGGCTGGAAGTTCAAACCCACGAGACACTCCTCGGAAGGAAGAATTTGATAAACCCACACTTACCTGTGGATTTTTTTTTCCATCTGTTGAATATTTCATTTTACCCTTTCTCAGATTTTGAATTTCTAACTCAAAAATTCTAACTCACCTCGACAAGCTTCTTCAAAATCTTGGGTTATGTCCACCCAGCTTGTATTGCTTTTTTCCATTTTTTCTGGTATACTGAGCTCCCATCCTGAATCATCATCTTCTACAGAAGCTTTCATAACCATTATGCCTGTAAAATTGACAATGGTGTCAAAGAGAAGATCTACCTTTCAGGGCAAGATTATCTGCAAAAGATGTGTTTTGCTGTTTTTAAAGTACCGGATTAAAGTCTTACTAAACTAAGGAAAACTCTTCTGAGTTTGAGAATGTTACTGCAAAACATTACTTCAACCCAATTCATCTTACAATAATTAACACTACTGATCATTTATTAATAACCCACCACCTACCAGGGCTCATAGAAAAGTTTGCTTTTCCATAAGAGTTTGATTGTGATTGTGTGTGTGTGCATGTGTGTAAAAAGAATCACAAACCATCACACCACTTGCCCAAACACAACCAACTCTAGAGCTTGCAACTTTCAACACCGGTCACAAACGACCATGGTACTACTCAGAGTTCCCTCTCGAAGCCTACGACCCCAGGTGGCCAATCACTCAAGTCAAGGTACCCCTCATTTAGCCGAAGCTCGTGGGCCAACCTCTCCCTGGCAGGGGCAGGACCCAGCCACAGCTTTCCAGGGAGCACGGATGGGCGATCACCGCAGGTTCCCACCTGCCGGGCCCAGAGCGAGAACGCACCTGAGAAAGGGACACACACCAGGTCTGCCCGGCCCAGCCCAACAGGGCGCAGAAGCAAGGACAGCGCTGTTGCCGCGCAGAAGGGCGGGCACGCTGGGTGCCAGGTCGTCGTCTTGGTAATACCGGGAGAGGCCTGGGCCTCTCCGGGCACCGGGCACGAAGGAGCCCGCAGCCCCTACCTGAGGCGCGGCGGGAGGGCCGGGGCCGCAGGGTGACCTGGCGTCCCGAGGGTCTGCCACACGCGCAGAGAGCTGAAGCTCTCGGGAGCAGGAAGAGGAGGTCCCAATGGGTCCGCAAAGGTGGTCCTTACCTACTTCTCCCGTGGCCACACGCGCCGCCACGCACAGTCCAGACCGCGGAAATAACGACACCGCCTCTGCCACCGCCCCCTCCCCGCTCAGCCCAGCCCGACCGGCTACGTGCGCGCATGCGTACGCCCTGTGCGCGCGACCCCGCCCCCCCTCCCTTACTCCTGGGGACATAGCGCTCTTCGACCACACCCCCTCCCTCTCCACTGCCGTAGTTAGGCAGATGGAGACCGGCTTCTCTTATCGCGGGATTAAGGAAATCTCGCGAGATCAAAAGGTATCTTCTTTCCCTACCCTCAGGCCGAGTGCTGGGTGGTGAGCAGGTCCCAATAGGGGGCGGGGCTTGAGGACTCAGCGGCACGTTGTCCTGTCAGCTCCGTGGGAAATTCTAAGAAAGGTGACTCGAAAGGAGGAGAAAACGATCTAAGTAACCTGTAGGCACCAGAGGTTGCCCAGGTGAATGTACAGCCCGACTTCAGGAGCACCACTACTACTTCTGCTGCCTCGTTGACACCGGATATGTTTCCTAAACAGCGCTTGGGGATTTCGTAAAGGAAGATAGAAACGAAATATCATCGGAGTTAAACTAGCTATTTTTTTAAAGATTCTCACATGGTTTATGTTTTTCTTGAAATATATTACTGAAGTATTTAAATGGAGTTACTTAAGTAGAGGGGCAGGAGTAGCAAACGTACCAATATTACCACATACCCATTAACCAAACCAAAAGCGCACTGCTATGAGTGGATTCCAACTCATAGTGACACTATAGGACAGAGTAGAACTGCCCCTGAGGGTTTCCAAGGCTGTAAATCTTTATGGAAGCAGAC
>NW_006921592.1:22201266-22208585 GCF_000298275.1 Orycteropus afer afer | reverse complement strand
CACCCCACACCCCCACACCCCCACCCCCACCCCTTAGAAGGGCTAGGGGCTTGGAACCACCAACCTTTTGATTAGCAGTTCAATGCTTTAACCACAGCACCACCAGGCTCCTTACATATGCATTACAAAGACCAAAATTTAGAAGAGAATACTAACTGTTGAGTTTGTGGAGCAACTGGACTGTTCCTACGCTGTGGGTGGGAATGCAGAATGGTACAACCACTTTGGAAAACAGTTTGTCTTTTCTTATAATTGTACTTAACATATGACCAGCAATTAAGAAAATATGTATCCGCACAAAGAACTGTACATTAATGTTTATAGCAGTTTTATTCATAACAAAAATGAAAACAGTCCATCAGCTGGTAGAAGATTAAACGACTTGTGGCAAATACTAATTCTCATTAAAGAGATGAACTGCTTGTATTGGAACAACATGAAAGAAGCTCAAAAACATGTGCTGAAGAAACCAGACAGAAAAGAATATATGAAACTCTGAAAAAGACTAATCTATAGGGACAGAAACTAGATGAGTGGTTTGCCTGGGGATGGTGAGAGCACTGATTAGAATATGGCTGGCTTATTTGAAATGATGGAGATATTTTGTATCTTGACTATGGCTGTAGTTAAATGAGTGAATATTTGTAAAAACTCATTAAAAAACCATTTGTTTCTGAGAAAGAGAAGTTAATGACATTCAAGATATTTAATAGTGTTTTTAAAATGACATTTTAGACAAAGATAGATTATATGATGAGTTGATGGATGCAAAAGAGCTTACTGACAATGAGCTGGACTACCAAAACAATACAGAATAGATGGTTGTTTTGGAAAGCTAGAAAAGAATTCCTAACTCCTGTTGTTGCTGGTAAGTAAAATCCAAAGTATTACATGCTTCAACACTTATGTCAAGAGAATATTTTGCATGTTGCTTTTACATGGTACTGACACCAAGAACCAATGTAATTAGTGTGTTTGATAAGCACAGAGCTGCAAGTCAAAGTGAATTTTACATTTGACTGTGTTCAATTTTACCATTACATAAAAGAATATTCCAAAAGCTGCAGACAATTCAAACAAGTGTTTTTAGAAAATGAAACTGAAAAAGTAAAAATAACCTACTGAATGGTGGGACAGAAAGGAACAAGATATAGTTGTTATTTTTTTTATTATATATAGGTAATATCTGTTAATGTGTCCTATTATAATTACATTCTCATTTTTAAAGTCTTTTATGTATCTTAAGAATATAATAAAGAGTTATGAAAAATTAAAATAATTGCTCTATCAGAGAATAATTATACATATATGATGTTGAATATATATGTAATGTTTATAATTTATCAGCATTATAAAAATATTGGTCTATGTTTCTCACATGTTTTTTAATTAGTCACTGCTACTATTAATTGCTAAGGACCTCTGGTAACATAGTGGGTAAGGCATTTGGCTGTTAACCAGAAGATCAATAGTTCAAGAGCACCAGCTGCTCCATGTGAGGAAGATAAGGCAATCTACTTCCATAAAGATTTCTAACCTTGGAAACCCTATGGGATGGTTATACTCTCTCCTATAGGATCACTATAAGTTAGAATCAACTCTATGGCACTGGTATATAGTATTATGGGTTCTTTTTAGCTGGTATAGTTGAGTCCCTGTGCTGGGTCTCTAAAAAGATGCCCATCCTACTTCATTAAGAGAATGTACCATCATTATCCAACCAATTCTCTATTCATGTTCATTTAGATCGTATCCAAGCTTTTATTATTAAAAAATAGTACTACCATGAATAACTACATATGCCTTTTCATAGTTCTGCGAGTGTATGTTTTGACTACATACCTGTGAGCAGAATATTGGGGTCAAAATGTACATGAATATATAATTTTGCTATTGTCACCTCCATAAGAAGCTCTGATGGTACAGTGGTTAAGGCATTCAGCTGATAACAAAAATGCCAGTGGTTCAAACCCACCACATGCTCCATGGGAGAAAGATGAGGCAGTTTGCTTCCTTAAAGATCTATGGTTTTGGAAATCCTATGGGGGTAGTTCTACTCTGTCCTATAGGGTCACTATGAGTCAGAATCGATGAGATGGCAGTGGGTTTTGTTCTTTTGGATTGCTATTTCCATAGTTTCTTTGATTTTCCATTTCCTCCAGCAATATGTGAGGGTGCTCATTTTGTTATAGCCTTGTCAATACATTATGTAGTTGAACTTAGAGTCTTTACAAACTGGTAAGCCAAAAAAATGGTATCACAGTAGTTTTCGTTTAGTTTTATTTTCCATGTTCTTCTTATGAGAGAACTGAAGAATCTTTTATCTTATAAGGGACATTTACATATCTTTTTCTGTAATCTATTTGTTAATATCTCTAGCCCATTTTTCTATAGAAATACTGATCTTTTTTATAAAAAATTTTTATTTTGTTGACTTTTTCTATTTATCACAAAATTATTTTTCAATCAAATTTATCAATAAAGATGTTGTTTAGAACTATAGATATTGAAAGCTCAGAGGAAGATGGTGTCAAGAGAGCAGCAGGCTCAAAACTGAGTTCTGAGAAATCTCAACACTTAGAGATCAACTAGTGGGACAGGCCCTAGTAAAGGACTCTGAGCAGGAGAAAAACTAGAGATGTTTCCTTCAATGAATCAGAGAGAGACATTAACTTCCATTATCCCCTTTATAACAACACATGACATAATGTAACTTACAGCTTTTTTGTTTTCCTTGTTAAAAAAAAAAAATTCAAACTCACTTTTATAAACAGTTTTCAAGCAAATTCCTAGCACTTACCAATATGTGCCACCACTGGTCTGTCAGATTGTAGTACAGTGATGGCTCGCATATTGCTGTGAGGCTGGAGCCTATACCACCAGAGTTTCAAATACTAGCAGAGTCACCAACGGTGGACAGCCTCAGAAAAAGAAACAGGCCATCCACTTTTAAAAGAATTGGCCAGTGAAAATGTTATGAATAGCAATGAAACTCTATCTGATATATTACTGGAAAACTTGATGAATAGCCCCAAAACATTGTCCCACATAGTGCTGGAAGATGAGCCCGCAGGTGGGATGGCACTTAAAATACTACTGGGGAAGAGCTGGCTCCTCAAAGTAGAGTCGACCTTAATGACATGGATGAAGTAAAGCTTTCAGGGCCTGCATTTGCTGATGGGGCACAACTCAAAATGGGAAGAAACAGCTGGAAACATCCATTAATAATCAGAACATGGAATGTGTGAAATAAGAATGTAGGAATATTGGATGTTGTCAAAAATGAAATGGAATGCATAAAGATTCATATCCTAAGCATTAGTGAGGTGAAATGGACTGATTTGGGCCATTTTGAATCACACAATCATATGATCTACTGCACCAGAAATGACAAATTGAGGAGGTGCAAAAATGGCAAGGAGGCCACATGTTCTGACCTCCTCTAATCCCACAAGAGGAAGGCAGAATCACCATCAATAGTGCAAGGCCTATTACTGCAAGGCCAGACATGCTGCCTCCCTCCATCCCTTTCACCAACCAGTCCTCCCAAAGCACCCACCACCTCTCTCCTGGGTTCGATAATTCGCTGCAGTGACCACACAGAACTCACAGATTATGAGGTTTATTAGGGAAGCACCAAGCTACAATTTGAGTTCAGGAAAAATGCTCAGTCTCTCTCCCAGCCCACCGTCCCTCAGCCAGCAGTCTCTCACAGTCTCTTTCTCAGCAGTGCTGGTCCCTTGGTGTCTCACTCAGCAATGTGTGTCTCTTGCGTCGCTTTCCCAGCAACGCGTGTCTCAGGAGCCCGTGTCTCTTTCAGGGGCGTGTGTCTCTTTCAGCAGCACGTTTTCCTCAACCAGCAGTCAGAGAGAGTTCTGCATCCAGGAGGTCTCCTTTTGAGCCTGGAAGGGTGGTCAAACTAGCCAATCACAGCATCAGAACTCTAAGCACGTGAGAGAGAGTGGGAACCTCCCAGAGCATTGTATTGTGCCACGCCCAAAAGAAATACTCCAGGTGGACAACTTCAGCAATCAGGAGCTCCTCAGTTGCTCATAGAAAATCCCACCTTGGAGTTTACAAAGCCTTATTGGTAGAAAAGCCACACTAAGTAATTTACTACACCGCAGGAGGAATGGTGTGGCATTCATTGTCACAAAGAATGTTTCAAGATCTATCCTGAAGTACAAAGCTGTCAGTGATGGGATAATATCCACATGCCTACAAGTAAAACCAGTTAATACTACTATTATTCAAATTTACACACCAACCCCTAAAGCCAAAGATGAAGAAAGTGAAGATTTTTACCAACTTCTGTACTCTGAAATTGACCAAACGTGCAAGCAAGATATGTAGATCATTGGAATGCAAAAGTTGGAAACAAAGAAGAATCACCAGTAGTTGGAAAATATGGCCTTGATGATAGAAATGATGGCAGAAATCACATGTTAGAATTTTGCAAAACAAACAATTTATTCACTGCAAATACCTTTTTTCAACAACATAAATAAGACTCTACACATGGACCTCACCAGATGGAATACATATACATGAATCAGATCAACTACACCTGTGGAAAGAGGTGAGAGAGAAGCTCATTAAAAACCAAAAACCAAATTCACTGCAGTCGAGTTGGATCTGATTCATAGCAACCCCTCCTTGGGTTTCCAAGGCAGTATCGCTATGGCAGTAGATTGCCCAATCTTCCTTCTGAACAGTGGTTGGTGGGTTTCATTGGGATGTGTCAACAAATGGATGTCACACTGGAGGAACTTACTCATCTATGCCAAGAAATTTAGAAGACAGCTACCTGGCCAACTGACAGGAAGAGATCCATATTTTTACTTAGTCCAAAGAAAGATGATATAACAGAATGTGGAAATTATTGAACAATATCATTAATATCACATGCAAGTAAAATTTTGCTGAATTTTAAAATGGTTGCAGTAGTATATTGACAGAGAACTTCCAGAAATGCAAGTTGGATTCAGAAGAGGATGTGGAATGAGGGATATCATTGCTGAAGTCAGATGGACCTTAGCTGAAAGCAAAGCATGCCAGAAAGATGTCTACTTGCATTTTATTGATTATGTAAAAGCATTCTACTGTGTGGATCATAACAAATTGTGGATAACATTGAGAAGAATGAGAATTCCAGAACACTTAATTGTGCTCATGAGAAACCTGTGCACAGACCAGGAGGCTGTCGTTTAAACAGAGCAAGGGAATACTGCATGGTTTAAAATCAGGAAGGAAGTGTGTCAGGGTTATATCCTTCCACCATACTTGTTTAATCTGTATGCTGAGCAAATAATCTTAGAAGCTAGACTATGTGAAGAAAATGCAACATCAGGACTGGAGGAAGACTCCTTCACAACCTGTGACATGCAGACTACAAAACCTTGCTTGATGGAAATGAGCATGACTTGAAGCACTTAATGATGATTAAAGATTACAATCTGCAGTATGGATTACACCTCAACATAAAGAAGATAAAAATCCTCACAACTGGACCAATAAGCAGCATCACAATAAATGGAGAAAAGGCTGAAGTTGTTAAAGATTCCACATTACTTGGTTCCATAATCAACACCCATGGAAGCAGCAGTCAAGAAATCAGATGACCTATTACACTGGGCAAATCCCTGCAAAACACCTCTTTAAAGTGTTGAAGAACAAAGATGGCACTTTGAACACTAAAGTGTGCCAAACCCAAGCCAAGAGCAAGGAGGCAGCAGCAGGGATCCAGGTAAGGAGAGGTGGGAGAGGTTTCAAACAGCTAAGGGAGACAAACTTGTCTGTTGGTTTGTCCTACTGTAGTGATGTGTTGCTGTGAGTCTTGAGGCTGTGCCACCAGTGTTTCAAACCCAGCAGAGTGCACATGGTGCACAGGTTTCAGTGTGGCTTGCAGACTGAGACAGTAGGAAGAAGGAAGAGGCCTCCACTTCTCAAAGAATTGGCCAGGGAAAAACTTAAGAATAGCAGAGAAACACTGTCTGAAACATTACTGCACAACTTTATGACTAGCCTGGAATCATTGTCCAATACAGAGGAGGAGGATGAGTCACTTAGGTTAGAAGGCCTCAAAATACGACTGGGAAAGAGCTGCATCATCAGAGTGAAACCAGCCTTACTGATAAGGGTAAGGTAAAGCTTTTGAAACCTCCATCTGCTAACGTGGCATGACTCAAATTGAGCAGAAACAGCTGCAAATATCCATTAATAATCGGAACATGGAATGTATGAAATATGAATCTAGGAAAATAGGAAGTTGTCAAAAATGAAATGAAACACATAAAAATTGATATCCTGGGCATAAGTGAGCTGAAATGGACTGGTTTGGGCCATTTTGAATCAGACAACCATATGATCCACCATGCTGGGAATGACAATTTGAAGAGGAATGGTATGGCATTCATCACCACAAAGGATGTTTCAAGATATGCCCTGATGTACTATGCTGTCAGTGATAGGATAATATCCATATGCCTACAAGGAAAACCAGTTAATACAACTATTATTCAAATTTATGTACTAACCACCAAAGCCAAAGATGAGGAAATTGAAGATTTTATCAACTTCTGCAGTCTGAAATTGACTGGACATGCAATCAGGATGTGTTAATTATCACTGGTGACTGGAATGCAAAAGTTGGAAACAAAGAAGTTTCACTGGTAGTTGGAAAACTTGGCCTTGGTGACAGAAATAATGCTGGAAATCTCATGGTAGAATTTTGCAAGACCAATAAGTTATTCATTGCAAATACCCTTTTTCAACAACACAAATGGTAGCTATACACTTGAACTTCACCAGACAGAACACACAAGAACAGATTTACTACACTTGAGGCAAGAGGTGATGGAAAAGCACAATATCTCCAGCCAAAACAAGGCCAGGAGCTGATTGTGGAACAGATCATTAACTTTTCATATGCAAGCTCAACTTGAAGTTAAAGACAATTAAAACAAGTCCACAAGAGCCAAAATATAATCTTGAATATATCCCTCCTGAATTTAGAGACATCTAAAGAACAGATTTGATGCATTGAACACAATGACCAAAAACCACAAGAATTGTGGGATGACATCAAGAACATCATCCATGAAGAAAGCAAGAGGTCACTATAAAGATGAGAAAAGAAGAGAAAACCAAAATGGATGAAAGAAGAGACTCTGAAACTTGCCCTTGAGTGGAGAATAGATAAAGTGAATGGAAGAAATGACAAGATAAAAGCTGAACAGAAGATTTCAAAGAGCAGCCCGAGAAGACAAAGCCAATTACTATAATGAAATGTGCAAAGACCTGGAGTTAGAAAACCAAAA
>NW_006921592.1:22185456-22195912 GCF_000298275.1 Orycteropus afer afer | reverse complement strand
GGGTTTGAACCACCAGCCTTCTGGTTAGCAGTCAAGTGCCTTAGGCACTACGCTACTAGAGCTCCCGTGATACATGTTATATACATATACATATATGTATAGAACCAGAGGTCAGATGATGAGCCAGATGCAGAATCCAGAACAAGAGGGAGAGAACTTTGCAAAAACATTCATATATATCAGGTGCAGACCGTACCTTCAAAGGAGCATATAAGCAAGGCAGTACAAATTAGGGTGGTGACTGGGATAAGGGTGGTAACTTGAGTCACACTCTCTAGTAAGATAATGACTGAAGATGCATCCCACTCTAATTCTGCCTCCTTAACATAATGGACAACTCACTCCAAAACGGGACTATAATCACAGGCATAGAGGCTAAGGTTTACAACATATAACAAAATGGAGGACTATCGCTACAAGGGCCATAGTAAGTAATTCACTCCACTGAAGTAATAAATATGTATATATCAAAACATTTGCTATTTCCACATTCTTCACATATACAATTCATGTTGTTTAACCATCACTATTGTCCATTTCTAATATTTTCCATCACGTGTATTCTTATTATAAAACCAATATATATTTCATAGGAAAAAAGTGTAAGCAGAAAGAGTATAAAAATCACCCATAACCTCAAGCTCAAAGACATCTTTTGCTCATAATGTGGAGGGTGACCTTCCTTTCATTCCCATGCATATTTATGCTTTTATTTTGTTTTGTTTATTTAAAAAATGAGTTCTTACTGCATATACTATCTTGTATTCTATTTTTAACCTTCAAAATTCATTATAAATATCTTTCTAAATTGGTAACAAACTATTCTAGAACATGCAGACACACAGTATTTTCCAATCTTTTAGGATCTTTTTAAATCTCACATCTGTAATTATTCCTCCTTTCTGAGTTCTGATCTTGTTCATCTTTATTATCCCTCCCTTTATCAGGCTTGCAAGAAATTTTTCTTATTTGTAAGATTTTTTTTCCATTTATTCATTTTTTTCAAAACCTACCTTTTTAGTTCTTAATCCTTTCTATAGGTTTTCTTTGTCATGAATTTGATATTTTATCTTTATGCATCTCAGGCTCTCCTGCTAATTTCAAAATAGTTGGTTCCTTTAATTTTTATCTTTTGCATTAATAATGAAGACCCTAAAATACCTCTCTGTCCTATTTCAGGTTTTGGATATAATGAGTTCCTATATCCATTGATATCTTGATTTCATTTCTCTTTTAAATTTTTTATTCCTCCAAAGTTATTTCAAGGGAGCTCTGGTGGCGTAGTGCCTAAGGCACTTGACTGCTAACCAGAAGGCTGGCGGTTCAAACCCACCAGCCACTCCTCGGAAGGAAGATGGGGCAATCTATTTCCATAGTGATACCGCCTCAGAAACCCAAGGAGGGTCACTATGAGTCAGGTCTGACTCAATGGCACTTAACAACAACAACAACAAATTTATTTTTATGTTTTTTTTTTCTTTTATGATGATTTGGGTGAACATTTACAGAGGAAATTCACTTTCCATACAGCAGTTCACATATACTTTGTCTCATGACATTGACTGCAATTTACCACAATGCAACAGCTCCCCTCTCACTTCTGCCCCATAGTTACCTCTTCCCTGTGTCCTTCCCTCTATGAATTCCTCCCCACTGAGCTATGTCCCTGTGCATACACATCCGCTCTATTCTCCCATAATTGTTCTCTCTAAGGATTGTATCTACCTAGTGTAAATGTTCAGCTCATATACTTGTCTTTTGTTTGGCTGGAAGCCACAGGAGTGGTTCAATTCCAGACCTGAAGGTCAGCTAGGGGCCACAGTCTCAGTGGTTCCACCAGGCTCTATCAGGCCAGCAAACCTGGTCCCTCTTTTTTTTTTCCTAATGATTTTGAGTTTTGTTCCACATTGTTCTCCCACTCTATCCAGGATCTCCTACGTAGATCCCCCCTTAGTGGTTGACAATGGTAGCCGGGCACCATCTACTTCTTCTGGTCCCTTAGTTGTATAGGCTGAGGATCGCGTGGTGTACCAGTCCCTTGGACTAATTGTTTCCATGCGTATTTGGTTTTCTTCATTCTTCTTTGCTCTGGATGAGGAGAGAGCCATCGTTGCATCTGAGCACTGATAATCTCTTGAGTCTGGAAATTCACATCTTTCAGTTCTTGGGAATTTCCTTAAGTTGTTTATTTGATCATTCCCCCGCCCTTTTATCCTCTGTCCTCAACTTCTAGAAATCTTGCTATTCATATGCCAGATTTCCTGGCTGGTCCTTCAATTTTGTTGTTTTCTCTATTGCAAATTTATTTGTTTGGGTTTTATTTCCTGAGAGATTTATTCAACTTTCTCTTTTAAACTTTCCATTGATTTTTTTTCCATTTTGCTATCATGCTTTTTAATTTCCAAGGAATCTTTTTTATTTCTTTTTGAAATGTTTCTTACTGTAATAGAATACCATTTGTCTTCCACGTGTGCATTGTCTTTTAATAGCTCTCTGACAATATTAGTGATTTTTTTCTCTTCTTCCTGCATGCTTTATTTCTTTTGAACTTTCTTTAAAAGTTGCTTTTGTTTCTGTCTTTAATATGAGAGATTTCTTTCAGTCAGTTATTGTTATATTTATTGGCTTCATATAGAAACACGGGGCTCCAAATAGCAAATCTCTCAGGCAATGTGCCCATAGTTAGAGCTCGCCAAACGTTAGCTTCACGTTGGGTGATCTAGCCAGGCTACTTATTTGGTCAATCTCTGACTCCATTATCTTAGGTATTATGCTTTGGGCTAGTTGAATTTCCCAGAGAAGATGGTTCTGGTCTAGTACCTTCACGTGTGGTTACATAAGTTAGGCAGTGCACAGCTACGGGGGATGTCATTTACATAAATTGCATATTTGAAAGGCTCCCTCAGAGCCATGCAATTTAGCAATCCTTTTCCAAAGATCTGTTTGAAGGTGGTTAAGCTAGCTGCCAGTCATCTGGAACAAAGAAGGAAGAAGGCTGGAAAGTGGGGGAGGGAAAATCGCAATATCCATTATTAAATTTGCACTTAATTCTCCTTTTTCATAAAATACCCCTGCTCTCATCTATTCCAGTCTTCCTTTCTTACCCAACCCCCAGTCCTCCTTGCAAGAGATTCTCTTCTTTACTGTTTCTTGTCTTCTACACGAGAAATGTAGGTGGTGCAAACCGTTAAAGCCCTAGGCTGTTAACTGAAATGCTGAAGTTCAAGTCCACCCACCCAGAGGCATCTCAGAAGAAAGTCCTGGCAATCTACTTCCAAAAAATCAGCCACTGAAAACCCTATGGAGTTCAGTTCCAGTCTGTCACCCACGTCATCATGAGTCAGAATGGACCCCATGGCAACTGGTTACTGGTTTATCCTCTACAGGATTGAGGAGGGGCAGCCATAAGCCATATGGAATAGAAGAGAAATGTCAGGTGGTGGTGCTTTTTAAACAGATTACCTGATCTGAGTCTCATCCTAACATCCACCTCTGGAAGTAACTGGTTTTATCAGTTCCTACGTCTTCTGGAGCACCACTCACCTGTCAGTCTGTCATACTGTGGTGACTTGCGTGTTGCTGTGAGGCTGGAGGCTATGCCACCAGTATTTCAAATACCAGCAGGGTCACCTGTGGTGGAGTTTTCAGTGGAGCATCCAGACTAAGACAGACTTGGAAGAGGGAAGGGGCCATCTACCTCTCAAAGAATTGGCCAGTGAAAACGTTATAAATAGCAGTGAAACACTGTTTGAATCTTCTGGATGGTTCTGTGGTACAAAATGAGTGGCTTCTTGGTTTTCCCCACCACTGGCTCATATCAGCTTTCTTGGCTCTAATAAGTAAGTACCTTATCCATTTGCCTTATATGTTCAATAATATTATAGGTATTTTTCCTTCACCCATTCACTTCATCTTTGTGAATATGTGCCTTCATACTTGCATTTTGTGGAAGTGCTTTTGCCAATCATCCATATTTAATGGGGAGTCTGGCTATGAGACCTTAATCAAGTCTCATGAACTCACTAAATACCAGTTACCTTATATCTAAAACAATGACTTCACATTTCTTACAGGGTTTTGTGGGAATCAGAGAGCTTGTGAATGGTAAAATTATATAATGTAAAGTCATTATTCTCAATTTTCTTGTTTCTTAGTTATTCAATACCACTTGAAAACATTTTCTAGAAGGCTATTTATCTAGGTACTAAAAGCGAGGTTCCAGACTTCACTCTTGTCACATTGAAATTCATGGCTACTTTCCCATTTTTAAAGGAAACTGGTGGCACAGTGTTCAAGGCATTTGGCTGCTAACCAAAAGGTCAGTGGCTCAAACCCACCCACCACTCTGCAGGAGAAAGATAAGGCAGTCTGCTTCCATAAAAATTAATAGCCTTGGAAACCCTACGGGGGTCACCGTGAGTTGAAATCAAATCAGTGGCAGTGAGTTTGGTTTGGTTTTTGTTTCCCATTTTTAAACATTTTTGAGGAAAATTTCCTTTATTTTATACTGTCTTCTCTTCAGAAAGTTGTTTCAATGAGTACAGTTCATAAAATTATTACTTGTTTCAAATTAAGGAACTCATGCTTCAGTTTCTGTAATTTACAAGAAAATACTCAGCATAGATCAAAAAAGTCAATTCAAGTCACCTGTAAAGCAGACTTTCAGATGCTTGAAGATGATAGGAAGTGCCTTGTGATTATCAACCCCGATATAAAATATAAAAACACTTTGATTCTAAAATAAATTGAACTCAAAATACAGATACCTTTATGAGACATAACTTTATGAATTTCTTTTTTTTATCTGTTAGATGTAAATTTTTACAAGATGTAAGTGATCATGTTTACCTTTTCAAAAACAAGTATGAAATTACTTTAATCTGTACAATCCCAAGAACATTTGAAGTCTTTGGAAAACTCTGCTAAAGCTAAAAAAGTTTTGGCAATTCAACTAAGTTTAGAGAATTGTGAAGAGAATTTTGTTATTTATAGAATTGAATATTTCCAGTCTTTCTATGCCAGTTATTCTTAAAATATACTTGAAGAAAAATGTAAAAGATTTACTTTATCTTTAAAAGTGAATACATAATGTGAAGTTAAGTCTAGTAAAATGATTTATTAAAAACTGAAAGAGATCATCTGAAGAAGAAACCAGAATGAAAGCTACTATACAGATCTTTCTTATGATTGCCAAATTAACTTGAAAATAATCCAGACAAAATATACTGGAAAGTGTGTAAGAAGAAAAGATTGTCCGTCTCGAACTATGATTAGTACCTGCCAAAGGGGCAGGGGCGCCACATCTTCTGACTTCCTCTAACCCCACAAGAGGAAGACAGAATCACCATCAATAGCCCTATTCCCATGAGGCCAGACATGTTGCCTCCCTCCAGCCCTTTCATCAACCCTGACACCAACCGTTCCTCCCGCAGCACCCACCACCTTTCTGCTGGGTTTGATAATTCACTGCAGTGGCCACACAGACCTCACAGATTATGGGGTTTATTAGGGAAGCAACAGGCTGCAATTGAAGTTCAGGAACATGCTCAGCCAACAGTCTCTCACAGTCTCTCTCCCAGCAATACATGTCTCTCAGTGTCTCTCTCAGCAATGCGTGTCTCTCAGTGTCTCCTTCTCAGCTGTGCATGTCTCTCAGGAGCATGTTTCTCTCAGCAGCCTATCTTTCTCAGCCAGCAGTCAGAGAGATTCCTTTTGCCTCTAGGAGGGCTCCTTTTGAGCCTGGCAGAGTGGCCGAACTAACCAATCATAACATCAGAATTCTAAGCACCTGAGAGAGAGTGAACTTCCTAGAACATTGCTTTGTGCCACTCTCAACAGAAATACCCCAGGGGGATAACTTTAACAATCAGGAGTTCCTCAATTGCTAATGGCAAATTCCGCCATGGACTTTACAAAGACTTATGGCTAGAAAAGCCATACCAGGTAATTTACTCCACATCAGTGTCCTTTCCAGTAATACTTTAGTCTTTTACCCTTAAAGACATTCAGGATCTAGGATTGCTACAGACATACCAACACAAGAAATTTATAGCTAAGAGAGACTATGAGCACATGAGTTTTGGTCATCGTTGTTGTTGTTAGGTGCCATCAAGTCAGCTCAAATTCCTAGTGACCCTACGTATGACAGAACAAAACACTACATGATCATGCGGCATCCTCACAATCCTTGCTGTACTTGAACCTGTCATGGCAGGAACTGTGTCAATCCATCTTGTTGAGGGCTTTCTCCTTTTTTGCTGACCCTCCACTTTGCCAAGCATGACATCCTTTTCTTTAAAGAACGGTCCCTTCTGACAGTATGACCAAAGTAGTTGAGGCAAAGTCTAGCCGTTCTCTCTTCCAAGGAGCACTCTTCCAGGACCGATTTGTTCATTCTTCTGGCAGTCTGTGGTATTTTCAGTATTTTTCACCAACATCACAATTCAAATGCATCAATTCTTCCATCTTCCTTATTCACTGTCTGGCTTTCACATATATATGAGGCAATTGAAAATTAAATTGTATGAATGTGGTGTTGGCTCTCTCTACCACATCCAAAAAAAAAAAATTAAAAAAAAGGAAAATTACCTTTTTTTTTCTATCTAGTCCGTCACTACATTCCAAACTTTACTTATTTTTTAGTTCTGATTCTTTTTATTGATCACTTATTTGATTAAACAAATACTTATTAAGTGCCTTTTCTATACTAGGCACTCTTCTATGCAGTGGGAATATTTCTGTGCACAAGATTCTTGTTCTTGTAGAAATCACAATTTAGGGAGATACTGTTTTTTTCTTACAGAAGTAAATCTAAGCAAATAGGAAGCAATTTGGCAGAAAAAAGAAAAACAGCAGGACTAACAAATTCCCCCTGGACACAATTATTGTTAGCATTTTGTTCTCTTTATTTCTAGTCATTTTTCCCCTCTGCCAGGATTTTTCCATTGTTATTCTATTTTATTTATTTTGGTTTGGTTTGTTTTCCTTTGTTGAGAATACTATTTAACATACTAGATGTACATTTTACATCCTAAATTTTTCACTTTTAAATATGTGCCTAGGTAACTGCATAATTTTCATACCCTTTATTTTGATAGTTTATAGTGTTCAAATATTCATGGTTTCATGAGATAAGTGTTTGGGCAAGATACCAAACTGGAGTTCATGTACTGCATCCTTAGGAGTGACAAGTCTGCACTGGAGTTTGTGAGAAATGCTCCTTATACCTAAAAATCCTCTTTTTACCTAAGCCTTTATGATCAGAGTTCACTGAGTCTGTAAGAGGCTTATGTAGAAAGGGGATACATGTTTATTATATTAGTACTAGGTGAAAATATGTTCAGCATTCCAAATGCCTGCTCTACAGATGAATTTTTTTTGGGGGGGGGTGATGAGGAATTTTATCAGTTAGCCTTAAACATACAAAGCAGGCCTGTAAAGCTCAGTTTTGTTTGTGGAAAGCAGAAAATGGAGTGATAGGATTTGAGTTGATAGCCATAAAATAAAGGCATGTAGTTGTCAAGCTCACACATACAAGACAAGGTAAGACCAAACCAAAGCCTGACTGATTCAACCGGCAAAGATACAACACCCACTTTAAGACATGTCCAGACACTGTATTCCTTACACAGAAAACAAAATAATAATGATCCAAAGGTGCCAGCTCCTTAATGTCCTGTCTCATACACTAGAGTGGAGGACATTGAAACAAAAAGGGCCAAATGACTATATATATGAGTTGTAGGATATCCTGCTGAGGACAGAAACTGATATTGGTTGCAATCCCCACAATGTAACAGCACTCTTCCCACTTCCTCCCTGGGTTCCCTGTTTCCTTTTGTCCTTCCTTGCTGCCCCTTCCTACCTTCTGAGCTTTGTTTCTGGACAAGTGCTGCCCTTTAGGTCTCAAATAGTTTATTGCTCTGAGGAGTAGTTTCTCACAGGTGTTTTGTTCACTTTATGTTCTTATTGTTATTAGGTGCCATTGAGTAGATTTGGACTCATAGAGACCCTGTAAACAGCAGAATGAAACACTACTTGCTCTTACACTATTCTCACAACCTCTGTTATGCTTGAGCTCATTGTTGCAGCCACTGTGTCAATCCATCTTGTTGAGGGTCTTCCCCTTGTTCTCTGACCCTCCACTTTACCAAGCATAATGTTCTTCTCCAGGGAATGGTCCCTTCTAATAACATGACCAAAGTAGATGAGATAAGGTCTGGCCATTCTTGCTTCAAGGAGCATTCCAACGTTCTTGCTTCCAGGACTGATTTTTGTTTGTTCTGCTGGCAGTCCACAGTATTGTCACTATTCTTTGTCAACACCACAATTCAAAGGTATGAACTCTTCTTCATTCTTTCTTATTCATTGTCCAGCTTTCACATGCATATGAGGCACTTGAAAATACCATGGCTTGGGGTTAGGTGCTCCCTAGTCTTCAAAGTGACACCTTTGCTTTTCATCTCTTTAAAGAGGTCTTTTGCCACAGATTTGTCCAGTGCAGTACGATGTCTGATTTCTTAACTGCTGCTTCCATAGGTGTTGATTGTGGATCCAAGAAAAATGAAATCTTTGACAACTTCAGTCTTTTCTCCATTAATCGTGATGTTGCTTATTGGCCCAATTGTGAGGATTTTTGTCTTCTTTATGTTGAGGTGTAATCCTAATGAAGACTGTTCACCTTATAGGCCTGTCTATTGTATGGCTAAAAGTTGATCCCCAGGGATGGGTTATAGTAATGAATTTTGGCATACAACTTGCTTTAAAAATATTGACTGATATGACAATGCTATTTTTTCTTGTTAAAGGGAGCAATTATTGATGGATAGAATCAACTGCATCCATCGACTTATTTTGTGTAGATACAAGGCAGCAGGATTGTCTTTATTTGGAAAAAACAATGTCTCTGGCTTTAGGGATATTATTTTAAATGCTTCAGCTAATAGGACCTTGAATTCAGGCTTAAACTCCAAATATATTAGCCAGATGCAGAAAATAATATAGGTTTCTGAGGGCATGCCAAAATAAAGGTGTGACCCTCTATTAGCTTCTGAGTTCAAAGGAGAAAGTTCTATGTTAACAACTAACTACAAGTGAGCCAGAATGATTTAAGTGCCATAAGAGGGGTAGACCTGGTTTCCTTGGGAATGTAACAAAATAAACATCTAAATAATATAGAAAGAATGAGATAGTATATGTTATTCTGCACCATTGAGTCAGTTCTGACTCATAGAGGCCCTATATGACAGAATAGAACTGCTCCATAGGATTTCCTAGGCTGCAATCTTTACCAAAGCAAATTGCCTCATCTTTTTTCCTATGGAACTGCTGGTTCAAACCACTGACCTTTCAGTTAGCAGATGAGTGATTAATCGTTGTACCACCAGGGCTCATTGAGATTGTGTATGTTGTTGTTGTTGTTATGTGCCGTTGAGTTGGACAGGACTCATAGTGACCCCTCCTTGGGTTTCCGAGGCAGTATCACTATGGAAATAGATTGCCCCATCTTCCTTCCGAGGAGTGGCTGGTGGGTTTGAACCGCCAGCCTTCTGGTTAGCAGTCAAGTGCCTTAGGCACTACGCTACCAGAGTTCCCCATATTTTCCAGCCTTCCTTGTACCTAGGTATGGCTATGTAATGGAGCTCTTTGCCACCTACTCTGTTGAAAATCAACATGCAATTAGCTGGAACTTGTGATATACTATCACTAGCAGTTCTTCTTTTGGGGCTCAAACCAAAAAACCAATCTCACTGCCATCAAGTTGATTCCAATTCGTAGCAACCCCCATTGGGTTTCTGAGACAGTAAATCTTTACGGAAGTAGATTGCCCCATTTACCTTCCCCAGAGCAGCTGGTGGGTTTGAACTGCCAGCCTTCTGGTTAACAGTCAAATGCTTTGGGCACTATGCTACCAGAGCTCCTTCTTTTGGGCCTAGAGAGTGACCAAAATCTTCACAGTGGTACCAGGCTGGCCACAAAATATGCTTGCCTTATAGCCCTGTTTCTTCAGGGAGCATGACTAGTCTAGCAATTTGAGTTCTGACGGACAATGTTTCTTGCCTCTCTAAGCTGTACACCCAAGCCCACTGAGAGTTTACATATAAAATAGTTTTACTCACTGTTAGATAGATAGAGATAAATATTGATTTGGGTGAAGAGAAGGGCAATGTACCAAATGTGAGTGACCAACATGGCACCATTGAGGATGAGAAAGACATAGAGAAGTACATGGGAGGTACAGACAACAAATATGAACCCTTTGGCATATATAGTACTGATTTCTTAGTGAAGGCAAACATGAGTATATGGATGGATAGATAGGTGGACAGGCTAAATGATTAGGTATGTCTATGAAATGGGGTGTATATCCAAGATCATATATAGGGTTGGCAGACAATGGTCCTATAAGTTTATGTGAATGATCAGAATTCCCAGGTGTATAGTAGAGCTGACAAGG
>NW_006921592.1:22170687-22184526 GCF_000298275.1 Orycteropus afer afer | reverse complement strand
TAAATAAATAATAAAATAAAATAGTTTTACTGAAGTACCATTTATATATGGTAAAATTCACTTGTGTTATAGGGGGAAGAGGAAGACAGACAACAAAGCATCTACCAGCCCAAGAATGCCAAGAGTCGCTGGCAGCTACTAGAAGCTGGACTAGACAAGGAAGGACATCCCCATAGCTATACGTGCTGAAATGAGACTTCTAGCCTCGTGAACTGTAAGAAAATAAATTTCTCTTCTACCCTGGCTAAAACTCAAGTTCATCATCTGTAAAACCACCTATATTTTAGGTTTATCAAATATGAAACAAGACCTTTTTTCCTACCCCTAAAGCCACAGACATGAGTGAGATACCATCCCTCTCCCCCATAAAATAGGGTATAAAATGAGAGGGGGAAAGGAGAAGAACATCTAATGATACAAAATTGTAGGAAACACTTATTTGAGGATGGATTTCACATCTGCTGATACATTTTTTTTTACAGTGCAATAAAATACAAGTTATCAAGATAGGCAAAATTATTTCTGCTTAAATATAAAGTGAGATATATTTACATGACAAATTTTCAGGAAAGAGAAAGACTGGAAAAACTTCAACAATGGAATAATAGTTTTATGACTGTATAATATTTCAATAAGTGTCTTGGAGTCTTGGATGTGACTGTATTATTACAAAATTTTATTTAATTTATGTTAAATTGAGGCTAAGTTACAAACTGTTAATAATCCATTAGTTTTGAAAATTGTCTTAATTCCTCTGCCTGTTATTATGAAGCTAATAGTCCAAGAAATCTCTTAGTAAGTTTTCTCCTTACACAAAAGATAAGCCCATCATTTATCATCCAAACCAGGACATGCTGGCCAGGCCCTATTAGTAACTATCATAGGAAAATAGGTGAAAAATCATGATTATCCAAGGTAAATTTGGGTATATGGTCAGCCTACATATATGTAAGGAGCTCTGGTGATAACTGTGCTGGGCTGTTAACCAAAAGGTTGGCAGTTTGAACCTACTAAGTGCTCCATGGGAGAAAGATGAGGCAGTCTGCTTCCACAAAGCTTTACAATCTTGGAAACCCTAGGAGGCCAGTTCTACTCTGTCTTAGAGGGTTGCTGTGAGTTGGAATAGACTTGATGGCACTGAGATGGGATACATATGTGTAACTAACCAGTCCAGAACCAACCAGAAACCATGTGTAGTGTGACCACTCTTGAATCCATCAACAAGCTGTTATACCCTCTATAGTCACCAACAAGGATCTGAACACATAATGGAATTGGGAACAGCTGACTTACTCTGAGATACACAGGGAGAGGGAGAAACCCACAGCCTTATGATTTAAAAGAATCAATATTATTCTCCCTTAATATTCTTTTCTAGTACAAGTAAATTATAAAAATTAGTCAAGCACGAATGTATATTAACAAGCAATATATTAGTCTTTAAAGCAGCTATCATAGTAAAAAATGCCACCACCCTCCCTGACATGGAAGCCCCAGTCACAGATTTTTAGATTAAATGACAGACTGAACTCTATTTAAATATTTTTATTTAAAATCTTGATATTGATTCATTATGGTTTATATTTGATGCTTAATTTTCTTAAATAAGGTATAATTTATATTCCATTTTATGTACAAATCTTAAGCTTCCAGTTTGATGAATTTTGACAAAGGCATATGCATATATAACCCTACATAAAACCTATTGTTGTTGTTGTTGTTGTTGTTTGCCGTCAAGTCGGCCCTGACTCATAGCGACCCCTCGTTGGGTTTCTGAGGCAGTATCACTACGGAAATAGGATTGCCCAACCTTCCTTCCGAGGAGTGGCTGATGGGTTTGAACCGCCAGCCTTCTGGTGAGCAGTCAAGTGCCTTAGGCACTATGCTACCAGAGCTCCTCATACAACCTATACTAATATCATAACAGAGGACATTTTCCATCACCCCTTATGCCCCTCCTTTCCAAGTTAATTCATACTTACCCCCAAGAGCAACCACTGTTCTGATTACTTGCATAATAGATTACATTTACATGTGCTAAAAATTTATATAAAAGGAATTATATAGCGTGTTCTCTTTTGTGTTTGGCGTCTTTCGGCATGATTTTGAGATTCATCCATAGCATTGCATGTTTCAGTAGTTCAATCCCTTTTACTACTGAGTAGTATACCAGCCATTCCTTGGAAGGAGGGTTGGGCAATCTTCTTCCATAATGATACTGCCTCAGAAACCCAAGGAGGAGTCGCTATGAGTCAGATTCGACTCCACGGCAGTGAGTTTGAGTTTAGTATTCCATTAAGGAACTGTGGTGACACAGTGCCTAAGGCATTTGACTGCTAACCAAGAGGTTGGTGGTTCAAACCCACTAGCCACTCCATGGAAGGAAAACAGGGCAATCCACTTCTGTGAAGATTTACAGCTTCAGAAACCCAATGTTTTTGAAATTCATTTATGTCATTTCTTGTACCAGTAATTCAATCCCTTTTACTGTTGAGTAGTATTCTATACTAGGTCCCTGGGTAGCACTAACAGTTTGTGCTTGACTACTAACCTAAAGAAGAAGCATTTGGCAATCTGCTTCTGTAAAGATTAAAGCCAAGAAAACTCCATGAAGAACTTCTCTGTAACATATGGGGTCGCCATGAGTGGGAATTGATTCAATGGCAACAGGTTTTTTTAGTATTCCATTACACAATAGCCATAACAATAGGGTTAACATTATCAGAGATCATGAAGGTGACACAAGACTGTGCAGTGCTTCATTCTATTGTACATAAGGTTCCCATGAGTCAGAGTAGATTTGATGGCAACTCACACAACAATGGTGTTCTATTACATGAATATACCACACTGGGTTTTTAGTTGTTGAATATTATAAATAAGACTGAAACAAACATTATTTTATGTTTGTCATATAAGCATTATATTGTATGGTATTGTGTATATATTATTATATAAGTTTTTGGAACACAAGTGTTTGTTATAACATTATTCTTTATTCCTCACATGAAGGTAACATTTTTTGCACTGTAACAAAAAGAAGACAAAAAAGTGTATGTGCAAATGCAGACATATTTATAGATTTGGTGATAGGGATTTTCAATATGATTGATTTCATTTTCTCAAAGAGGTATAAAATTAAGGTATCAACAAGGTAAATAGAGCATGAGAATTTGAGAGGAAAAGATAAGATTTAAAACAAGCAACTCAGACAATGGACAAGTGTGTTATAATTTGCAAAATTACCTGAAATGAACTATTTAGATAATAGGGGGCTGCCTGTATAAGGAGCTAACCTGGACTAGGGGCTCCTTCTTCTCTCAAAATCAGTATCTAATGGGACTGGTAACTTTTTACCTCCTCTAACCTACTGCTACTCCCCATGAGTGGAGTGGCTAAAACTTCCCACAAGCTCCAAGGTCATCATGTGTTGAGAATTCGGCTTCATAGGCACTTGTCTGTCCAGATGGCATTGACATTCAGTGGCCAGTGGCCAGTTTGTTCATCCAGTGACAAAATTATATTCATACTGTAGGAGGTAGAGCAATAGAAGGTTGTCTCTCTCCATTGATACACAGACCCGGTGTGGGTTCACTAGTGCTTGTCCCCTCCTGAGATCTTTTGAACATACAGGAGGATCAGGGACCTTGCCTTGCTGACCCTTAGCCTGTAATTTTCCTCAATAAACCCTATTTTCTGACTCATACTGTGTGACTCTGGGGAATTCTCTCTTTCTCAACAACACTGCCATCAAGTCAATTCTTACCCATAGCAAACCCCATTGGGTTTCTGAGGTGGTAAATCTTTATGGAAATAGATTGCCCAGTCTTCCTTCCATGGAGCATCTGGTAGGTTTGAACTGCCAACCTTCATGGTTAACAATCAAATGCTTTAAGCACTGCCCTAGAAGAGCTCATTTCACAACAGTAAGCAAACTAGACCACTTGTGAGTGCCCATGTGGGGTGAGTAATCATGAATTTAAAGTGAAATCCAGTTAGCAGGTAGAGTGATTTTCTCCATTAACTGTCATTTCCCAAGGGCATGAGCAGAGAAAACAAGCATTTGGATTTTTTCAGAGTTGTAATTTGGCAGAAAAATAGGAAAATGTGAAAAAGGGAAAGATAGCTGATTGTGTTTACAAAGAATAATTCTCATAATGGAGCAGAGGGCATTTACAAAGGAGGAGTTCTTTTGCTGTGTAAGGAAATGACCAAAAACAAGTAGTAGGTGAAACCTGAGGGGAAGTGGGGCCAGGGTCAGTGGATAAGACTTCTCAATTAGGTAGAAGAATGGTTCCAAAACCAAACCAGTTGCTGTTGAGTCAATTCCAATTCATGGCAACCCCTTGTGTGTCAGAGTAGAACGGTACTCCCTCCATAAGGTTTTCAGTGGCTGTCTTTTGGAAGTAGGTCACCAGGCCTTTCTTTTGAAGTGCCTCTGGGTGGACCTGAACCTCTAACCTTTTGGTTAGCAGCTGAGTGCTTAACCATTTGCACCACTTAGGGACTCCAGAAGAATGATTTTGGGGGCTGAGTGTTAGGATAAAGTGGAAAGAGAAGTGATAGCTATCAGTGAGTGTGACACTTGAAGCATTTGGAGATAGTGGAGATATTGATGATGAAATTATCTAGGCTGAAACCTTGGGAATGAGAAACAAAGGCGGGGTAGAGAAAAACAATTATCGTAAGTGAAGAGATCAGGAAATGAGAAGACAAGGCAATGAATGATGCCAAGGTCACAAGAATGATGGCCATAGAGTAGAAATGAATACAGTACATTTGGTGCTAAAGAACTTAATGAATAAGGTGGTGGATAACACTGACATCAATAGAAGACAGCAAGAATGAAACTGATAATGCCAGCAAGTCCTTTAAAGAAGCTAAGATTTTTGTTCTTATTTTAGGAAGGAAGTAGGGGAAATAATTTGGAAAAGGCACTGGACAGCTAGAGGTCATCTAAGTCACATCTAACCCCTGAGGCATAAGGGAAGATACAACTTTCAACTGGTAGATCTGCAAGGGAGGTGGCCATGCAGTGATTATAGCAGTGAAGGTCAAGTCCACATGAGTGAGGGCTGCATTAGTCCAGCACTGCCCGTCACTGAGGAAGTCATTGTCCAATTCTAGTGTTTAAGATTAAGAGAATACTTTCCTATATGAATAAGCTACATTCTCCAGTATCAGCTTTATCAGTAACAAAGGTAAACTTTTGTCCTTTGTCTACTTATTGTCTGTATCTGTTTCTCAACTGATTTCAGAACTCTGGAAGGGAAAAGGAGGCTGGCAGTTCAAACCCACCAACCGCTCCTCAGAAGGAAGACTGAGCAATATACTTCTGCAGAGATACTGCCTTGGAAACCCAAGGAGGGGTCACTATGAGTCAGATCCAACTCGACGGCAATTAGTACTATTTATTAAGAGCTCTAAAATTCCCTAATGACATGGCAAACAGCAGTGTTCAATAAATATTTTGGAATGAGAACTTTAGCATCTCATTAACAAAAGGAATCTAAAAGTACAAATTGCTTTTCTGATATTTGTTCTAATTTTGCTTTGGTTAACAGTATACTACCCAACTATCTAAGGTGCAGCTATTGGTCTGTCCTCATTGGGAGCAAAGAAGAGTGGAGAAAATCAAAGATACACAGAAACAATTAGTCCAAGTGACTAGTAGACCATGTGAAACTTAGCCTCCATGACCCTGAGACCAAAAGAACTAGATGGTACTCAGCTCTGACTGCTGACAGCTCTAAAAGGGATCACAACAGGAAATCCTAGATAGAGTGGGAGAAAAATGTGGAACAAAACTAAAAATTAAAAAAAAAAAAAATTTAAATAGGCTTATTGGTCTGATGGAGACTGGTAGAACCCCAAAACTATGGCCCTTTACTCTTCAGGCTTGGAACTGAACTCAACCCCTTGGCTCAACTTTCAGCCAAAGAGTCTACAGGTTTATGGGGTGAAAAATAACACCAGGGAGGTACACACTCCTTAGAAAAAAAAAAATCAACCATTGCAGTGTAGTAAATTACTTAGTGTGGCTTTTCTACCCAAAGTCTTTGTAAACCCCAAGGTGGGATTTTCTATGAGCAACTGAGGAGCTTCTGATTGCTGAAGTTGTCCACCTGGAGTATTTCTGTTGGGTGTGGCACAAAACCATGTTCTAGGAGGTGCCCACTCTCTCTCACGTGCTTAGAGTTCTGATGCTGTGATTGGCTAGTTTGACCACATTCCAGGCTCAAAAGGAGGCCTCCTGGAGGCAGAACTCTCTCTGACTGCTGGTTGAGGAAGATGTGCTGCCAAAAGAGACACGCGCCCCTGAAAGAGACACATGTTGCTGGGAAAGAGACGCAAGAGACATACATTGCTGAGTGAGACACCGAGGGACCAGCACTGCTGGGAAAGAGACTGTGAGAAACTGTTGGCTGAGGGACGGTGGGCTGGGAGAGAGCCTGAGCATTTTTCCTGAACCTGAATTATAGCCTGTGGTGCTTCCCTAATAAACCCCATAATCTGTGAGCTCTGTGTGGCCACTGCAGTGAATTATCGAACCCAGGAGAGAGGTGGTAGGTGCTTTGGGAGGAACGGTTGGAGCAAGGCCTGGAGGGGGGAGGCAGCATGTCTGGCCTGGCAGGAATAGGCCTTGGGTTACTGCTGGTAATCCTGTCTTCCTCTTGTAGGGTTAGAGGAGGTCAGAACATGTGGCCTCCTTGCCGTTTTTGCAACCATATAAGATCAAAAGTTCAGCATTTGCCCAGGGATAAAGCTCAGAAGGTGGGAATGGATAGGAAGAAGGACAGATGGAAATGGTAACCACAGGGAAGAAATGGGAAGTAAGCTGTTACTTTAGGGGACTACATTCAATGTCTCAAAACAAAACGTATGAACAGTGGAAATCTAATTTTATCTGAAAAATTTCACTCAAATCACAATAAAAAACAAAACTCACTGCTGTTGAGTTGCTTCAACTCATAGTGACCCCTCCTTGGGTTTCCAAGGCGATATCTCTGTGGAAGTAGATTGCCCAATCTTCTTTCCAAGGAGTGGCTGGTGGGTTTGAATCGCCAGCCTCTGGTTAGCAGTCAAATGCCTTAGGCCCTATGTCACCAGACCTTCTCAAATCATCACAATAAAAAAAGAATTATAATAAAAAAAAAGATAAGTAAAAAGAAAAAAAAAAAAAAACAGTACACTACCTTTAGAGGAGTTTGGATTGTGGCATTATCTATAGCAATTTCTATGGTTGACTGTGATGGCCTTGGTAGAATAGTGATGTATGCCACACTGATAAGGATAAACACATCATGAATCACTGCATGGAGGATGAATGGCTGTACTGGACACAGATCCAAACTCTGCTGACCTTCACATTTCCACACACAAGGGAGTTTAGTCTAGTAGTTAAAACTGTAAGTTCTGAAATCATGCTCCCGTGGTTTGAATTCTGCCTCCAAAATTGTGTGACCTGGGAAAATTATTTAATGTTTTGATGTCTTAATCTGTTTATTTGAAAAATTAGATGGTATCAGGGCTTTGGTGAGGATCAAATGAAATAAAACAGATAAAGCACTTAGCATATGGTAAGTAATAAAAGTCATCTGTTAGGGTTTTGATAAATAGGATTCAATAAACAGCACTTCTCTTTCCTGTCTAGATTATGAATCATTTCAGAAATGAAACAGTAGAGCCAACAGATGAAACATCAAAATAACACCTGTGTTATTGATAAAGCTAAGTTGGAGAATTTAGTATATTGTGAGAATAGCAGGGACCTGATATCTCCTTACTCCAGCGGTTCTCAAAATTTGTCCCTGGACCAGTATCACTGACCTCACTTGGGAGGTAATGAGTAGAAGAAACAGCCCTGTGAGGAGTGCTGCTGTAAAGGAAGCAGAGAAATGGGGTGGTATACTAAGGGGGATGTGGAGTTCACATAAAGTTTATAAATGTGATGTTGTTGTTGTTGTTATGTGCCATTGAGTCAGACCCGACTCATAGTGACCCCTCCTTGGGTTGCCGAGGCAGTATCACTACAGAAGTAGATTGCCCAACCTTCCTTCTGAGGAGTGGCTAGGGGGTTTGAACCGCCAGCCTTCTGGTTAGCAGTCAAGTGCCTTAGGCACTATGCTACCAGAGCTCCCATAAATGTGATGGGCTAGGTATTTTCTTCATTGATTCATACATCCATCACCTTGGAGTGACTCTTGGGGAAGTAAATTCTGTAATTTAGAATTTTAGTAGTTGCAGTTTTGCCAACAGCATTGTCAAAACAAGTATGCATTTGAGTTTACGAGGGAAAACTGTTCAATGAACCGGATTTTGTCGAAGGTCAGCAACTTTATTTTATATGCATTCACTTAAGCTCACAGATTTATAAGTTAGGTGATACCATGTTCATTTTATAGAGATTAAAGCAACAGGCCCCAAAATCTCATTGCTGGTAAGTGACAGAGTAGAAATTTTAAACCAGGCATTTCACTTTTCATGCAATTACTTTCACACCATACCGGGACTCCTAAAAAATCTATGGAGTTTAAAAGACTTTCAAATTAAGACCTGTCATCTAAAGCGTATGTATACAGTTTGGCAAAAGAAATGTAAACGCTGAGGCATACCATTTCCATTCACCGAGGAGCTGATCAAAATCAGAAGAAATATTTTTACCCAGTCATTATTATGTAAAGGGCTCAAATATCAAATGTCCACATAAAATGACATTAGCATGACTTGTCAGCCATGCCTTATCTTTGTCACAGTTTTTTCCTTCAGTAAATTTAGAATTAATCAAAGGATTCATTGTTATTTTTTTTTTTAATCTAGGGAAGGAGTTTTATTTGTATTGGAGTTTGGGTTCTCAGACAGGACCCGTTCAGTTAATCGGTGAACTGTGTATTATTTGCAGGAGAAACATACAAATGCAGTTACCTACTGGGTAAAAACTCACCTGGGGTAATGAGTCCAGTTGGAGTCCAGCTCTTTATCCAACTGCTCCTAGATTAGGGGAGAACTGAGAAGGCTGCACATGGAGAGAAATCTCTCAAAAACAATTTTGATGGAAATGAGCCAGCTTAGTGAACATTATGTTAGAGAAAGGCTAACATGGGATCCCAGCACTTCATTCAGGACATATTACCATGCTTTCTTTGAAAACATCTTACTCCGAGATTTTACGCCATTTACTTGCCTACATGTGGGTCTTGGTGGTACAAACAGTAAGCATGTTCTGCTGCTAATCAAAAGGTTACAATTCATGTCCACTCAGAGGTGCCTCATAACAAAGTTCTGAAAAATCAACCACTGAAAAACCTAAGGAGCATAAGTCTATCTGACACACATGGGTTTGCCATGAGTCAGAGTTGACTCAGTGACAACTGGCCTAGTTGCTTTTTTAAGCAAAGGAGCCCTGGTGGATCAGTGGTTAAACTCTTGACTGCTAACCAAAAGATTAGCAATCTGAACCCACCAACCACTCCATAGGAGAAAGATGTGGCAGTCTACTTTTATAAAGATTTACAGCCTTGAAACTCCTATGGGACAATTCTGCTCTATCCTACATGGTCATTATGAATCAACTGGCACTGAGGAGAACCAAATCAAAGTGCCTTTTGTTTGTTTATTTCATTTTTTTGTATAAGCAAAGGTCCATTTCATCCTCTGCCACTTCCTGGGGCCTCCGAAAAGATATATTAGCTGCCAGACATGGGAAAAGGAGAGAAAAAGAAACCACCAAATTATCACCTCCTTCTGACCCCAACTCTACCCATCTACTATCTTGAAAGGCTGGGTGGGTGGATGCGGCTGATGAGAACAAATCTTTAGGACAGACGGAAGGAGCAGATTTTCAGGTTAGGGATGTTCTGAAGCTGGAGAGAAATAACTTCACTACTAACTGAAAATTATATGAGCCCCCACCCAGCTTGAATCTTCTTGCAGTTGGTGGGAGTGGGACAGAAAGGATAAGAGGTCTGTTCTATGTCTCAAGGCTGGACCAAGTTCCTGTTGTGATGCCCATAGTTTAGCTCCTAACCAAAGGCTGGGGTGAGGGGATTTGGGTGTGAAACAGAGATAGCCTCAGCGTAGACAGTGTTTGTTACAGGCATTGGTTTAGAGTTCGACAGAACTATGTGTCTTTTGGGCAAGTTATTGAGTGAAGAAATGGTTGTTCTTTAAGTAACTGGGTCCCTACCTCTCATCTTCTCCATTTATATTGAGAGTCTTAAAGTGAAAAGGCACTTTGGCTTGGTTCTCCTCAGTGCCAATCCCATGCCACAAAAGACGGAGCCAAGAAACATGCCAAATGAAGTGGAATTAGCAGGTTGTAGGTGGCTGAAGAGATACAGAAGGGACAAGAATTTGTAATATTCTGAAATTCAAGTGCAGCATCTGCATAAAAACCTCATGCGTAAGCATGTCTGAAACATTAAAAGTGACCAGTGCAGAGAATTCTCCCGGAGATTGGGGGAGGGTAGAGATTAGAATTTTTCCCTAGTGGAAATATAGGGTTTCTGTGCTTAATGGATTTCAAATTTTAATATTTATCTGAGACTTTGAAGCACTTAAAGAAAACACGAAGGTTTGTCTGGAGTATCAAGAGAGAAATCTGTGGTGGTCATCATGCAGATCATTTTGGTTCACCTTTCCTGTGACCTTGATGAAACTTGTTAAAGCAGGTTTAAAATAATTTGCAATAAGCAATCAAATTTTTTCAAGCTCTTTCTCAAAGCCGAAGATCTTTTGTCTGGATTCAAGATACAGGATAAATTTAACCAACTGATCAAATCTAATCTCACCAATGATGTGGACAAACCAACATTATGTACCTCCTGATATGCACTGAGAAGAACATAAAAACATAAATCAAAATGGATAATTTGAACTTGATCATGGTAAAACATCAGGCAAACTCAAACCAGAGGAATTTTACCAAAATGACTAGCCTGTCCTTTTCAAAAATATCAAAATCATAACATGAAAGATGAAGAAGTTATTCAAGATTAAACGAGAAATGGCAACTAACTGTACCATGTGGCCCTACACTGGATCCTGGATCAGGGGAGAAATCACTTTAAAGGACATCATTAGGACAATTGTCAAAATTTGTATATAGACTTTGGATTAAATATTTTTTTTGCATTAATGTTTGTTTGATTTTGATCATTGTCTTACGGTTATATAAGAAAATGTCCTTGTCCTTGAGAAATGGATACTAAAATATTTAGAAGTAAATAAGCATGCTAACTACAACTCATTCTCCAAAGATTCAGAGAAAAAAATAATGTATGTATGTGTGTGGGTATAGGAGGGAAAGATAAGGCAAATGGGACAAAAGAAAAACTGGTGCTACTAGTTAAAAGATTACAGGAGTTTTTGGTAATATTCTTGCAATTTTTCAGGAAGTTTGAAATTATATCAAAATGAAAAGTTACCAAGAAAATTAAAATGTATTTCAAACAACAATTGCTGTGGAGTTGACTCCAACTCATGGCAACTTCACGTGTGCCTGAGCAGAACTGTGCTCCATAGGGTTTTTAATGGTTGGGTTTTTTGGAAGTAGATTGCCAGGCCTTTATTCTGAGGCACCTCTGGGTGGACTGGAACCTCCAACCTTTTGGTGAGCAGCTGAGCAAGGTATCTGTTTGCATAACCCAAGGACTCCACGATGAATATATGCCCCCCAAAAAGTTCAGGATGAAGTCATAACATGGAATTTAAAGTTGAAGACTTCAAAGAGGAGAGAAACTGGCATTTTATAGTAAAAAATAGAAAAGATTTAAGTATACTTACAGATAGTTCAATACATTAGAACTTTTTAAAAAAGTGTAGGTTGAAATGGTCAGTGTAGGCCTAACTCAAGAGGCAAATCTATCCTCCCTCATTTAGGGCAAAGGGTGACCTCACACTGTACCCCTTTGTCTGGACTTACTGCTTACCATTTGTAGAAGTTGGATAAAAAATAAAGTAAAAAAAAAAATAATAAATCAATCCACAAAATTATCTAAACAATATACTAAAAGCCCAAAATGGCAGAGAAAGATATTTTAATAAGATAAAACGATAGAAAAGCCATAAAAATAAAGTGATAAAAGACAGAAATTTTTCATTTTAAAATCAAAGAAAAGGAAAAAACAAAACAAAACTTTTTAGAGCAGAAAATTTAAAATCAATAAAGTTGAAAGTCAATAAACTAAATGAATATAGATATAATAAGACAGGAGCCTGGTGGTGTAGTGCCTAAGGCAGTTGACTGCTAACCACAAGACTGGCAGTTCAAACCCACCAGCCACTCCTCCGAAGGAAGGTTGGGCAATCTACTTCCATAGGGTTTCTCTACTAAAAACTCACTGCTGTTGAGACAGATCGGACTCATAGCGACCCCTCCATGGGTTTCCCAGGCAGTATCACTACGGACAGCTGAAATTTCTTTCTCGCTTGACTGATAAATGTCAGCATGTTATACAGAATTATCAGCCTGAAAGAGGGTAGGTTCAGGCCTATTGTCCTGGAGGTACACGAATGCATCATTTGTTTCGAGAAGTAATCTGTAGCTAGAGGCAGAATAGCAGAACAAGAGGCGGTTAAGCAAAGGATTTAAGAGCAGACTCTGGTGCCAGGAACTTCCTGGGTTCAAATGCCAGCTTCGCCATTAACTTAGTCAGTTACTTAACCTCTCTATCTGTTTCGCCCATTTAAATAGTTGAGTTGATAGCTAGAGTACAGTAGTAAACTGCAGGGAATTCAGGACAGAGCAAGGAAAAAGATGTGACCATGAGCTAGTAGCACTGCACAACAAGCTATTTATGACAGCCTCCTGAAGCCACAGCTCATCTTCCTTCCTGCCTTCCCCTATCCTCTGTAGCAAGAGGTCTTCCGGAGGCAATCAGTGCAGAGAGCCACCAGAAAGGGAAGAGGGCATGAAAAAATCCCCTGGAGAAGAGGAAAAGGGAGGCTAGGCAGGTTTGTGTGTACCTACACAATGTCCTCCTGCAGCTGGGTCAGAGAGCTCTGAAGGCGGCAGCACCTTGGGATCATTATAACTTCAGGATTGCATCTTATTTACGGCTAGCAGAGATTGGGTGCAGTTTCAAGCGGTATGTGAAGGAAACAAGCTCTAACTGGCTAAAAATCTGCTTATTTGGACTCTTTCTAAAGGTAGGGTGTGCAGCATTTCAGCTTGGTGCTAATGGGCTTTTTATAGGTTACCAGTTCTCAGCTTGCTGTGAAGAAGTAAGCAACTTGATAAATACACATAGGCCAACTTTGGCCATTATATACCTACCTCATAGGGTAGTGTTTGGGAATTAAATTAGTCAGTTAAAGTATATAGAATGTTTGACACCTAGCTATGTGTTTGTTAAATTAGAGAAAAACAAAGGGATAATAAGGAAATTAACAATACCTGTAGGCATTGTAGGAGTTCTGGAGTCGTTATGCCTAAGACATTTGACTGCTAACCAGTAGGCTGGCAGTTCTAAACTCACCAGCCACTCCTCGGAAGGAAGGTTGGGCAATGTACTTGTAGTGATACTACCTCCGAAACCCAAGGAGGAGTTGCTATGAGTTGAAATTGACTCGATGGCAGTGAGTTTGGTTTTTGGCTCTGGAAGGCATTGCATTTCTCATATCATCTATATAAAAGTGTAAACAGACATTTGCCTCAAAAACAAATATGGGAATTCCGGCAAGATGGCGAACTAGGCACAAGGACTGCACAGACGCTCTTCAACAAAGAAAAGGGAAAGCAATTAACACAGACACAGAAGATAATCTTGGACCCCTGAGCCTTGAAGGGAAGGATACAAAAGTGGACTAAACCCCAACTAGCAGAAGAATTTGCGTGAA
>NW_006921592.1:22160203-22166652 GCF_000298275.1 Orycteropus afer afer | reverse complement strand
GCATTGTGGTAAACTGTGGTCAATGACATGAGACAAAGTATATGTGAACTGCTGTATGGAAAGTGAATTTGCTCTGTAAATCTTCACCCAAATAAGAAAAATAAATAAATTAAAAATATATATATATGATAAGGGTGGTGATGGTTGAACATGACAAAGTTGATGAATGTTACCGAATTGTAAATGTGGAAAATGTTGAAATGGAAAATATTTTGTTGCATATACATATTTATCACAATAAAAAAATTGGAATATGATACTTTCATTGAGTCAATGCACAGCTTCTTCTTGCTCCTGGATACAATGTTGAGGCCAGTCTATCACACCACCTGGAAAATACTGGGAGACAGGAGGGAGAGGTGGAGTCAGTGGCTGCATTTGGATATATGAGTATGTAACAGCATAGGGAATGGCAACTTTGACACATTCAACTCAACTACTCACTGCCATCAATTCGGATCCAACTCACAGCGAACCCTCCTTGGGTTTCTGAGGCGGTATCACCACGTAAGTAGATCACCCAACCTTCCTTCCAAGGAGTGGCTGGTGGGTTAGTTCCTCTAATTGTTGCTGGGGTTTGGGAAGAAATGACACTGAAACAATTGAAATATTAATCAGTAGACACATAAGGTGATTCCTTTCACCTGCCTCCAGGAATTTTTAATTTTGTTATGTAACAAATATGTTAGTTATTTTCTAATTATTAAAAAAGAACCAAGGGTGTAGATACAATGAGAATCTGGGCAAGGTGTAGCATTCCTTGTCAGTAGTGTAGGTCTTCAGTAACCAAGGACAATTAGTCTTGGAAAAAGGTCTCTTGAAGGGACACAACTTTCCTAATTTAGAACTTAAATATACTAGTTTCTCCAATTGCAAAATACCCCAAAGTGGCTACTGATTTGACAAACTGCTGTTAATGAATTCAACCATAAGTACAAATACAAATAAGACCTACACCCATAGATTTTGGCCCTGTAGCAAGCCAGAGTTCCACTAGAAAAATCCACTGCTCTTTTTGGTTTGCCGAAAAGACACCTAGACCCCATTTTGAGACAGACCTAGCACTACCAAATAACAAACTTACTGAATTTACCAAAAAAAAATATTAGATTCAAGGTCAAAATGCAAAAGGAGTGGAGCTTAAGAATTTGAGAGGGCTTACGAAGATAACCTCCAGATGTTCAGTGGAAACAGTAAGCCAAAAGGGCTTTTGCAGATACCACAACTGTGTCCAATGAGGGCTCCATGGGAACATTTGTCAGTCACTTCAGATCTCTCTTTGACATCAGAAATTGTCCAAAACCTAAATGTGCAGAGAAACACCAGAAATGAGTGTAACCAAATATGTGAGTAGATATGATTCCAGTTGGGCAGCATCAAACCAAAAGTAGTAGAAAAAAGGTAGTCAGAAGAGGGGATGGTGCAAACAGGATACAGAGTTGGGACCTGGGTGGAGTAGTTTCCTGAAGGTCATTGTAAATTCCTTTCTTGTTTTAATGGAGATGGAATAGGGCATGTGCAGGGTTTCAGGGTAAGTCATTTGTCAAAAGAGTCCTCGAGGACATGCCATGTATTAAAGGACATCTGGAATTTAATTATGAAGGAAGTTTGTTTTAAGGGAGGGATTCTTGTTCTTGACTTGAGTTGACCTCCTTCTGCTAGCCCAGCACAGCCTATATAAAATTTAAGGTGTCTTATAAAACACATCCAGAGATGCCTCAAAGACAGGCCTGGCGATCTGCATCTGAAAGATTGTAGCCTTAAACACCCTGTGGAGCAGTTCTACTCTGCACACTTGGGGTTGCCATGAGTTGGAATTGACTCGATGGCAACTAACAACAAAAACAATCTTGAAACAAAAAAGTAAAAAGATAAAAAGTTTGTTATATTGAATAAAATTTAGGTTATAATTTTAACAAGTGTCAAATTGTAGAATGAATAAATAAATTAAGCAGTAATTTGTACAGTATAATAGGAGACAACATGTTTCATGTCTTTCACAGCACGGTATTTTTGCAAAAATACTTAAAGATATCATTAAATTTCGCAAGATGCCTTTCTTACTCCTTTGATGCATAAATAGTTCTCTTTTGATGCTCTTCTCATGTCTTAATCAGACCCATTAACTTTCTCCTTAACTGTCTTAAATATGCCAGTTTACGTGACATCTCCTTTCTTTATCTTGCAATTTTGTAACTACAGGAGTTAAAAAATGGATATTCATAAAATAAAATCCTTGCAGAATAATTTTTGGTCTCGTTTTTTCATAAAATTTACATAACATCATTAGCCATTTCACTTATTTTTTATTTTCATGTTGAGGTGAAATTCACATAACGTTAACTATATTAAAGTGAACAAATTAGTGGCATTTACTACATTCAGAATGCTGTACAAGCACAATCTCTAATTCAAAAACACTTAAATCACTCCAAAATATTTCCATCACTCTTGGTGTCCATTTGGAAGTTCTGGTGGCATAGTGCCTAAGGCATGTGACTGCTAACCAGAAGGTTGGCGGTTCAAACCCACCAGCCACTCTTGGGAAGAAAGTTTGGGCAATCTACTTCTGCAGTGATACTGCACTGGAAACCCAACGAGGGGTCGATATGAGTTGGATCCAACTCCACAGCAGTGAGTTTGGTTTTTTTTAGTTTGGTGTCCATTAAGCAGTTGCTTCTTTTTCCTCTGACCCCTCAGTCCCTGGCAACCACCAATTTGCTTTCTGTTTCTATGGATTTACATAATAGAGATATTTCATGTAAATGAAATAATACAAAATGGACATTTTGTGTCTCACTTCTTTCACTTAGCATGTTTTTGACGTTCATCCATGTTGTAACATGTCATTTGTTTTTATGGCTGAATGATGTTATATTGTATGTGAATACCACAATTTTGTTTATCTGTTCATCCGTTGATGGACATTTGGATTGTTTCCACCTTTTTGACTACATCTACTCCTCACTTACCTACTATCTTGTTATCTGACATTTTACATTTACAACTAGAGTAAAAAAAATGTACTATCTGACTGTATATTAATGATGCACGTCCAGCAGTATTGAATGCCAAAGTCCCTCACAGAGTCCTTGACTAGTTGCATGACTGCTGGACACCATGTGCACATAGAAAGGAAGCTCATATTGCTTTATTTCACTTCCTGGGAGAGGAGAGGGGGGCATGGTCTCCCCAAGCCACTGGGATGTCAGGCAGAGCAGAGAGGGGCTGCAGAGGGGCTGTTAGGGACAGGGTCCTGGGTACCCACAGGAGGTTGGAGCCAAGTCAGTGACAATCTGTGTCCTGAAGGTTGACCACCCTTAGGGCCAGGAAAGAAGCAAGACTTTAGAGTTTGGCCCCAACTCTCAATTCCAAGGATGGCAGGGACAGGACAGGCCATAATCAGAAGGAGCCCTGAGATGGAGCGCTTGGGTGCCAGGGGCTACAGGACCCCGTGTGAGATGACCAGCACCTGTACAGTCCCTTATACTTCCTTGATGGCCCCTCCTGGGTGGGCACAGGTGAGGGCAGGGTAGACTTCTGCAGTTTAAGGTCAAGAGCAGAGGCCTTAGAGCCTCAGAGAAAGCTCTGGGTTGCCAATTGTCACAGTGATGTGAGGATGGAAGGGGGCAGGGCCACCTAGTGAAAGCTGGGGGATTCTTGGGTAACGGGTCAGCAGGGGTATCCAAAAAACAGCATGCACCACCATCACCCCATGATACCCAGGGCCTCCTGCCTATGGACAGGGAGTTCTCTACCAGCAACAAAGCCACCAAGGGCATTTGGGGGTCTTTGAAGGGATAAGCTGGGACCATCTATCCTGAAAATATAGTGAGTGTAGGAGAAGGAGGGGACCCCAGATTTCGGGGGTGCTTGGACTACTGTGGCTCTGGAAGACTGGGTGGCCCTTCCTGCAGGTGGTGGGGGCTGAGCTCTCCTGAGGCCACGTGGGTGAAGAGGAGGCAGCCATATCAAGTAACCTGGCAGAGGCCTGGCAGGATGTTCACAGTACAAGTAAGAGTGTGAGGTGATGTAGTCACTCATGTTTACATAATGCTGATATTTGCATATGCTGATAATGACCTGGTCTTTGGAAACTAACCATGTCGATAAGTGAGGAAGGAGTGAGTATATTGTGACTAATGTTGCAATGAACATTTGTGTACAAGGTTTTGTTTGAGCGCCTGCTATTGTTGGGTTCCCCTTCACCAGGGCTCCCCCAACCCAAAGGGTAACGCCACCCAAAATCACTCACGAAAGACGTCTCTTGATGCAAAAGCAGGAGGCATTTATTCAAGGTTCCAGCGCGCCGGGGCTCGACTCATATCCCATGCAGGGGCAGAGGAGTTGAGCCCCAAGCATCTAACACACACACTATTTAAAGGTACATTAGAAAAAGGCAGAGGGGAGGTGTGGGTGGAGGGAGTACAAGTGATTGGTCGGGGGAGGGGAGTGGACAGAGGGAATTCAGGCGATAGGTTAATTTCAAACTTTGGCGTGAGTAAAACACAAATGATTTGCTATTTTAAACATAGTCTTTCTGGAGGGAAATGCAGGGTACAAGTAATTGGTTGGTTCAAACATTAACTCTTTGGAGGGAGTGTGGATGGCTGATGTCATTTTCTGAGAATTGTTTACGTTCAGTTCTTCTTTCCTAATTCTGAGAACTAGGTTCAGGGCTTAGTTATCTACAGTTCTGGGAATTGTTTACTAAAACTATATGTTTCTCAGTTCCTGGAACTGGGGCCCTTTTGCTGGTCTTAATAATGGCCTCTTATTGCTATAGTAAAATATTACATCTTAATTTTACTTTTAATTTTGTATCTCTGATTTTAAATTTTTAATTCCACACTATTAACTCTTTTGGGTATATCCGTAGGTATGAAATTTCTGGGTCCAGTGTAACTCCAACTATTTGAGTAACCACCAAACTGGTTTTCCACAGTGGCTGCTCCACTTCACATTCCCACCAGCAATGAGTGAAGCTTCCAATTTCTCCACATTCCCACCAATATTTACTATTTTCCTTTTTTAATTATTACCATCCTGGTGGATGTGAAGCGATATCTCATGGAGTTTTGATGTGTCTTTCCCTAATGATGTTAAGCATCTTTTCGTTTGTGTATTTTCTTCAGTGAAATGTCTAGTCAAACCCTTTGCCCATTTTTTTATTGGGTTGTTTTTCTTTTTATTGCTGAGTTCTGTGTTGTGTGTTTTAAGAGTTCTTTATGTATTCTGGATACTAGATGCTAAAAAAGAAGTTCTGATGGGATAGTGCCTAAGGCGTTTGACTGCTAACCACGAGGCTGGTGATTCAAACCAACCAGCAGCTGGGGGAAAGGAAGATGGGACAATCTACTTCAGTAAAGATTTACAGCCTCTGAAACACAAGGCAAATCACTATGAGTCAGAATTGACTGATGCCTGTGAGTTTGTTGCTTATTTATTTATTTCTTAGGTGCTATTACGATATATGATTTGCAAATATTTTTCCCATCCCTTAGGTTGTCTTTTCACTTACTTGAGAAACAATTGCAGCAAACAGGTTTATTTACTTTTTTGTGTTGCTAAAGTCCACTTCATCTATTTTTCTTTTGTTGATCAGTTGATCATACTTTTTATCTAAGAACCCATTGCCAAATCAAAGGTCATAAACATTCACCCCTGTGTTTCTTTTAAGGGATTATAGTTTTAGCGCTTATATATAGGTCATTGATCTATTTTGAGTTAATTTTTTACTAGTGTGAGGAAAGGGTGATTTCATATTTTCTAAGCCACTATAAGCGTTTACAAAATCATACCATTCCTGAAAATTCTTAGGAGTTTTTGCTTTTTTTAAAAAAATACTGTTTGAGAAAGGAATGTTAGCAGGAATGCATTTTGGCACATATATATCTTTGAAAAATTGTCAATTGTCATGTTTTGGACATAGCACATTAACTTCTATTTTTAGTATATCTACAACTTTACAATGGAAATGTTTAAGAAAGATATTTTAAATAACTATGAAACAGTGCTGGTATCACACCTTAAACACCAACAGCGAAAAAGCAACTAAAAATACTCAAATTTGCTCAAAGAACATCTGATAAGGCTGTAGTAATGGAGATTGACTACTAAAATGAAAAATAGAAGGTATCTATTCCTACTTTATCCTTAAACCCCTAGTAACTCCCTCAATCCAGACATCAGACTTTAACATCTCGCTAAAGTTGTGCTTTCTTTCATACTAACATCTATGATTACATGTATTTTGTTATACATATGACGATTTTTCAGTGTTTTTTTTTTTTATTTTTATTGTGATTTGAATGAAAGTTTAAAGAGCAAATTCACTTTCTATACATCAGTTCAGGAGCTCTGATAGCGTAGTGCCTAAGGCACTTGACTGCTAATCAGAAGGCTGGCAGTTCAAACCCACCAGCCACTCCTCGGAAGGAAGGTTGGGC
>NW_006921592.1:22158642-22159818 GCF_000298275.1 Orycteropus afer afer | reverse complement strand
TTTTAATGATTTTGAGTTTTGTTCCTCATTGTTCTCCTGCTCTATCCAGGATCTCCTACATAGATCCCCCTCAGAGTGGTTGACAGTGGTAGTTGGGCACCATCTACTTCTGGTCTCATAGTCGTACAGGCTGAGGATTGCATGGTGTACCAGTCCCTTGGACTAATTGTTTCCATGCATCTTTGGTTTTCTTCATTCTTCTTTGCTCTGGACAAGGAGAGACACATCATTGCATCTAGATGGCTGCTTGCAAGCTTCTAAGATCCCAGTGACTACTTGCCAAAGTAGGATGTGGAACAACGTTTTTGTGTCATATGTTATGCCAATTGAGCTTGATGTGCACTGTGACTATAGTCCCAAGCCCATAGGTGCAAATATTTGCTGTGTCCAAGAAGTGACTACAGTCTTGTGCCTTGTCAGCTCTACTATATACCTGGGAATTCTTACAGAACATACAAATACACTTATAGAAACATTGCCTGCCAACCCTATACATGGTCTTGGGGACACTCCCCCCAGCATAGACATACCTAATAGTTCAGCCTGTTCACCCATCTGTCCACCTGTATATCCATGTTTGCCTTCACTTCACATACACAGTACTGTATGTGCAAAAGGGTTCACCTTTGTTATCTGTACCTCCCACGTACCTCTCTGTCTTCCTCTTCCTCAATGCCACCATGTTGATCATTCACATTTGGCACATGGCCCTTCCCTTCACCCAAATCAATACTTATCTCTACCTTTCTAACAGTGTTCCTTCCCCTCTCCCACACCTGGTAACCAACAAAGAAAATTTCCTTCCATATATAAATCTTTCCTTGACTTTTTTAAAATAACGGACTAATACAATATTTGCCCTTCTCCTATTCACTTATTTCACTCAGCATAATGTCCTCCAAGTTCATGCATGTTATGTGGTGTTTTGCAGGTTCTAAGTTATTTTTTAGGGTTGTATAGTATTCCGCTGTGTATATGTACCATAGTTTGATTATCCATTCTTCTGTTGATGGGCACCTAGGCTGTTTCCATCTTTTGGCTATTGTAAATAGTGCTGCAATGAATATGGGTGTACATATATCTGTCCTTGTCCTGGCTCTCACTTCTTTAGGATATATACCTAGTAATGGAATGGCTGGGTCAAATGGTATTTCTAATTCCAACTTTTTAAGGAAT
>NW_006921592.1:22149866-22155157 GCF_000298275.1 Orycteropus afer afer | reverse complement strand
AGGCAGTATCACTACGGAAGTAGGATTGCCCAACCTTCCTTCCAAGGAGTGGCTGGTGGGTTTGAACCGCCAGCCTTCTGGTGAACAGTCAAGTGCCTTAGGCACTATGCTACCAGAGCTCCTATACACACACACACACACACACACAAACATATATACATTAAAAAAAAACAGCTAAACTCACTGTGTCAAGTTGATTTGACTCACAGCGACCCCTCCTTTGTTTTCCAAGGCTAAATCTCTACAGAAGTACATTGCCCAATCTTCCTTCTGAGGGGTGGCTGGTGGGTTTGAACCGCCAGCCTTCTGGTTAGCAGTCAAATGCCTTAGGCGCTATAGCATCAGTGCTCCCACATACATACATATACATGTATATACATGCTGCTGTTGTTGTTGTTGTTAAGTGTCACCAAGTTGGTTCTGAGTCATAATGACCTTATATACAATCGAATGAAACACTACCCAGCTCTGCATCATCTTCAAAATTATTGCCATGCTTGAGCCCATTGTTGCAGCCACTGTGTCAACCCATGTCATTGAAGGTCTTCCCCTTTTTTGCTGACCCTCTATTTTACCAAGCATGATATCCTTCTCCAGGGACTGGTCCCTTCTGACAACATGACCAAAGTACGAGAGACAAAGTCTATCTATTGTTGCTTCTAAGGAGCAGTCTGGCTGTGCTTCCTCCAAGACACATTTGTTCGTTCTTCTAGCAGTCCATAGTACATTCAATATACTTCACCAGCAACACAATTCAGATGCATCAACTCTTCTGTGATCTTACTCATTCATATATACATATATATATATGTACGTATACATATGTATAAGGAGCTGTGGTAGTGCAGTGCCTCAGGCATTTGACTGCTAACCAGAAGGTTGATGATTCAAACCCACCAGCCACTCCGTGGAAGGAAGAGTGGGCAATCTATTTCTGTAAAAATTTACCACCTCGGAAACCCAATGGGAGTCACTATGAGTCAGAATCAACTCAATGGCAGAGAGTTCAGTTTTTTTCTATATATATATATATGTATATATTTATATTTATATGCATGTGTGTATATATAGGTATATGTGTATATACATATTGAATAGATAATTTTTTCAGACTGAAATACTTCTGAGAGTATACCAAACCAATTGCTGTGGAGACAGTTCTGACTCATGGTGACGCTAGTGCTATGTGTATCAGGATAGAACTGTGAGCCATAGAATTTTCAATTGCTGGGGTCATTCAGAAGCAGATCACCAGGCCTTTCTTTTGAAGTGCCTCTGGGTAGATTTGAACAGCCAGCCTTTTGGTTAGTAGCCAAGAATAACCAGTTTGCAACACCTAGAAACTCCTCCTAAGGGTATAAATGAGTGCTACTAATAATTATATTGAGATATCAAGTATAAACTGGGCTAGTACTGTGCAAACATGTAAGGCAAGAAAATCACCAATTGCATGGCAAACATAGGCATGCATAGTTTTCCCTAATACAGTAGTTCCATTATGAATTGTAATATTTTTCTTCTTAAAGATGCAAGTTTCACCCCAGGAACAACGGGGAAATATACTTTGCAAGGGTCATATTTTTAGCACATCCAAGGCCATTAGGGCCATGATCTTTTGAAATTTTATACCTCCAGATTTCACAACTTCCAGGAACCCAGTATTTTTGCAATGGATGGAACAGAGAAGTACCAATTCTGCAAAGTCAGAACTCTGCCATACTCAAATATTCACCTATATTTTTACCTTAATCAGTGCAGTCATCACACATCTTATCACAGATAAAAGGAAAGTCATAGTGATTCCTTACACAGTGTTGAATGGCACATGAGAACAAATATAGTTAGAAATATTTACATTTTTTATACTTTGATATGATAGTAAAAAAATTCATTAATAGTCTGAAAAGTTGTATTATGTATGATTCCTACTACTTGAGATTCTGAAAAGGCAAAACTATAGAGACAGTAAAAAAGTCAGTGGTTGCCGTGGGTTCAGGGGAAAGGGGAGAGAGATGAGTAGGGAGAGCATAAGGCATTTTTTGGGGGAGTGAAACTTCTGTGGGACACTGTAAAGGTGGACCCATGGCATTACACAATTTTCAAAACCCCCAAGACTACACAACACAGTGAGCCCTAATATAAACTATGGACCTCAATTAATATTATGTCAATATTGTTTCATCAATTACGAAAAACATTCCATATGGATGCAAGACATTAATAATAGAATAAACAGTACGCAATGGGAAATAGGAGTGCATAAAGCAAACCAAACTCACTGCCATCCAGTCAGTTCCAACTGACAGTAATCCCCACTGGGTTTCTGTGGTGGTTAAGTTTGTATGTCAACTTAGCTGGGCCTGGTTGAGTGGCTGGGCAGCTGGATGTAGTATTCCCCATGATGAGACTGGTAATCAACTCCATGGTGCAATCTACTGGGAGCAGCTGAGTAGCTGCATTAGGGATATGATCTGCTTCCCATATAAGGAGACACCTTAGGGAATGGTCTCTAGCTTATGGCATGCTTGAACCCTGCACGTACCTGTGTTGTTGTTCAGCAGCCTGCCATGCTTTGCCGACCTTAGGACTTTCAATGGACTTGAATTAATGGCCTGCATGTGGTTTGGTAACATCAGGACCATGGCATTTTATTTGTCAACCTTGGGCTTGTTAGCCTCAGCGGCCAGTAGCTGCCTGAGTGAAGAGATGCCTCTAGGCTTCAGTGGGCCAGATCAAGAGGCAGAGCTGAAGCCCAAGGTCAAGGGGCTTTCACACAGCCCCTAGAGCCTGGTACTTTGAACTCGAACTTCTAGCCTCCTAAACTGTAGGAGAATAAACTCCTGTTTGTTCAAGCCATCCCATTTGTGGTATATTCTTGTCAGAGTGGCACTAGGTAACCAAAACAGTTTCCAAGGCTGTGCATTTATGGAAGCAGACTACCTCAGTTTTCTTCTGCAGAGCAGCTGGGGAGTTTGAACCACTGAACTTTTGATTAACAACCAAATGCCTTACCACTACACCACCAGTGTTCTAAGGAGTGCATAGATAAGAATCAAATATAATAATCCACTTTTCTCTGCCCTATTCAGTTCTATACCTTCTTTCTTTGACCCAATCCAAAGGAGCTAGGTCAGACCTTACAAGTGAAAAATCACTGTCCTTTATGCTTGCAACCAGGCCTAATGCTTAAGATTCCAGCTCCAAACTTCAGGATTTCCCCTTAACCCTTCAGAATATCAGCTGTAAACTCAGAAGTTCCCAACCCCTCTTCACTCTGACCATTAGTCCTTTGGGTTTGATAATTCACTGGAATGACTCACAGAACTCAAAGGAAGCACTATACTTATAGTTACAGCTTTATTATTTAAAAAAATGCAGATCAGGGTCATCAGAAAGAAGAGATGCATACAATGAGGTCTTAGGAGGTTTGGAATGCAGAGTTTTCCCGTCCCAAAGAATGCAGTATCCTCCCGTGGATATGGATATTTTTCACCAACCAGGAAACTCATGGAACTTCAGGTTTGGAATTGAACTCACTCCTGGGGCTTCCATCCAAACAATAAACAGGCATATGGGGTGAACATTTACATCAGATAGTTATACCTCCATGAAGCAATCAATAGTGGGAGAACAGAAGAGTGGTGTTTGCACCGGGAGATAGCTGAGGGGTGGAAGTATGGGAGGGAAGGACACAAGGAAGAGGTAACTACAGGAAGGAAGTGGGAAGAGAACTGTTACATTGTAGGGAATTGCAGTCAATCTCATGAAACAAAATGTGTATGATCTGGTGTATGGATAGTAAATTTTATAAACTTTCATTCAAATCACAATAAAAATTTAAAAATTAAAAAAAAAAAAGGAAAGACTAGGAAAAAAAAGAATAAACCTTTAAGATCACAGAAGAAGGTACCGGATAGAGTAAAAAACATGGAACAAAACTCAGGCTTACTGGTCTTGTAGCGACTGGTAGGACCCCAAAGACTATGGCCCTTAGTAATATTTCAAGCTTACAAGTGAAATCACCCCCTACCCTCTCCATCCACATTCCCAATGTTTAAGCAAAAAATAGACAAGCCTATGAGGTGAACAATAACAACAGAGAGGTAACACTCCTTAGAACAATCAAATATATGAGAGCAAATGGCAGCATTTGCTAAGATAAAACTCAGAAGCCAGGAAAAGATTGGAAAGAAGGATAAATGGAAATGGGAAGCAAAGGGCAGAAATAAGAAGAGTACTGTTGCATTGTGGGGATTGCAATCAATGTTACAAAACTAAATGTGTAGGAATTGTTGAATGAGAAACAAATTTGCTCTGAAACTTTCACTCTAATCACAATAAAACTTTTTTAGAAAAAGTTGACTTTATTTTGAGGCGGCTGCTCCTCCTCTGCTGCATTTGGAGTGCCTTCCAACCTGAAGGCCTCATCTTCCAGCACTATATCGCAGAATGTTTCACTGCAATTCATAAGATTTTCAGTGGCTAAGTTTTTTCAGGAGCTCTGGTAGCATAGTGGCTAAGACACTTGCCTGCTAACCAGACGGCTGGCAGTTCAAACCCACCAGCCACTCCTCGGAAGGAAGGTTGGGCAATCCTACTTCCGTAGTGATACTGCCTCAGAAACCCAAGGAGGGGTCACTATGAGTTGGGGCCAACTCGACGGCTCATAACAACAACAACAACGAGTTTTTTCTGAAGTGAATCTGACTACATCCTTCTTCCTAGTCTGTCTTCGTCAGGAAGCTCCACTGAAACCTGTCCATGTGTAACCCTGCAGCTATTTGAAATACTGGTGACATAGGTTCCAGCATCATCGCAACACACAAGCCACCACAGTACAACAAACTGATAGAGGTGTGGTAGGTAGTTTTATAGTGTGTTGCAAAATTTATTTTATATGTATATAGGTCTCTCTATATACATCTTTATATAAGCATCACTGGTTTTGCTTCTCTAGAAACCCAGCCCAAGACGACATCCCTAGTTAGATTTATTCCTGGCTGTTTTATCCTCTTATATGCTGTTATAAATGGAATTTTCCTCCTAATTTCCATTTCAGATTTCTCTGAAATCTCTTGCTGGTGTATAGAAATTCAACAGATTTTTGTTAGTTGACTTTGTACCCTATAACCTTCCTAAATTCTTCTAATAGCTCTAGAAGTTTTCCTGCGGATTCTTTGGGATTTTACATGTGTAATTTTTTTTTAATTGTGATTTGGGTGAAAATTTACAGAGCAAATTCACTTTCCATACAGCAGTTCACATACACTTTGTCTCATGACATTGACCAC
>NW_006921592.1:22143368-22149411 GCF_000298275.1 Orycteropus afer afer | reverse complement strand
ATAGGCTGAGGATCGCATGGTGTACCAGTCGCTAAGACTAATTGTTTCCGTGAATTTTTGGTTTTCTTCATTCTTCTTTGCTCTGGATGAGGACAGACCCATCGTTGCATCTAGATGGTAGCTTGCAAGCTTTTAAGATCCCACTTGCTACTTGCCACAGTAGGAGGTGGAACAATGTTTTGTGTAGTATGTTATGCCAATTGAGCTTGATGTCCCCTGTGACTATGGTCCCGAGCCCACAGTTTCAACTACTCAGTCCCTCTGGGTAACTGGCTGTGACCAATAAGTGACTACAACCCTGCCCCTTGTCAGCTCTACTATACACCTGGGAATTCAGTTCATACAAATAAACTTATAGGACCATTGTCTGCCAACCCTATACTTGGTCTTGGGTACACTCCCCACTTCATAGACATACCTCCTACTTCAGCCTGTCCACCCATCTATCCACCTGTATACCCATGTTTGCCTTCACTGACAATGCAGTATTGTATGTGGAAAAGTGTTCATCTTTGTTGCCTGTACCTCCCATGTACCACTCTGTGTCTTTCTCTTTACATGCACAAATTTTTGACATCGTAATTAATGTTAGGTATCAAATACTGGTTTACAAAAACAAACCAAACCCACTGCCATTGAGTCAATTATGACTTACAGCAACCCCCTTTGGGTTTCCTAGGCAGTAAATCTTTATGGAAGTAGATCGCTCAGTCTTCCTTCCACGGAGTGGCTGATGGGTTTAAACCACCAACGTTCTAGTTAGCAGTCAAACATCCTAGGTACTATGCTACCAGAGATCCTTAAATACCGGTTTAACAAGTATTAAATTTGGAAATATTCCACATCATAAAAGTATGCATGTATGTTTCTTAGTGTCTCATAATTATTTCAAAAATGCTTTTAATTCAAAATCACTTGCTTTAGAACAAAGGTTAAATCATTTCTACTTTTACTTCTAGGGCCGGAAAGACAGAAATAAAAATAATGTACAGATGTTTTCAGCATTCAAAGGTCTCAAGCATTCCTAAAATGAACAGCTATTTTAAGACCTATGGAAAAAACCAATGCAAAATCACCAGTCATCAATAAAATCAGGAAAATTTCAGAAAAGACTCAGACAATAATACAAAAAGATGTGATTAAAATGGCTGCAGCCAAAGTATGATCTATCTTCATTTCGAAGTCTCCCTGTTCTCAGAGGTATTGTGGACCTACTTTGACGGCACTATATCAGATGTACATCCATATATACTTTCAAGTGAAATAAAACTGACTTATTAACCACTCAAAATTGGGTAGCTCTTTCCAACTTCTAGATTGTGGTCTGATCCATGCAGATGCTCCATATTGACTGCAGACTGAGCAATACCTCCAAATATCATGGGTGGACAGGATGATACCATGAAGACAACATAATTTTATTTATTTTTTATTATTGAGTTTGGTGAGGTTATCAAATCATTAATGCATATTTCAACTTTTTATAAGTAATGTGATAATTATGACAAGCTTTCATGGTTAGCAAACAGGTTTCAGATTTCCAATGATCATTTTATAGCCCATTTCTTCCACTCTCCTATATGAGTGTATGGGAGCTCTGGTGGCGTAGTACCTAAGGCATTTGACCGCAAACCAGAAGGTTGGTGGTTCAAACCCACCAGCCACTCCTCAGAAGGAAGGTTGGGCAATCTACTTCTATAGAGATACTGCCTTGGAAACCCAAGGAGGGGTCACTATGAGTCAAATTGACTCGATGGCAGTGCATTTGGTTTGTTTTTATACAAGTCCATGCATATGTGTACAATATTATTTCTTACTAAGATTCTTTGAGACCTGCCTAATTCATGCTCCAATGCAAGTGATTTTGACTTAGATGAATGAAGAAATGTTTCTTTTAACCAAGAAGAGCTTTTTTTCTTTGTTGTTTGTGCTAGGCTTAGTAGCATTAGATTTACCTGCAAAATGAGTAATTGAACAAAAACAGAACAAATTATGAATAGATGTTGCTTAAATACATTTTTTCATATTGTAATTTTCCCAACAGTACACAGTGGAAGTATTATATTGTGTGAATTTAAATGATATGATTTTAACTTTATGTACTTGACAAAAAAAAAAAAAAAAAGAACTGTTTTCATGTATATATACATATATATGTATATAGAGAGACACACACACAGTATTTTGTTGCTTTGACTAAACTCAATTTAATCTTTTCTATTAGAACTTACTTTCCACATATGAAATAATTCTACCATATATTTAATTTTTGAAAATACCGTTATCAAAAGGAAAAGTAAAACTTGGTAGTCTTCCTTAAGATATAAATTAACTTTGATAATACTGCCTTGGAAACCCAAGGAGGGGTCACTGTGAGCCGGGACTGACTTGACAGAAGTGAGTTTAGTTTTGTTTTGTAATATTTTTGAAAGTTTACACATGATAAGTATTTTCAGCTTTCATGCCGTTACAACATTCTTTTAAATTTACTGATAATCAAGCCTTTAGCTATTTTGAAAGTTATGTGTAAATTACCCAAAGAACTCTGGATTTGTTTCAACTCAACTATCCTCATCTTCTAATTTGTGAGAGCAAATTGTCTTCTGTTGCTTAGAGAAGTTTCCAGTCAACAGTCACTATTAATTTGAGTCTTTTCAAATGCTTTGGGATTAGCTGCTTGATTTTATGGACAGTATCTCTTTAGATACTATCCTTGTTATACTTAGACAACTTTAAAGCCAACAGGTTTCAATTCAAGGACCACTCACCAAGCACTTTTCTATGAATCACTGTGCTTGGGAAAAATGAAAAGAGATAGCCATATCTCTGCTTTTATATTAAAAAATTGTGCTATATGGAAAATACATGAATCTTAAAAGTAGTGTGAAGTATTATTGACCCAGCCATTCCATTACTAGGTATATATCCTAAAGAAGTGAGAGTCAGGACAAGAATAGACATATGCACACCCATATTCATAGCAGCACTACTTACAATAGCCAAAAGATGGAAACAACCTAGTTGTCCATCAACTGAAGAGTGGATAACCAAACTATGGTACATAAACACATAGAATACTGTGCAACTCTAAAGAATAACATGGAATCTGAAAAACATAATGTGGATGAACTTGGAGAACATTATGCTGAGTGAAATAAGTCAATCACAGAAGGACAAATATTGTATTAGTCCATTATTGTAAAAAGTCAAGGAAAGGTTTATATATGGAAGGAAATTTTCTTCCATACAATAATTTTGTTGGTTACCATGGGTAGGAGGGGAGTGGAGGGAACACTGTTAAATAGGCATAGACAAGTATTGATTTGGGTGAAGAGAAGGGCAATGTACCAAATATATGAGTGATCAACATGGTGGCATTGAGGAAGAGGAAGACATAGAGAGGTACATGGAAGGTACAGACACCAAAGGTGAACCCTTTTGCACCTACAGTACTGCATTGTCAGTGAAGGCAAACATGGATATACAGGTGGACAGACAGGTGGATAGGCTGAACTATTAGGTATGTCAAAGCAGGGGGAGTGTCTGTAAGACCACGTACAGGGTTGGCAGACAATGTTTCTACAAGCATATTTGTATGTTCTGTAAGAATTCCCAGGTGCACAATTGAGCTGACAAGGGACAATGTTGTAGTCACTTCTTGGTCACAGACAGCTAACCAGATGGAGCGAGTAGTTGAACCTGTGGGCTCGGGCCCACAGTCGCAGAGGACATTAAGCTCAATCAGCATAACATACTACACAAAACATTGTTCCATTTCCTACTTTTGTGAATAGTGACTGGGATCTTAAAAGCTTGCAAGCAGCCATCTAGATGCAATGATGGGTCTCTCTTTGTGCAGAGCAAAGAAGAATGAAGAAAACCAAAGACTCATGGAAACAATTAGTCCAAGGGACTAGTACACCATGCAATCCTCAGCCTGTGTGACCATGAGAGAGAAGTGGTAGATGGTGCCCAACTACCATTGTCAGTCACTCAGAGGGGGATCTATGTAGGAGATCCTGGACAGAGAGGGAGAACAATGTGGAACAAAACTCAAAATCATTTGGAAAAAAAAAGGGACCAGGTTTGCTGGTGTGATGAAGCCTGGTGGAACCACTGAGACTATGGCTCCTAGTTGTCCTTCAGGTCTGGAATTGCACCCATACCGGTGGCTTCCAGCCAAACAAAAGACAGGCATATGAGGTGAACATTTACGTTAGGTAGATGCACTCCTTGGAGAGAACAATCATGGGAGAATAGAAGGGCTGTGTATGCACAGGGACATAGCTCAGGGCGGAGGAGTGCATGGAGGGAAGGACAGGAAAGAGGTAACTATGGGGTGGAAGTGGGAGGGGAGCTGCTGCATTGTGGTAAATTGTAGTGAGTCATGAGACAAACGGAGTGTGAGCTACTGTATGGAAAGTGAATTTGCTCCATAAACTTTACCCAAATCACAATAAATAAATAATTATTTTCAAAAATAGTGTGAATTATGGTGGTCTCTAGAATAAATAGTTAATTCTGACCAGGAAAATATCTGGAAAGGCTTTAGGAAAAAGGCTGTTTTTGAGCTGAAGGATAACAGTGTACCTAGATTTCTCAAGTCATAAAATCAGGTGTTTAAAAATGTAACTTTCATTATTTTTCTAAAACTGTAGTTAATTTCTATATCAAGTCCCATTTCTGCCTGATGTCAGAAAGCATAATCCTAACACTTCCAGATACAATCAGCCAAATGTAGAGACTTCTTAGGAATTTCAGTTGAAATTTAGTGTAACACAGCCTTTTTACTCAAAGTGTGGTCCATGAACTAGCAAAGTCAACATCATCTGGGAGCTTGTTAGAAATGCACAATCTTGGCCCCCACACAAGATTCTGAATCAGAATCAAGATTTTTATCAAGATTTTCTGAATCAGAAACAAGCATTTGAACAAGATTCTCAGGTGATTGTTATGCGCATTGAAATTTGAGAAGTACAGAAATATAGTATAGTCTTTTCCCTCCTTCATAATGGAATCTAAGCTCTAAGCCTTCTGAATTCTAATTTCAGGGTCTAGCCACGCATTATCATGATTGCCCCCGAACCCAGTGCAAGGAGCCATCTTGTCTGCGTCTCCAGTGGTTGAACCTTCCATTGTGGCTAGCATCACCTGAGATGAAAGCTTGTCATCATCTTTCTTCAGCCTCACAGTCCCTCCTCCGATGTGATTTTCCTTTGTTCTGACTGCAAGAGTTCTAAGGATTGGCTACATCTCTGTTTTCACTAATCTGACATTTCTCTGGTTTCCCCAAAATTGCTTTATCTTTGTGAAACCTCATTAACTCAAGTGTCTGAATTTTAGGTGGTTAATTAGCTCAAGTGCCTCGCTGGACTTAAGGGATGAATTATACACATTATATTTAACTCTTCATTGCTGAGTTCATAAAAGAGAATAAACACTGAGTGGAATTAAAATGGAAAGTGTTCTGAATATGGAGCCACAAATTCTTTAACAGTTTCTTTTTTGATTCAGATTCTGCTGATTTAGAATATGCAATAGTCCAGACAAGGTCTGGGATTATGGTTGTTTTATCTGAAACATGTCCTAACTGATAAATAAAGTTCTTTCTAGCTTCAAGATCATCCAACTATCCTTCCAATAAACATTCATTGTATTCCAATGTAGTGTATTTCAGACACTGGAATCAAAAAGATTATAGCCCCTACCTTCAAGATTAAATAAACAAAGAACCCAAACCAGGTGCTGTGGAGTCAGTTCCCACTCATGGCAACCCCAAGGGTATCAGAGTAGAAATGTGCTCCATAGGATTTTCAGTGGCATACTTTTCAGTAGTAGATTACCAAGCCTTTCTTCTGGGCACCTCTGGGTTGACTCAAACCTCTAGACTTTTTGTTAGCAGCTGAGCACTTAACTCTTTGTGCCATTCCGGAGTTCCTCAAGGAGATTGTTGTTGTTATGTGTTATCGAGTCGGACCCGACTCATAGCGACCCCTCCTTGGGTTGCCAAGGCAGTATCACTACAGAAGTAGATTGCCCCATC
>NW_006921592.1:22125311-22143268 GCF_000298275.1 Orycteropus afer afer | reverse complement strand
GGTTTGAACCGCCAGCCTTCTGGTTAGCAGTCAAGTGCCTTAGGCACTATGCTACCAGAGCTCCTTCAAGGAGATTAGGAAGAGATAAATAACAATAGTTATGCATAAAGGAAATAATGGGAGCAGATTATAGGTATATAGATCACCCTATTGGTGGAGTAGATGAGAGAAGGGACAGGTTTATAATCTTAATAAAACTACAGGGACCATTAGACCTGTATCAGTAAGCAATTTTATTTCACACTGTAAAAATGGCATGGGGATGGCATCTGATCTCCTCTAACTTCACAAGTGGGGAAGAGGATAAAGATCAACATCAACAGCCCAAGGCTGATGCCTGAGACAGAGATCAGAATACCTTTATCTTCCAACATTTTTACCAATTCTGACACCAACTATCACTTCATTGCACTCTACTTCTCTGCTGGGTTCAATAATTCCATGCAATGGTTGCACAGAACTCACACACAATACTTACTTATCATTATGGAATTCATTAGGGAAGTAATAGGTTACAATTCAGCATCAGAAACAACTCAGGATAGAGTTCTTCAACCAGTACACCTCTTCTCAGCAGAGCTCATAGGTATACTTCTTTCTGTCCCTCAGCCTCTCAGCCTCTTGGCCCTTGGCCTCTTCTGCTTAGGCAAGTGTTATAAAGCTCTTTTAGATCTGCTGGGAGTGTCCAAAGGCACCCCTCTCCACCAATGAGCTCCATCCCAAAGGCACACAGCTTTCTTGGTCCATGGATCCAGAAACTCATCGTGCTATCTTCTGTTGGGTCTTCTGGTTCTACTGCTATTGTTTCTCTGCCACTGCTTCTTGTCACCTGAGTGAAATGTTACAGTTTCCCTTTGTCACCCGGATCAACGAGGTTCCATAGAGGATCTCCAGTCCAAAGGACAAGCTCCATTCTTTGCTTTTCTTTCTTGGTGGTAATGAGATCCCCTCTTTCTGCCCTGGGATGGCTTTTTTTTATTATTATTATTATTTTTTATTTTTTATTAGGATTTGGGTGAAGATTTCTTTTTTTTTTTTTTAATTTTATTTTGATTTGGGTGAAGATTTACAGCGTAAATTCACTTTTCATACAGCAGTTCACATAATATACTTTGTCTCATGTCATTGACCAAAATTTACAATGCAACAGCTCCCCTCCCACTTCCTCCCCATAGTTACCACTTCCCAGTGTCCATCCCTCCATACTCTTCTGCACCCTGAGCTGTCTCCCTGTGCATAAGCAGCCCTTCCTTCTCCCATGATTGTTCTCTCCAGGGAGTGTGTCTACTTGAGGTAAATGTTTAATTCACATGCCTGTACTTTGTTTAGCTGGAAACCATAGGTGTGGCTTCAATTCCGGACCTGCAGGGCAGCTAGGGGTCATAGTCTCAGTGGTTCCACCAGGCTCTATTGGACCAGCAAACCTGGTCCCCACCTTCTTCTTCTTCTTCTTTTTTTTTTTTTTTTTTGTGGGATGGCTCATTTTAAGTCTAATGAGATGACAAAACTGACAAATCCCCATGTTAGAGTTCCATCTTATTTGTATGGTGCCATTCCCACAACTGCCATGTGCCTGATTTACATTTTTAGGAAGCTATCCAATCCCCTTGGTGGACCACAAGCACCTCAAATTTGCATAGACCCACCCAGTCATCTGCTGAGAGTCACAAAGTCCATGGCAAAAGGGCCAGAACAAGCAATTCACTGCAACACACCTACACTTGTAAAATACAGATGTGTATTTATTGTACTACATTTGATGATTCTTATCTATTGGTGAAAAGCAGTTCCTTTGTTGGTAACAGTGTCATATCCTTAAGCTAAACATAGCCTTAACAATACTATCCATCAACCCCACTGCTAGCAATTTACCCACTTGAGTTCAAAACTTATGAGCACACAGAACCTGCACAAGAACCTTCATAATGGCTTTATTCATAATTGCCAAAACCTGGAAGTAACCAATATGTCCTTCAATAGGTAAATGAATTAAAAAACAACCACAACAATAAAATTTAAAACAAACAAACATCTATGCAATAGAATATTGTTGTTGTTGTTATGTGCCGTCAAGTCAGACCCGACTCATAGCGACCCCTCCTTGGGTTGCTGAGGCAGTATCACTACAGAAGTAGATTGCCCAACCTTCCTTCCAAGGAGTGGCTGGTGGGTTTGAACCGCCAGCTTTCTGGTTAGCAGTCAAGTGCCTTAGGCACTATGGTACCAGAGCTCCCGCAATAGAATATTATTCCGTAATAAAAAGAAATGAACTATCAAGCCACAGAAAGGCATTAAAGAACTTAAATACATATTGTTCAGTAAAAGAAGCTGGTCTAAAAAGGCTATGTACTGCATTATTCAAATTATATGATATTTTGGAATATGCAAAACTATAGAGACAGTGAAAATATTAAAAAGATGAGTGTTTTCCAGGAGCTTGGTTGAAGGGCAAGGGAAGGATGAATGGTGTTCATATAGTTGGAGCTGTATGGTGGACCCCAGTTCTGTGTGGGTGTTCCCATGATGGGATCAGATGACTGTGTTGTGAGTAGCCAGTCTTTTCAGGGGGAGTTTCCCTAGGGGTGTGGCCTGCTTCCAGGATACCCAGGGACATCCTGGGAAGAGAGACATTCTTCTGTGGATTGGGATTCTGTTGTGCTGCCTACAACTGTCCGTGAGTAAGCAGTCCACCGTTTGGCCTGGGGATCTTGGATTTGTCATTTGTTGGAGTCAACAGCCAGTATACTGCCTGCCAGCCTTGAGCTTCTCAGCCCCTGCAGTTGTGGAAGCTAAGAAAAGCCTCCAGCCTGACGTTTGCCCAGGGACTTTGGACTTGCCGTCTTCTGTACATTTGTGAGCGATTTTCCTAAGATAAATTTCTCTCTCTCTTTATAGATACACAAGCTTTGCTGTTTTTTGTTTCTCTAGAGAACCCAGTCTAACACAAATGGTGAAGCACAGGGCATTTTTATAGGATAAACCTGTTCTGGATGGTACTTTAATGGTAGATACATGGCATTATGCGTTTGTAAAACACTGTAGAACATTACAAGGTAAAGAGTGAACCTCAATGTATGCAATTTAAAAAATCTTTTGGGAATACCAGAATGCACATGATGACAAAACAATCTAACTATAACACAAATGTATGAAACAACTTCACTCAAGGCAGTGGGAGAAAAGCTGCTGACCTAAATAACTTTGGAAATGAGGTCTGTATGAATAATAGCCAAAGAAACTCCAAGTACCATACTCTAATGGATAAAGTTGCTTCCTATGGGGGTATGAGTTAACAGTTCTGAAAATGCTATACATGTATATTGGATTTAAACAATTACAGTAAATGATTGGCAGATGTGGGAACCAAGTTTCTCACTCTTGGAGTGGGAATTTACGGTTCACAAGGGAAGAAGACTAGAATGTTCTGTATAGTAATGAATTAAATTTAGAGACATTAGTAAGAACACATGTTTAATTTAACATAGATAGATAGTTACTGTCTTAATTTTGTAATGGTGCTGTAGCATAAATACCAAAAGTGGGTAGTGTTTTTTTTATTTTTTATTTTTTAATTTTTATTGTGATCTGGGTGAAAGTTTACAGAGCAAATTCATTTTCCATACAACAGCTCACATACAGTCTGTCTCATGACATTGACTGTAATTTCCCACAATGCAACAGCACCCCTTCCACTTTCTCCTGAAAGTTACCTCTTTTCTGTGTCCTTCTGTCACATGCATTCTCACCCCCCAAGCTGTCTCCCTGTGCATACACAGCCCCCCTAGTCTCCCATGATTGATTTCACCAAGGAGTGTATCTACCTGATATAAATGTTCAGCTCATATGCCTGTCTTTTGTTTGGCTGGAAGCCATAGGTGTGGGTTTAATTCTAGACTTGAAGGGCAACTAGGTGCCATCATCTCAGGGTTCTACTAGGCTCTATCAGACCAGCAAATCTGGTCCCTTCCATTTTTTTTTTTTTCATAGTTTTGAGTTTTGTTCCACATTGTTCTCCTACTCTATCCAGGATCTCCTACATAGATCCCCCTCTGAGTGGTTGACAGTGGTAGTCGGGCACCATCTAGTTCTTCTGGTCTCATAGTCATATTAGCTGAGAATTGCATGATGTACCAGTCACTTGGACTAATTGTTTCCATGCATCTTTGGTTTTCTTCATTCTTCTTTGCTCTGCATGAGGAGAGACCCATCGTTGCATCTAGATGCCCACTTGCAAGCTTTTAAGATCCCAGTCACTATTCACCAACGTAGGACCTGGAACAATGCTTTTGTGTATTATGTTATGCCAATTGAGTTTGATGTCCAAAAGTGGGTAGTTTTGAAGAACAGAAATCTTGTTTTCTCACAGTTTGGGGGATTAGAAGTCCAAATTTAGGACACTGCTCTAGGGCAAGGCTTTCTCTCCCTGTCTACTTTGGGGAAAGGTCTTTGTCTCTTTTCAGCTTCTGCTGCCTGGTTCCCTGAAGATCTTCATGTGACATGGCATCTACCTTCCCCCATCTGTTCTTGCTTACCTCTATGCTTAATTTGCTCTTTTATATCTCAAAATTGACAAAGAAAATGAGATTACATGCACAGGTTAGGATTTACAGCACATGTTTTTCAGAGACACAATTCAAACTGTAAGAGGTACTTACAGAAACATTTATTGATATGTGTATATATACAGGTGTCTTAGTTGCCTAGGGCTGTGGTAACACATTACCACAAGCAGATTGCTTAAAACAAGAGAAATTTATTCTCATTGTTCTGAAGGCCAGACATCTGAAATTAAGGTGGTGGCAGGGCAACATTCCCTCTGAAGCCTCTAGGATAGACTCCATCCCTTGCCTCTCTCAGCTTCTGGTGTCTCAAAGTATGCCTTGGTTTGTTGCCGCATCACTCCAATTCTGCCTCAATGATCACATTACTTCCTCTTTTTCTTTGTGTGTCTCATCTCTTTGTACCTCTCTTATAATGATATGCACAATGGCATCAGGGTCCATCTGGCTAATCCAGGATTATCCCTTCATCTGAAGATTCTTAATATAAAAATATCTGCCAAAAGAAAAAAATCCTTTTTCAAATAATGTAGATTCACAGGCTCCAGGGACTTGGCATGAATATATCTGTGGGGGAAGATGTACATTTTTCAGTTAACAACAGTCTGCTTTCTGGCCTTCAAAGATTCAAGTCCATCCACATGCAAAATACATTCACCCCATCCTAAAGAAACCAAACCATACTAAACTTGTTATCATTGAGCTAATTCCAACTCATAGCAACCTTAAAATCTCAACTCGTTATAGCTTCAACTCAAGTCCTAAACCTCATCACCCAAATTATATATGAGTGAGATGCTAGGTCTCATTCAGCCAGAGACAAAATTCTTCTCTGTCTCTGAACCTCTCAAAGTAGAAAACAAGTTATATGCCTCTGAAATAAAATGGAGGACAAACATGGAAATAAAGGTATAGATATTCCTATTCTGAAAAAGATAAAATACAAGCTAGAGAGAAGTCACTGGTCCAAAGCAATATTGATATCCAGAAGGGCAAATTCCTTTAAGTTTCCAGGCTTAGCAATATCTTCTGTGCCTTGAAACTTTAGCATCTGGGCCCATGGATCACTCCTCTGAACCAAGACTTGTTTCTCTTCACTTGAGATTCACATCTCTGAGGCCAAGGCTCACACTTCTAAGTAATTTCTTCTTTTTTCATAAAGGTAGAACAAGTTTGCATGTTGTATCAGTCTGTGTCCTGCCTGTAGAGTCCAACCACCTTCTTTCATTTCATTTTGTCCGGTTTCTGATCCTTTCATTTCAAGCTGGTGGTATTTCTGCAGTTATGACGTTCTCAAAAATCTGGCAGGTCTCTTGTGAATATCAGACAAGAGTGTATTCCATAGATTATCTCTAGATGACTCTGTCTTCATTCCTGGCTTTTTCTGAGAGGGTTAGCAGATCCATGAGTTGCATGTCTAATCTCTTTAGCAAAAGGTTGCATAGCCACATGCTGGAGACCAATGACTTATTCATGGCAAATATATTTTTTCAACAATATAAACAGCTACTACACACATGGACCTCACCACATGGAATACACAGGAATCAGATTGACTACATCAGAGGAAAGAGGTAAGGGAGAAGGTCAATATTATCAGTCAAAATAAGGCCAAGAGCTGAATGTGGAAGAGACTATCAATTGCTTATATGCAGGTTGAAGTTGAAGCTGAAGAAAATTAAAACAAGTCCATGAGACCAAAATATGACCTTGTTGCTGTTATTAGTTTCTCTAGAGTCAGCTCTGACACTTGGTGACCCTGTGAACAATGAATGGAAACATTGCCAGATCACCTTCACACTCGTTGATATGCTCAGAGTTCATTATTGCAGCCCTGTGTATTTTGAGTGTCTTTCAGCCTTGGTGGCTCATCTTTCAGCATTATGTTGGACAATATTCTATTGTGCTCCATAAGGATTTTCTTTGGCTAACTTTTGGAAGTAAATCACCAGCCTTTTCTTCCTAGTTTGTCTTAGTCTGGAAGTTCCACTGAAATGTGTTCATCATGAGTGACCCTGCTGGTATTTGAGATACCAGTGGCATAACTTCTAGCATTTTACAACACACAAATTACCACAGTATGGAAAACTGACAGATAGATGCTGGGAGTAAACTATGGACTTTAGTTAATAATAATGTATCAATATAAGTTCATTAATTGTGATAAATATACCATACTAATAATGTAGGATGCTGATAAAAAGGGAAATCGTGTGGGGTAGGGTAGGGGAGTACATTGGAACTTGGTACTAAGTGCCCATTCTTTCTGTTAGTTTAAAACTGCTCTGAAAAATAAAATCCATTGATTAAAAATATCATTACTGTTTCACTCTTTGCATAATTAGCTTTTTGGAGGTTGGAGCATGGCAATTTAAAGAGCTTAACTTTCTGGCTACCTAACTTTGATGTGCAGGAATGTGCATGGGACCTAGAATAAGCCACAGATTCTCCCTCCAATAAGTTGTGTGGATTTTGACAAGATCGTTAACTTCTGTGTGCCTCGGTTGTCTCCTGGGCATAATAACAACAAGCCTTAGCTACCTTATGGAGATAATAACAATATTGTACCCCTCCCCTAGACTTGCTATAAGATTAAAATGAGATAGTTCATTTGTGGTAATACTCCTGAGGCAAGAGATCTCATCCTTTGTGACTCTCTTCAGTATATCCTTCCCCTCTGTTCTACATAGGACATTGGTTGGTAAACTTTTTTTTGGTTGACAAATTTTTGCTGAAAAGGCTAGTCAGTGAATATTTTAGGCTTAGTGGGCTATCTTGTCTCTACTGAAACTACTCAATTTTGCTGTTGTAGCGTGAAAGAGATATAGATCGTGTGTAAATAAATGGGTGTGGTTGAGCCCCAATTAAATTGTATTTATGAACACTAAGCTTTTAATTCCATACATGATTTTAGTGTGTTATGAAATATTATTCTTTCTTTGATTTTTTTACCAATCATCTCAAACTATAAAAACCATTCTTAGGCAGGATCTGAAGTTCAATCCATTACCCATACACATACACTGCCACATATCAGAGTTAGCTAGGAGAGAGTTATCCTATTTCAATGCCAAAAAGTAAAATGTGTTAACAAACTATGAAGAAACTGAAATGGTTATATTACCCAAAAAATGCCAGGGTCTGGTCCTGGAATGGCATACCAATAGTCCACACCAAGTTCAAGAAGAGGGTTTAATTAGGAGGTGCACCAACAAGAGACCAACAGGGTCTCAGTGACTCAAAAAACGCCCACATAGCTCGGCACTTACAATCAGAGGTTCCTATACCACAGGTAAAAGAGACACATTATGTATGCAGGATTAATGATTTTCCAAAAGTTGGATAGGACAATGGGTAGTTAAGAAAGAAATGTTTCCTGTAAATTCCTGGCAGTCAGGTAATCCTTAAGAGGCTCCACTGGTGTTTGTCAAAGCCCAAGTGCCTGGTCCTAAAGTCCAGCCCAGCAGCCTTTATTGACATAGATGACTCTGTCTTAGATCACAAGATCTCTCTCATAGAGAGAGAACAAGTAATTACAACACAATGTTGAAGCCAGGTTTTAAAGAAATGGCATTTTAACTAAAAATACGGAGTTTTATTCTAACAATATGGCGTTAGGCCTAATAAAGCAAAAATCTTTTATCCTCACAGTTAGGACATTGCTTTTTATTGTGGTGGAAATATATATAACAAAACATACATCATTTCAACAATTTCTACATATACAATTTAGTGACATAAATTATACTCTTCATGTTGTGCTACCATTCTCACTTGTCCTTTTCCAAATCACTCCACCACCATCAACATAAACTCAATGCACCCTAGGCAAAAAAACCCACTTTCCTATTCCACCCTGGTAACCACTAAATCTTTGGTTTCTATATATTTGCTTATGCTATGGAAGTGAGATCATACAGTATTTGTCCTTTTGTTACTGATTTATTTAACTCTGCATGATGTTTGAAAGGTTTATCCATCTGGTAGAATGCATTAGAACTTCATTTCACTTTGTGGCTGAGTAGTATTTCATAGTGTATGTGTACCACATTTTGTTTATCCATTCATCTGTTGATGGACATTTTGGTTGTTTTCACCTTTTGTCTAGTGGAAAGTGCTGCAATGAACATTGTTGCACAGGTGAGGGTATTATTTTTAATTTCCTAAGTCCAGAAAGTGGCTGGATTTTGCCTGTAGTTCACAGTTTACTGACCGCCACGTAGTACAAGAAAAGTAGTGTAGTGCTTCAGGCACTTGACTGCTCACCAGAAGGCTGGTGGTTAAAACCCACCAGCCACTCCTTGGAAGGAAGGTTGGGCAATCTACTTCTGTAGTGATACGGCCTCAGAAACCCAAGGAGGGGTCGCTATGAGTCAGGTCCGACTCCACAGCATATAACAACAACAACAAAACTCAAAAGGTATTAATCACTACTAATACCAGAAGCATAGTTATAATATTAATATTATGATCTATTCCTTTTCTGTCTCTAGCAGCTAAAAAGTGCTTCAAAGGTAACAAGAGCATAGCATTTTGGCTTATAATTTCAATTATATCCTTGAAACAACGTCCTTTAAAACAAAGCAAAACAAATTTCTCTGTCTATAGATTCTAAGTTTTATAAGAACAGATATTTGGACTCTTAACTTTCCAAAAGGTTGGCAACTTTGGGAGAAAATTACATTTTTCCTTTTCCATAAGGTTTTTTTTTTCCTAATGCTGAGGTTTTAGAAACAAAATATGAAAATAAGATAATTCATGAGTTATTTGTTTTATTTTTCCCCTCCATAGATCCTTTGTGAGACTGTTTCAACTAGCTTTCCTTTAGAGGAGGTTCTCTGGGGATTCTAGTTGAAAACCTTGGAGAGAAAACAGCCATTGCTAGTTGCTACATGGAAATACTAGGTAAGTCTTTTTGATGGCATGTTTTAACTTATTTTCCCTTGGGTTCTTTTCACAATAGGAACATTCTGTGTTGGAGGTAGCCATTGTCTTTTATCTTCTTGCTATTACCTAGCACAGAAATGTCTAAGATCTTTACAGAACCATGAGATTGAACCCCATGTCAAAATAGAATTTTTTCACCATTAATCTGAAGAGAAACAAAGAGGCAACAGCATTTTAATTTATTCCCAAACCTGGTTCAAAATCTTACATTTGGTGAAATTTCCTAGAAAATAATAAATTCTCTGAGAACTAGGGCTGTTTTCAATGAACAAAAATGCCTAAAGATTGTTGAAATGGCTTTTTTAAAATATCCACCCTATTTCTAGCTTCTGGAATCAAGTACTGGGACTTGCTTTTGTTGTATGCCCCACAGCACCTAGCAACCATTTTCCAAATAGTATGTGCTGCATTGTTGAAGTGATTTACAAATTCTTATTAATTTAATTTAGTTGTTGGAGTGGAACCAAGAAAGAAGAGCAGCCTGAGCCAAGGAACAGAAAGGAACACTACTTCACCTATGGCGTTTGCTTCATTTTTTGAAGACTCACTCAGCTATATTGGCAAGCACGTCCCTATGAAATGACTTGGAGGCAAAAGGTACAAATTGCCTAAGTCTTTATACTTTTGAGAAAAGGAGATTGTGTGTCTTTTAGAAGCATATCTCATTTTAGAATAGGCTCTTAAAGAGACTTAATGGCACATACTCCTCTCTAAGTTCCTCATATAATGAAATTATGGATAAAAGATTTCTCTAAACTGTGAAGTTCTAGGCAAATGTAACGTTTAACAAAGTTACTCTTATTACCAAACAAAATGATTTATTTTATTTAAAATTACTAAAACTCAAAACCCAAATCATTGCCATTGAGTCAATGCTGACTCATAGCAACCCTATAGGACAGAGTAGAACTGCCCCATCCAGTTTCCAAGGCTAAATTCTTTATGGAAGCAGACTGCCACATCTTTCTCCCACTGAGTGCTTAACCACTGTACCACCATACAAACCAAAACTAAACTCACTACCGTTGAGTTGATTCTGACTCATAGCAACCCCTCCTTGTGTTTCCAAGATGGTAAATCTTTACAGAAGTTGATTGCCCAACCTTCCTTCTGAGAAGTGGCTGGTAGGTTTGAACCTCCAACCTTCTGGTTAGCAGTCAAATGCCTTAGGAACTACGCCACCAGAGCTCCTACTCTACCACCATAGCTCCCTAAGATTAGTGAGAGAATTTAAAATTAACAGTACAATGGAAGGATAAACCATTGCTTTTACAAAATAGATTACCTTTGTACGCCAGTGTTCAATGCAACACTTTTCACAATAGCTGAAGGGTAGAACCACCCTAAATGTCCATCAACAGAAGAATGCATACATAAAATGTGGCACATACATACAATGGAATAATACACTACCTTAAAGAGAAAGGAAGTTCTGATACATTCTATAACATGAATTGTTGTGCCCAGGTTATGAAGGAGTAGGAGTAGTTCGGCACGAGGAATATGCCAACAAATGACAATGCAAAAGCAATAGGAAAGTTGATTAGCTAACTTAAGTTAGGGTCCTTGCCCTTACCAAATCAGTGGCTTGAGCAAAAGACCCCGTGCCCCAGTATTTTCACAAATTTATGGAAAAATATGGGGTGGAGCAGCACCATGGCGAGAGGGTACAGATGATTGGTTGTTGCTAAGGGATTTAGGGCAGTGATCTAAGATGTTGGGGGACGTAGAGAAACCCCAGCTTCAAAGTCCACTTAGGGAAATATTATCTAGGGAGGATGCAAGGCTCAGGTATGTGGAAGACTTTCAGGAGCCGAGCAGATCTCCGATAAGTGCTGAATCCGGATGGCTTTTGTGATGTGTGCTGAGTTCGGAGGAAGTTCCTGATACCTGCTGAGACTGGAGGGCAGATAAAGGCCCTAAGGAGTGTTTAGAATTCCAAAAGTCTTGTTAGTATTGCTGACACTAAAAGGTTTCTGGTTAAAGATTTTCCTGGAGGCTACTAGGACTCTGGCCTCAGACTCACAGAATGAATCTTGAAAACATGCTCAGTGAAATAAGTCAGGGTAAATAAGTCAGTCACAAAAGGGTAAATATTGTAAAACCCTACTTATATTAAATAGAATAAATTATATGAACAAATTATGTAACAAATATTATAACAAATTATAAAGATTTAAGTCTTACCATTCAATCTGCAGCCTATACAACTATGAGACCAGAAACACTAGGTGGTACCCGGCTACCAATGACAACCACTCAGAGGGGGATCTATGTAGGAGATCCTGGATAGAGAGGGAGGACAATGTGGAACAAAACTCAAAATCATTTGGGAAAATAAAGGGGGGGGGTGTACCAGGCTTGGTGGTCTGATAGAGCCTGGTGGAACCACTGAGACTATGGCCCCTAGCTGCCCTTCAGGTCTGGAATTGAACGCACACCTATGGCTTCCAGCCAAACAAAAGACAGGCATAGGAGTTGAACATTTACTTGAGGTAGATACACTCCTTGAAAAGGACAATCACGGGAGAAAGAAGGGCTGTTTATGCACCGGGAGACAGCTCAGGGGGCAGGAGGGCATGGAGGGATGGACACAGGGAGCAGGTAACTATCTGGAGAAGGTGGAAGGGGAGATGTGAAAAAAAAAAAAGATTAAAGTTTATTAGTGGTTTTGAGGGATAGGACAGAGGGAAGAAAGGGGAGTTGTTTAAGGGGCACTGAGTTTCTATTAAGTTGGTGGAATTATTTGAAAAAAGTAGTGATGATAGTTGCACAACACTATGAGTGTAACCAGTGTCACTGAATTGTAAGTGTGAAAAATGTTGAGTTGACAAATTTGTTGTTATATATATTTTTACCACAATAATTTTAAAAAGTAGGTTAGCTATGGAAAGAGAAAGGAGTCTCAGAATGGCAAAAACAGTTAAGCATTTGACTAGTGTGATAGTTGGAGCTGTGTGTCAACTTTGCTGAACCACAATTCTCTGTGGTTTAAGCAGTTGTGATGTAGGTTATTCCCATGATAAGATCAGATGTGTATGTTTTGAGTGGCCAATCTATTGAAAGGGATTTTCCCTAGGGTGTGGCCAGCTTCCAATATATTTATGGACATCCTGGGAAAAGAGACCCTCTTCTGTGGATCGGGGATCCTGTTGTGCTGCCTACTACTGTCTGTGTCTGAACACCATTCGGCCTGGAGATGTTGAATTCATCATTCATTGGAGTCAACAGCCGGTATACTACCTACCAACCTTGAGCTCATCATGCAGCTGTGTGAGTCCTGTAAAGCCTCCAGGTTGACATTTGATCCAAGAACTTGAGACTTGCCAGCTTCTATAAGTGTGTGAGCCATTTTCCTAAGATGTATTTCTCTTTCTCTATATGTATATATATACTGTTTTTGCTTCTCTAGAGAACCCAGCCTAACACAACTAGTAATTAAAATATTGGAGTCTAACTCACCCAGAGACACCTCAGAAGAAAGATCTGAAAAGATCACAGCCTTGAAAACTCTGTGGAATGTAGATCTGCTCTCTGTAACACATGAGGTTGGTGTGAACTGGAACTGACCAGATGGCAACTAGTTTGGTTTGGTTTGGATGAGGAGAGAGAAAACTGAGGAAGACAGAGAAATAAATTATATTTTTCAAATATATTTTACTTATATATTTGATTTTTGAATCAGGCAAATGTTTTGCATATTTATAACATAAAATTGAATGTAAAGGTAAAATACAAATAAACTTAAAAAACGAAAGATCCAGTTGGTGGCAGATTACTGACAAAATCGTTTTGATTCTCCTGAAATCCAGATTTCTGGGTTCATGGGATTGGAATGACCCACCCAGGCCATTTGCCCTTAGGTGTATTTTTGAACTTTGTAGGAATTGATTACATGGCATCACCTTCAGGTCAAACAACAACTTAGAAAACAGTTTTGCTGACAGCATTTTGTCTCAGGCATTAGGTTCTTTGGAAAATTACTGAGGTATAGCCAGTTTCGTAGTGTAGTGGCTAAGGCACTTGACTGCTAACCAGAAGGCTGACGGTTCAAACCCACCAGCCACTCCTCGGAAGGAAGGTTGGGCAATCCTACTTCCGTAGTGATACTGCCTCGGAAACCCAAGGAGGGGTCGCTATGAGTCGGGTTTGACTCGACGGCAAATAACAACAACATAGCCAGTTTCCAGAAGCAGGAACTCCAGGGTCTGACTAGAGACCCTGTGTTTTAGGATGTGTAGCATGTCCTTGGTGATTCTATTTCTGTAAACAACAGACCCTGAAACGTTCCTCAACCTTGCTACTGTTTTGATGGTATCTACTGAGAAATTAAGGCATTCTGGTGGCACAATGCCTAAGGCATATGTGCCTAAGGACTGCAACCCAGAAGGTTAGTGGTTTAAACCCACTAGCCACGCCATGGAAGGAAGACTGGGCAATCTACTTCTGTAAAGATTTATCATCTAGGAAACCCAATGGGGGTCACTATGAGTCAGAATCGACTCAATGGCAGTGAGTTTGGTTTAGTTTTTTGGTTTTCTGAGAAGTTAACCTAACAATGTCTCAGTTCTCTAGTGCTGCTATAGCAGAAATACCTCAAGTGGATGGCTTCAACAAACAGGAATTTATTCTACTACTGTTTAGAAGGTAGAGGTCATAATAGCCCAATGTTGTTGTTGTTGCTATGTGCTGTCCAGTCAGACCTGACTCATAGTGACCCCTCCTTGGGTTCCGAGGCAGTATCACTACGGAAGTAGATTGCCCAGCCTTCCTTCCGAGGAGTGGCTGGTAGGTTTGAACGGCCAGCCTTCTGGTTAGCAGTCAAGCGCCTTAGGCACTATGTTACCAGAGTTCCTGTAATAGCCCAATAGCTTCATTAATTTATAGTAGTGCCAGCTGTAGGGGCTGGGTGAAGGTCCCTCAAACTTGGGCTTCAGCTCTGCCTCTTTTTCCAGGCCCATTTTAAGTTCAATCAGTTCTGACAAATGTATATACTTGGGTAACCACCACTATAATCAATAAAAAACATTTCCATCACTCCAAAAATTCATGCATCCCCTTTTGAGTTAATCATCCCCTTTCCCAACCCCAGCCTTGGCAACCACTGATCTGCTTTCCACCACTATTGACTTGTGTTTTCTAGAATTTCATATAAATATCATCAAACAATATGTAGTCTTTTGTGTCTGGCTTCTTTTGCTCAGCATGTTTTTGAGATTTTTATGTTGTTGCACTTATCAATAGTTTGTTCCTTGTTTAACTAACATATCCTTACAGATAGTCCATAATATGGATAGAATATTCACTTGCTGATGGATGGACATTTGGATTGTTTTAGTTTGGGACTGCTATGAATAAGCTCTGGTAGCTTAGTGCCTAAGGCATTTGACTGTACCCAGAAGGCTGACAGTTCAAACCTATCAGCCACTCCTTGAAGGAAGGTTGGGCAATCTACTTCTGTAGTGATACCTCCTCAGAAACCCAAGGAGGGGTCACTTTGAGTCGGGTCTGACTTGGCACATAACAACATGAATAAGGTTGCTGTGTACTCCTACAGTATTTTGCATAGCGCTTTTCATATGCAGTGTAATTATGGCTTGGATATGTGGAAAGAACACTAAAACCAGAGCCCCAAGTTTCTGATTGTAAAACTATTTATGTAAATTTCTCACCACAGTCTCAGCTATTATTGTGATTGTTCTTTGTAGCTGTGTAACCAAGTGTAAATTACTTAATCTCTCTGAGTCTTAGTTTCTTCATATGTAAAATAAGAATTTTCCAGGGTCTCACCCACAAGGTGACACCCACTGTGAGAATTATTCTGCAGTGTTGAAGGGAGTTGGGGATGGATGCTCTCCCAGTGTCCATTCAAGCCATGGAGAAAAGGGTATACTTGAGACTTGTTGGGAGTGATGTGCTTAACCAATGCAGGAGAGAAGAGCTTAAGTTGGAGGTATGCTGAAGACAGACTAGACTGTGCCTATGAAATAAAGGTGGATAATAAAGAGGGGCAATAGGAAGATGGGGAGCGGTGGGTGTAGGGGGAGCAGTAGTTAAGTTGATGGATAGTTACATGCAGAAACACAGGATTTTTGAGTTTCAGGGAGGATATCCAAAATGGGTTTAGATACTAAAGCAAGTGAGTTACGAGGTGTGATAGTTGAAGATGTGTCAACTTGGCTGGACTCCAGTTGTGAGTGGTGGTTCCCATGATGGATCACATGACTGGGTTCTGAGCGGCCGGTCTGCCCGGGGGGGAGTTTCCCCAGGGGTGTGGCCTGCCTGCAGTGCTATTCCAGGGACAGGCTGGAAGAACGGCATTCCGGACTATAAACTTCCTTGAGTGAGCGGTTCGCCGCTCGCCCTGGAGGTTTCGGATTCATCCTTTGTTGGGAACAGCAACCAGCGTGCTGTGTGCCAGCTTGATTCTCTCGGCTCTGTTGTGCTTATGGGAACCAGGCGGCTCCGGGCCCCATCCCCCTCCAGAGACGAACTTTTCAGCTTGAACTTGTCGGCTTCTACACGCCTGTGAGCCATTTACCTAAGATAAATCTCTCTCTCTCTCTCTAGAAATATATATATACACTTTGCTGGTTTTTGTGTTTCTCTAGAGAACCCAATCCAACACAGAGGATTCTCCCAAAATAACAGGTTTAGAACTAAGGATACCCAGCCAAGCTCAAGGTTGCACGAACTTTTTCTACAACCTTTTTCTAATTGAATTAAACTAAACCCCTTTATAGCAATAAGGGGGTCTTCCAAAGTGCTGACCAGAAAGATTGATTTTGCACATATTATGATTTGACTTTCCACACATATTATGATTTGACTTTCCAGTAGCTGTAGGCTCCTTGCTTCAGCTCAAATTCCACTTTCTTCTAGGACCTCATGTTTTAGGAGCTCTGGTAGCTTAGTGCCTAAGGCACTTGACTGCTAACCAGAAGGCTGGCTGTTCAAACTCACCAGCCACTCCTTGGAAGGAAGATGGGGCAATCTACTTCTGTAGTGATACTTCCTCGGAAACCCAAGGAGGGGTGACTATGGGTTGGGTCCGACTTGACAGCACATAACAACAACTGTCTCCTTTCATCTTCCTGTGATAATGAGTGATACCTGATCCCATAACATACTGGCAGGCTTCCAGACATAATCTGTTGATTAAATAGTATGATTGCTGCCACTTCATACACTGGGCTGATACATTCTCATATTCTACTCATACACTTTGCAGTTTCAGCTGCAAGCCCAGTGGGATTTAAAGCACTTTAGGTGGAAAGAAAAATGTTGCTTCTTGTTTTCCTGATCATATATGTGTTACAATCAAAGCCAGCATAAGAAAAAAAAAAGGTCATAGATCTGAAGTCTTTCTTCCACACCCTCACCTCCCATTGCTGTGGGCTCCTTCTCACTTTCAAAGTTGGCTCTACCTTGCTCTGCCCAGAGCTTGCATGTGGCATTTTTCTAAACTCTGAACCTTTCCTCCCATTCCTTTGTGATAATCTCTCTTCTGTGGCCTATTTCCTATCCATTAAACTCATAAATATCTACAAACTGTGTTTCTAACCATTCACAACTCTCTCTCATAGTGATGACCTAATGTACAAAATAGCCTCAGGAAAGAGCACTAGGACCCAGAGTCACAAAACCAAAAGACACCAAGAGTATAGCCTGAGATATTCCAGGAAGGTCAGCCTTGGGAAAAACAAGACCTGCCTGGTGTTGATGACTTGCAGAACCAGAGATATAACTTATAGTCATAATTTAGCAGCCTTTCTTTGTCCTTTTTCATGAATCAAAGGACCTTGTCCTCTGGATACTGAGCATTGCTCTGAGCTTGGAAGGACAATAAGCTGCTTCAACCTCGCTGGAAGAGACCATTCCAAGTGCTTCTTGTCATGCACAACATTGTGAAACTCTGTCATGTTAAGCTTTCATCAAACCACGATCAAAAGGTTCCCCAGAGAGCCATCAGACCAAGAAGAGGTCCAGGATACCCTGGACTGAAGAACCCCTTACTGAAGTTCATTTTCAGAAAAGTAAATGATAGTTTTAATTAAATTAACACATTGTTAATCATCAGGGCCATCCTAGTGCAGCAACCCTTTAGCAAAAATGAGAATATTTGGATTTACTTAGCCAAGAATATGCTAAATGTTACAGATATTTGTTTGTCAGGAGACATTACTGTTGAAGAGAGTTTTATCATGTCTTACAGGAGTTAGCACATGCTTTGTAGTCCATTGAAAATTACACCATTTTCAGCATTGTAGGGAAAACATAGCATTCAAATATGTGTAAGTGGGGCCCTGTTGTAAGACAAAAGAGATATGTTTTCCTTAAAGATTTAGGCAGTTATTGGTATTGGTTCAATGACAGATACATAGACCAATGGAATAGAATTGAGAACCCAGATATAGATCCATCAACCTATAGTCAGCTGATCTTTGACAA
>NW_006921592.1:22094921-22122661 GCF_000298275.1 Orycteropus afer afer | reverse complement strand
GCGTAGTGCCTAAGGCACTTGACTGCTAACCAGAAGGCTGGCAGTTCAAACCCACCAGCCACTCCTTGGAAGGAAGATGGGGCAATCTACTTCCGTCATGATACTGCCTCGGAAACCCAAGGAGGGGTCACTATGAGTCGGGGCCGACTCGAGGGTACATAACAACAACTGTGTTGCTTGTGGTACTCCCTCGACTGGTGGTTAGACTTGCTAAACAGTAAATAAATTCGCTTATAGGGCAGCAAAGGCTTTAAATTCTACCTGATAAGCCATTGATGCTATCAGTCAGGAGTTGGGATGGATCAGAGAATCTGTGTTAGAGAGCAGAGCAACTATAAATTATTTGTTGCTCTGACATAACTATGGATATGAAAACTTTCAAGGTATGTGCTAATTTAATCTAACTGATAATTTGCAGGTTATTGAAGAAAAGTGAGAGAAATAAAGATGTAGTCAAAACCAAACCAAACTCACTGCCATAGAGTTGATTCTGACTCATAGCAACCCCCATAGAGTTTCCATGGCTATAAATCGTTATAGAAGCAGACTGCCTCATCTTTTTTCCACAGAGCACCTGGTGGGTTCAAACCACAGACCTTTTGGTTAGCAGCCAAATGCTATAACCACTACACCACCAGAGCTCCTTAAAGGATGTGGTAACCCATATGAAAAAGCAGGATGATATAGAAATTGACTTTAGTTGCCTAACTTTTGGATGCCTAATATGGGATGGCTAAAACAATTGTTTATAGTTGTCCTTCCATTTCTGTCTATTAATATGGGGCCTACTGCTTCATTCAGCTCCTTCCCATGTGTTTAACTCTTTATAGATCCCCACAACTTGGATTCCAAGGCAGCTGGCAGGTCCCACACCAGAATAAAGCAAAAAGATTTCAAAGGCTAGCACACCAAGGGGAAGCTTCTGATGCTCCCACCCCTGTGTAGAGCACCAGAGCTTCAAAGGCAGGAAATGATGACCATTACACAAAATAGCCTTGAGAAGGAGAACTAGGAACCAGAGGCACAAGACCAAAAGACACAAGGAATATAGCCTGAGATATTCCAGGGAGATCAGCATTGAGAAAACAGGACGCCCTTGGTGGTGATGCCTTCCAGAACCAGAGATAAAACTTATAATCATAACTAAGCAGCCTTTCTTTGTCCTTTTTCATGGATCAAAGGACCCCAGCCTTGGGAAATGAAATGTGTATACACAAACATAAGCTTTAGCTCAACATATAAAAACAAAAAACAAACTCACTGCCATTGAGTCGATTCCGACTCATAGTGACCCCCACTGGTTTTCTGAGGTGGTAAATCTCTACGGAAGTAGATTGCCCAGTCTTCCTTCTGCAGAGTGGCTGGTGGGTTTGAACCACCAACATACTGCTAACTAGCTCAACATATAAAAATATTATATTTACCCACCAGGGGCGAGTAGACTTGTAGAGTATTGTGAAGCTCTGTCCATTCCCTGCTTCTGTTAAACTCTTTCTTCTCTTCTCTTTGTGTGACTGAATTGACTGTGCATTGCTCTGGGCACACACATTTTAGGTAACAATAGTCTAAACATTTCATCCCTATAAATTCCCCTGGGATATTATAATCTCTCTCTCTCTCTCTCTCTCTCTCTCTCTCTCTCTCTCAAAGCAGTGAGTGACTTCTATGCTGAGAATTTCCGGCAACTTGATGTACCTGCATGGGAGATATCTTGGGTTAGGCATTTATTTTAAGTTTTCTTTACAACACACCAGTCACTAATGCTAGCAGGCATTGCCTACGAGAAAGAATAGAAATATAGTGTCTGGAATTTTGTACAAGATTGTAATTGGTTTTACCTGATTACATGAAAAATTGAAATAGGAGCTACTATCATGGAAAAGGGAGCTCTGGTAGCATAGTGGCTAAGACACTTGCCTGCTAACCAGACGGCTGGTGGTTCAAACCCACCAGCCACTCCTCGGAAGGAAGGTTGGGCAATCCTACTTCCGTAGTGATACTGCCTAGGAAACCCAAGGAGGGGTCGCTATGAGTTGGGTTTGACTCGACGGCACATAACAACAACAACAACAATCATGGAAAAGAGACCTGAATATATGGGTAACAAACAGTAAAATTGTGCTAACCCAATTATTTGTTCAGATTTAATTCTTTCAGTCATATGAAACTGTGTATGTTTGTTTTCTTTGAAAATTTTACCAGAGTAATCCATGCAAATAATTTGACAAGTCTAACAGTCCCATAGGTTTATTACAAAAAGTAGCCATCCCCCCACAAAAAGTAGCCATCCTGGATGCATCTCCTCCTTTTCATGTCTGAGTCTTGCCTGGGGATAAAACTCAGAAGGCAGGAGAGGACAGGAAAGAAGGACAAAGGGAAATGGTAAACACAGGAGGAAGCGGGAAGAGTGCTGTTACATTGTGGGGATTGCAATCAATGTAAGGAAACAAAATGTGTATGCACTTTTGGATGGAAAACCAATTTGCTCTATGAACTTTACTCAAATCACAATTAAAAATAAGTCAATAAATAGTGGCACTTTTAGAATTTGGTTGTCCTCTGAATGAAGCCAGTAAGGCATATGACATATGAGGTGTTTGTTCATCTTTTACAGAAACCTTCCAGAACCTACCACCATGTAGTCAAGTCTCTTTTCCCGTAGAGATCTTTTAGGACAGAGTAGAACTGCTCATACGGTTTCCAAAGCTGTAAACTTTACAGAAGCAGACTGCCATAGCTTTCTCTCATGGAGTGGCTAATGGGTTTGAACTAACAACCTTGTGTTTCCCAGTTGAAAGCTTTAACCACTGCACCACGAGAGTGCCTAACTACCCAGAAGAGGTTTGTAAATATGTGATTGTTAAAGATGCAGGCAACTTCTAAGCCCTAGGACTAGGGGTTGATTTATCAACAAGACAGGAACATTACCAAAGAAAGGCATGGCTCAATAAGCTATAACTCAAATGTATGAACAGATAAAGAAGACATAACAGGTTGTGTTATGCATCAAGCACATATATGGTAAGGATTAGTGAGGGTTTTTCTGCAATGTTGTGCTGGAGCTAGTTAGCGGAGGCTTACAAGAATTGATAAATATTTAAGAATTTTGCAACACAGAAAAATTCTGTTGGTAACTTGAATTCCACCTCATGTCCATGAGTTTGTCTTATTGTGGTAGCTTACATGTTACCATGATGCTGCAAGCTGTGCCACCAGTATCTCAAAAAACAGCAAGGTCACCTATGGACACAGGTTTCAGTGGACTGACACAGATTAGGAGGAAAGGCCTGGAGATCAGCTTCAGAAAATTAGCCAATGAAAACCCTGTGGGTAGCAATAGGCTATTATCTGATAACAAACAAACAAAAAAAAGAATACCAAACCCTCTGCCACCTAGTTGATTCCAACTCATAGCGACCCCTCCTTGAGTTTCTGAGGCGGTATCACTACGGAAGGAGATTGCCCATCCTTCCTTCCAAGGAGTGGCTGATAGGTTTGAACCACCAAACTTCTGTTAGCAGTCAAGTGCCTTACACACTACGCTATCAGAGATCCTGTTTTACATATTAGTTTGCCACAGAACAAAACAAGTGAAACAGCTGTGTGAGGAAAGAATACCACTGCTAAAATTTTTTTGTTTTTTAATAATAGGCCAGAGCTATTTGTTCACCAGAAAAGTAGGCCTGGTTGAGTGGCTGGGCAGCTGGATGTAGTATTCCCCATGATGAGACTGGTAATCAGCTCCAGGGTATGCGGTCTGCTTCCTGTATATAAGGAGAAGTTTGGAGAATAGTCTCTAGCCTTTGGCACACTTGGACCCTGAATGTAGCCGGGTTGTTGCTCACAGCCTGCTATGCTCTGCCGACCTTGGGACTTACAGTGGACTTAAGTTAATGGCCTGCCGCATCGATTGGTAACATCGGGACTGTGCCTTTTTACTTGTCAACCTTGGGGCTTCTCAGCCTCAGCAGCCAGCAGCTGTCTGAGTAAAGAAATGCCTCTAGCTCCAGTGGGCCGGGAGCAGGACGCAGAGCTGGACCCCAAGGTTGAGGGGCTTTCACCCAGCCCCTAGAGCCTGGCACTTTGAACTTGGACTTAAAGCCTCCAAATTGTAAGAATAAACTCCTGTTTGTTAAGGCCATCCCATTTGTGGTATTTTCTTGTCAGAAAATACCAAAACAATAGGAAAGGAAATTTTCTTTGTTGGTTACCAGGGATGGGAGGGGAAGAAAAAGTAGTGTGTTGATTTGGATGAAGGGGAAGGCAATATAACAGAAGTGTGTGACAGCACAGTATCACTAAGGAAAAGGAAGATACAGAGAGGTGCACACCAGATACAGACAACCAAGGTAAACACTATAACACATACAGAGGATCTCTGGTGGTGTAGTGTCTACGGCATTTGACTGCTAACCAGAAGGCTGGGGGTTCATACCTACCAGCCACTCCTTGGAAGGAAGACTGGGCAATCTCCTTCTATAGAGATACCATCTCAGAAACCCAAGGAGGGGTCACTATGAGTTGGATTAGACTGGAGGGCAATGAGTTTGACTTGTTTATTGCATACACAATACTGCATTATCAGTAAATAACAAATACTAATTTATAGGTGGATACATAAGTAGACAGACAAGAAAATCAGGTATGAGCAGGCGGACGGGAGTATACCCATGACCATACATGGCAGATGATATTCTTACATATGTATTTGTATGTGTAGTAAAAATGTCCATATACATTGTAGAGCTAACAGGGGGCAAAGTTAAGATAACTTTTTAACCATAAACAAGCATCTTGAGGGAGTGAGTTGTTGGGCCTGTGGGCAGGGGACCATGGTTGTGGGGAACACCATGCTCAATTGGCACAGCATAATACCCCAAAACATGGTTGTACATCCTACCCTGGTGAGTAGTGACTGGAGTCTTAAAAGCTTGTGAGTGGCCATCTAAGATGCAACTATCGGTCTCTCCTTATCCAGAGCGAAAAAGAAAGAGTGGAGAAAATCAAAGATATATGGAAGCAGTCCAAGGGAATAACAGACTCTGGGAACCACAGCTTATATGACCCTGAGACCAGAAGAACCAGATGGTACATGGCTACCAATGCTAACCACTTGCAAAGGGATCAAAATGGGAGATCCTGGATAGAGTGGAAGAAAAAATGTGGAAGAAAATTAAAAAACATGAAAAAGGCCAGGATTAATGTCTTCTATAAGAATTTCATTTACGCATCTCATCTTTGGGCTTGCCAAGGGGGAACGGTGAGTGTGGGAGACCACTTAAAGCTCTTTCTCATCTGATGTTTTCTGTACCTCCATACTTTGATAGGATAACAGACAAAGTGCAACAGTATCAGAGATCAAACTTTTTAACAAAATTCTATAGCCATAAGGTTTAGAGTAGCCATAGACTTCTCAAAAGTCTCTAGGAATTTCCATCTGGAATCATAAATGTCAGGAGAATGAGATCAATCACAAGGTTTCTGAAACATAGCCAGGTCTCTGGAGTTGCAGGAAGTTGTAACTTTTCAACAATATCATCCTCCAGACACAACCCTTCTGAGATCAGCTGAGGAGGAAAGCCAATGGTAATGATCAACCAAATACAGGTTCTTTTATCAAATTAAAAATCAAATTAAAAGGTTTACCATCCGTAGACCATGGAGTAGAAATGCAATAAGAGCAACTAAACTGAAACTAAGTGAAAATGGCAACACCGTGAAATGGAGGGAAGTTGTTTCTTCTGGGGACAAAGCCTTTTACAGTATCAAGTGATTTCCAGTACTAATATGATAGACTGTAAATGATATGTGATTTGAGGTCAGAGAAGTTGAGGCTAAATATACATATCTGTAAGGCACTTACTTGTCCCTCACTTTCTTCATTTGTGAAATGGAGCTTAAAAAATTTGGCATTTGGCTTTTGATCCACTTGCAAGAATTTATCCTAAGAAATAACCAGGGAAGTGTGCAAAGATTTAGCTAAGGGATGTTTATCACAGAGTGGTTTATAATATCATAAATGTTGAACAGGAGCTCTGGTAGTGTGGTGCCTAAGGCACTTGACTGCTAACCAGAAGGCTGGCGGTTCAAACCCACCAGCCACTGCTCGGCAGGAAGGTTGGGCAATTTACTTCCATAGTGATACTGCCTCGGAAACCCAAGGAGGGGTCACTATGAGTCGGGTCCGACTCAACAGCACATAACAACAACAACAAATGTTGAACAGAGGCAAGATTTGGTTAAATATATTATGGTACATCTATGCAATGGATTATTACATAAAATCAGTTGCCATTGAATCAGTGGCAGAGTAGAACTGCCTACAAGGCCCTGACTAGACATGAGTAATCCCAGTTAAGTGAATATCATTTTATATGTATGGTCAGAACGCTGATCTACATCATGGTTTTTATATTTAGTTTCATATATCATAGTAAAAAGAGCTCTGGTGGCATAGTGCCTAAGGCATTTGGCTGCTAACCAGAAGGTTGGAGGTTCAAACCCACCAGCTACTCCTCAGAAGGAAGACTGGGCAATCTACTTCTGTAAAGATTTAGGAAACCCAAAGGGGGTCGGTATGAGTCGGAATCGACTTGATGGCAGTGAGGTTTTTTTTTGTTTTTGTTTATCATAGTAAAGTCTGCCAAAGAAGCTATTTAAAATAGTGCACTGATCAAGAGGGATGGGCTCTGACCTTTACCTAGTTGTGTGCGTTAATCTCCTGGGTGTGTGTCCTGCCATCAAACCTCACTGACAGAGCTTTGTTGAAATGAACTTCAAATTCTACAAACACACACACACATCCATATTTTTATATTCCTAGATTGCAGACTGAGTTAAGAAGATGCTCTTTGAATACAATTTCATTTATATCACCAATATTTAATTTCTCTACAACGCTAAATATTCTTACTTAAATAATACATTTCAGATTTCGTGGTTTGAGGTAATAGTTGTTTTTAAATTATCTAATATTCTGTAATTTACCTTTTGATTCTTACAAATGGGGAAAGAATGATGTTTATAATGTGTCAGTCTCTTGTTCATCTGAGTAAGGACATCTACAAAGATAGCAAACCTCAAGAGGCCTGTGTGATGCACTTTAGATTACTTTTTGAACCAACCCCACACCTGCTGAATTTTGTTTAAACATGATGATAAAGAAACAAAACAAAAACCTCAGAGCTCTTATTTCCCCATCTGGGTCTAATAATTTTATATTTTTTACCAGCTACCATAAACAGCAGCTAACATAATCTATGCTCTTAAAAAAAAGTAAGTGATGTCAGGATTCATTAAGAATATATTATAGTGCACTTGAGTTCAATCACAACAGAAGGATGTATCAGTATGTAATATCAATTTATTCCTTACCTGGCGCTAATAATTTTACGTTCTTTACCAGCTAACTTAAATAGCAGCAAACATGATCTATGCTTTTAAAAAGTAAATAATGTCAAGATTTATTAAGAATATATTACAGTGAATTTGAGTTCAGTCACAACAGAAGGATGTATCTATATTTAATCTAACACATTACTTTGGCTAAGATAAAACATTTCGTTTTTGCCTTCAGCAGCCAATTTAGCATTACCGTTTCCGTGACTATGTAGGCACGTGGCAAAAAAAAGCAAAAAATAAGTCATCATACTCTTTCTTTCGTTGCACCATCTATATTTATTGAAGCTTGGCAACAAGACACAATTTCGTTGATTTCTAGGAGCCCAGTGTGGTAACTGCTGCACCTTGTCAGTTTCTTGTTTCCTTCCCAGACACTCCTTGAGGTCAGGGAAGGTCTAAGCTTTACCGCGGTCCCCAGGGTCTTATGTGATTCCCCGCCACCACGTGGGGAGAGTTAAGAATCGCTGGCCCCGTGTAGCTAAAAGCCATTTAACTGAGTGCGGTGATTGGTGGTGCTGCGGGGCGGAGTGGGGAGGGCGCCGGCTCAATTTCAGGAAAAGACGGTGACCCTTGCAGGGTGCGTACAGGACCCTGATTTGGCCGCAAGCTGACCCATTCGGTTAGTTGGCAGCTGACCGCGCCACCGCCCATGTCTGCAGGGATCGGGTCCGGTGGCGCGCGCAGACTCTCCTTAGCGTGCCCGCGAGTGCGACCCGCCCTTCCCCCCGCCAGAGGCGTGCGGTGGGCGGGGCGCCGCGCTGACGTTGACGGGGATGTAGGCAGGTTCCGCCGCCGCCGCCGCCGCCGCCGCCTCCGCCGCCGCCTCCGCCTCGCCTGCTACCGGGGTTTGTATGAAAACACCGGGCGGCGGGCGGCGAGGGATCTGCTTTGCGCCCAGAGAGGATCCGGTGGCGCCGCCGAGCCAGTGTTGCGGCTCTGCCCAGTTCTTGCCAGCGTCCCATCCTGAGCTGGTGAGAATCCCCGCTGCCATCGCGCGTCGGAGGGGCTACCCCTTGACCGCAGCTTTCCCGCCTGCCCGGCAGCCCCTTCGCTTTCTCTGGGTCGCGGGAGCGGCGGGCGGCGTCCAGGGTGCCGGAGAGGCCCGGTGCCCGGCATCCTGGTGCTCGCCGCAGTCTGTGCCCGGGGACCCCTCCGCCCCTCACCTGACAGATTGTGTAACGCGTGTCTTATGGGGGCAGGGTGGACCGTAAAGGAGTCTTTTGCTGGAGATTTCCTAAAGGACTGGGGTTTTGACTTGCTTATGGAGAACGTCTCCCTTCGCCCCCAACCACAGACACTCGCCTCCGGTTCGCCTTTCCCCCGCAGAGGGTCCCTGGCGCGGTCTCCGAGGAGAGGCGTCTCCTCTGCCCTGCGTCTGCTCTAAGGCCCTGGAGACGCAGCGCGGAGCGAAGCCGGGGGGCAGCGATGCCGGAGGCGGGCGCATCGCCTGCCTCGCCATCCCTAGCTCCCACCCTCTTTGTAAACTGGCCAGACGAATTTCGGGTCCCTGTGCTTTGGAAATCCTAGGTACCCAGCAGAGAGCAAGGTGGGAGTTGGTGTGAAATTGGCCATAATTGTGTTTGTTTTTTCTCACTGGATCGATTGCACCGAAGTGTGTTCTCTGTTTACAATTTGTCGCCTTATGGGTTTGATTTGAATCTGAATCATATCACCCTAGATGACAGTGCAGACTCTAGCTACTCCTTTCCTGAGTTGCAGTCTCAATTGCAAAGCATTAACGGACTCCTGTAAAGCAAATGCAAAAGCTTGCTTGGCTTTACTGTTATTTTTCCTCCTTGTGCTGTGTAGTTTTAAATTGGTAGGTTTCCTTTCTAGGGCAGTTAGTTCCCCGTTACAGGAAGGAGTTTTAATACATCATAGTGTAATTGATGTGATGTTGATCATCTGATACCCAGTTGCTCTTTTGGTCCAGCTTGCTCAAGTGCCTGAAGGTCCAGCACCATAATACAGCGTAAATTTTCTTTGGTAGTAGTCATTGTGTGTGTTTGTTTTCCCCTCTCCCCTTCAGGTATTAAAAAATGTAGCAGAGTTTACTTATAATACATGACAATTTGTACTTAGGACTTTAACACTGTTTTCTTGACCGCTCTTGACTTGTTTCAGTTTTTGTGTAAATTGAGTTATCACTTTCTTTGTTAGCCTCTGAATTATTCTTAGAAATCGCTCATTTTCTTTTTCCTGAGAAGAGAAAGTTATTTTTGCAATTGTATTGTGGGATGTTTTCAGTTCAGTAGGCCAAATAAGAGGTAATTAATTTAAGGCACTTTAAAATAATACTTTAAAACATGTGCCAGCTGTTCAGCAAAACCAAACCAAACCCTTAAAAAACTATAAGCATTTCTTAAGTAGAATTACTGTAGTTAGCAATGCTTCATCTACTCCTTAGTTCTCATCTTTATCTCAGAGTTCTTATTCAGTTTGTAGTCCCATTTCCCTTGAGTTTCTGCACTGAAATTATAAGTTCATTTTTAGTGACCTCAGAACTCTCCCTTGAATTGATCCATCACATATTTAGAACTGCAGTTTCACTCTCAACTCTGAAAGGAAGGAGTAGGCATAAAGCTGTTAATTAGCAAATATTGCAAGACATTTACATATAGTGATATAAATTAAATTTCTGTACAAGTTTTATAAAACTTTTTCAGTTGACTTGAATGGAGACATTATTCTTTTTAGAGGAGCCTAATTAGACTGCTGTATAATAATGATTTTACCTTCACTAGCAGAGGGAAGGTCCTGTATGATGCAGATGGTTTGTGTTCAGGTAGAACCTAAAGGTTGACAATTTGAACCCACCCAGCAGCACCACGGGTAAGGGTCTGGCAGTCTGCGTTCATTAAGAGTATAGCCAAGAAAACCTTATGGAGCAGTTCTAGTTTGTAACACATGGGATCGCCCTGTTAGGATTCACTCGATGACAGCAGGTTTAGCAGAGGAAAAAGAGGTCTTAGAACTTGTGAGCTTAAGTAATTATTTGCTGCAGTCTACATTTTAGGTTTTTTCTTTTTTAAACTTCCTTCACAGTATTCACCTTCTAAAATACCTTCTTGCTTCAAGGCCCCACTACTTAGAAGCTGAACAATGAGTAGAATAGATAGTAATGGATAAACCAGTCAGAGCTCCTTGCCATCAAAAATAGTACCTATTAAAATATTAATGGCCATGTATGTCTTTATCTGATTAGGATATTGCATGATGTTTTCAGGATATAGACAATTACTCCTATCTAACCACTGTTTTTTTTTTTTTTTCTTTTTTGATATTACCAAGAGTGTGATTAGTTTTGATTTGATGCTGTGTTCCTCTTTAGCTTTGATGGAATTTTCCTGGGAAACTTTTAATTAATGATTTTACACACTTCTTGTTTTTATTTTGCAAAGATCTGATATTAATACTCTATTCTTTAAATGTTCTCAAGCTTTTTGATCTCAGGATCTTTTTGCACGCTTAAAAAATTGAGAACCTAAACAGCTTTTGTGGATTATATCTGTATTTACTGTATTGTAAGTTAAAATAAATATAAAAACTTTCATTCATTTAAAAATGACAATTATAAACCCATTACATATTAATACAGACAACATTTTTAATGGAAAATAACTATTTCAAAACAAAATAATAATATAGTGAGAAGAGTGTCATTGGTTTACATTTTGTAAATCTAGTCTAATGACAACTACTGGGTGATGCTTATGAGTTGGATGTTGATTGAGCCTTCACACTGTGCCTTCATTAATTGTTTAATATGTAAAATGTAAAAGAATTAGCTTTGAACATCCGTGGAGAAATGTATTACTAGATTTGTTTTTTGATTTTAGAAAGTGGCATTTCAGATTCCTAACGCTATAGTCCTCTTGGATTAGCACCTTTCTGAGACTCTAAGAAACCTTTTAACTTTCCATGAAAAACTTAGTGTACTTAAAAATATATTTTTTTTCTAATAAAGCCATTATCAGGGCCTGAATGTCTGGAACAAAAACATTGTAGACATTCATTGTCACTGCCACTTTGCTTCCAGATAAAAGTTTGGTAGGAATCCTATTTATGACTTGAACCAGAAGTTCTCTGATGTGGTCAACAGACACCTTCTTTCCGAGAGGTCTACAAGGTCAAAATGGTTTTCATAATAATACTAATATGTTAATCTTTCCTACACTGTATTAACATTTATACTTGTGTGGCATAATGATGCATAAAATTACTGACATCCTGGAAGAAATTAAGGTAGTGGCACTAAACTGCACTATAGTATTTTTTTTTTACCACCAAATACCAGCCATTAAAAAAAAATAAATAAAAATAAAGCCAGCTTAACTAAGAAACAGTGAAAATGATAAATTTTAGTAAATCACAGCCCTTAAGTATGTTGTGATGCTGTTTAGTCAGCCGTGGCTCATAGCAACCCTTTTTGTAGCAGAAGGAAACACTTTCTGGTCCTGTGCCATCCTCACAGTCTTTGCTGTGATTGAGCCCATCTTTGCAGCCACTGTGTCAGCCCATCTTGTTGACAGTCTTCCTCTCTTTCGCTGACCGTCTGCCTTACCAAACATGATATCTTTCTCCAGAGACTGATCCCTTCTGACAACATGACCAAAATAGATGAGGCCATTCTCTTTTCTGAGGAGCATTCCAACTGTACTTCTTCCAGGACACATTTGTACTTTCTCCTGGCGTTCCATGGTATTTTCAATATTCTTCACCAGCGTCACAATTCATATGCATCAGTTCTTCGGTCTTCCTTATTTGTCCAGCGTTTACATGCATATGAGGTTATTGATGATATCATGGCTTGGTTCAGATGCGCCTTAGATTTCAAAGTGACATCTTTGCTGTTAAGTAGATAACCTTTTAATATTCTGTGGTGTCTTGGATGGTGCAAATAGTTCATGCACTCAACTGCTGACCAGAAGGTTGGAAGTTCAAGTCCACCCAGAGGCACCTTGGGAGACAGGCTGATGATCTGCTTCTGAACAATCAGCCATAGACAACCCTGTAGAGCACAGTTCCACTCTGACACACATGGGGTTGCCATGAATCGGGATTGATTGACGGCAGCTGGTTACTGGTGATGAAATGGGTAATACACATGAAGCATTTCTGCTGTATATTGACTTAAGATGGTTGATAGCTGTCTGAGGAAAAGTGCTTTTGTAACTGTTTAATTGAGAACTTGAACTAGCTTCTTTTTCACGAAACACCATTTTTACTTGAAAGAGTATCTCAAAGACTATAGATTTTCAGATTTGGGTATTTTGACCATTTTCTCAGAAACTAGTGAAGTGAACTTGTTACTTCAAGGAAGCAATTGACACTCATATTTGTTGCCAGTGATAAAATTTGAGCTTTCAAGAAGAAATTTGCATTCTGGAAAATGGGTATTGTTTTGGTTACCTAGTACATATACCACAAATGGGATGGCCTTAACAAACAGGAGTTTATTCTCTTACAGTTTGGAGGCTAGAAGTCTGAGTTCAAAGTGCCAGGCTCTAGGGGCTGTGTGAAAGCCCCTCAGCCTTGGGGTTCAGCTCTGCCTTCTGCTTCTGGCCCACTGGAGCTAGAGGTGTTTCTTCACTCAGACAGCTGCTGGCTGCTGAGGCTGAGAAGCCCAAGGTCGATAAATAAAATGGCACAGTCCTGCTGATGTTACCAAACAACATGGCAGGCCATTGATTCAAGTCCATTGAAAGTCCCAGCCAGGATCGTCAGAGCATGGCAGGCTGCTGAACAACGACACGGCTACATGCAGGGTCCAAGCGTGCCATAAGCTAGAGCCCATTCCCAAGCCTTCTCCTTATATACAGGAAGCAGACCACATCCCAAAGGTAGCTACTCAGCTGCTTGTGGTAGATCCCACCATGGAGTTGATTGCCAGTCTCATCATGGGGAATAACTACCACCAGCTGCCCAGCCACTCAACCAGGCCCAGCCAAGTTGACACACAAACATAACCACCACAGGTATCCACTACCATGTCATAATCTAATACTAAAGCTTCCTGACACTTCAAGAAGGAGCTCTAGTGGTGTAGTGCCTAAGACATTTGACTGCTAACCAGAAGGTTGGCAGTTCAGTCCTACCAGTCACTCCATGGAAGGAAGACTGAGCAATCTACTTCTGTAAACTGCCTTGGAAACCCAGAGGGGATTGCTATGAGTTGGAATTGACTTGATGGCAGTGGGTTTGGTTTTGGTTTTGGTATTAATACTTTAAGAGGTTTCTGATGGAATAGGTGGTGGTACTAACAAGTATGATTTGGTATTACATAATGAAATGTGTCAACTTTTGAAAGATACAGATAATTCATTGAACTGATATTTTCTAAATGATCAAGGTATGATGTTATAAATTCAGGCACAGGTAAAAGATGCATTCAAAGTTCAGACCTATGAGTTTTAGGATAACAGTATAAAAAGTCCTTTGATACGGTTTCATATTCCACATTGCAGTGAGGGGAGAGAAAATTGCTAGATAGGTGCAGTGTAGTAAATTACATAGTGTGGCTTTTCTAGCCATAAGTCTTTGTAAATGCCATGGTGGAATTTGCTGTGAGCAGCTGAGTAGCTCCTGATTGTTAAAGTTTTCCACCTGGAGTATTTTTGTTGTGAGTGGCATGAAGCAGTCTTCTGGGAAGTTCACTGTCTCTCAGGTGTATAGAATTCTGATGTTGGGATTGGTTAGTTTGCCACTCTTCCAGGCTCAAAAGGAGCCCTCCTAGAGGCAGAAGGAATGTCTCTCACTGCCAGCTGGGACACACGAGAGACACACATTGCTGAGACTGAGAGATACGCACTGCTGTGAGAGAGACACCAAGAGACACTCGCTGCTAGGAAAGACTGAGAGAGACTGTTGGCTGAGAGACGGTGGGCTGAGAGAGACTGAGCATGTTCCTGAACTTGAATTGTAGCCTGTTGGTTCCCTAATAAACCCTATAATCTGTGAGTTTTGTGCGGCCACTGCAGCGAATTATCGAACCCAGCAGAGAAGTGGTGTGTGCTGCGGGAGCAACAGTTGGTGTCAGGGTTGATGAAAGAGCCGGAGGGAGGCAGCATGTCTGGCCTTGCAGGGATAGGCCTTGGGCTGTGTGTGTGGTGTGTGTGGTGTGCCGTCGAGTCGACCCCGACTCATAGCGACCCCTCCTTGGGTTTCCGAGGCAGTATCACTACGGAAGTAGGATTGCCCAACCTTCCTTCCGAGGAGTGGCTGGTGGGTTTGAACCGCCAGCCTTCTGGTTAGCAGTCAAGTGCTTTAGCCACTATGCTACCAGAGCTCCTGACGGTGATTCTGTCTTCCTCTTATGAGGTTAGAGGAGGTCGGAAAATGAGGCCTCCTTGCCTCTTTGGCAATAGGTAAGAGACAGGTATTTATTTGGAATAAGCTTTAATGAAGAGATGATACTTGAGCAAAAGAAAGGAAGGAGTTACTTGGGATTTCTGGCAGAAGAGCTTTTCAGGCAGAGGAGATAGTTTGAGAGTGAACTTGATGTCCTGGAGAAACACAAGGAGGCCCAGGCAATGTGTCTGGAGCAAAGTGAGTAAGGAGACTTTGTAGGAGATGAGGTTAGATGGGTAAGGGTTGGGGATGCTCTTGTAAGGCATAATATGCCATTGATATTCTTCTATAAGGAGAAGAGAAATGGGGCAGTAGCTGGATTGGGGAAGTGGGAGCAAGAAAGTAAGTTTTTCCTCTAAAGAGATAAAAATAACAGCATGATGATATGGTCGTGAAAATGATGTAGTAAAGGGGAAGGTGTAGGTTATACTTAAGTGCTGTGGCCACTCATTATAATCACTCCTTTGCCAAAGCTCTCAGTAACTCTCAAATATTGCCCCTCCCTTGCTTTGTCAGGAACCCTGGTGGTGCAGTGATTAAGCATTTGGTTGCTAACTGAAAGGTTGGGTGTTTGAATTGCCCAGCTGGTATGCTAGAGAAAGATGAGTCAGTTTGCTTTGGCAAAGATGACAGCCTTGCAAACCCTAGGTCGGCAGTTCGATTAGGACAACAGGTTCTTGCTTTATTATATTTGCTTGGCAAAACCACAAACTTGGTGAAATCCAACACTTGCTGTTAGGTGCCTGCTCTTTCTGTTACACTACACTGAAATGAAGGGAAACTTCAACAGCATAGGGTATCTGGTACTCTGATGTGCTCTCTGCCCTTAGGCTTCAGCAGTAAAAAGTGGACAATCTCAGTGGTTTAGCCCCAGGGTGATGGGGTTGAGAACTGACTTTTCTTGAGGGACTTCCAGAAGGCAGAATTCTTGGGGTTGTCAGTTTCTTTAGTGAGGATTTCACTTATTGCCATGAGTTGTATGACTGGCTTGCTTAGTTAGCATTTTCCACAATATTGGACTCTAGGGCTATTGAGGAGCTCTGGTAGCATAGTGCCTAAGGCACTTGACTGCTAACCAGAGGGCTGGTGGTTCAAACCCACTAGCCACTCCTCGGAAGGAAGGTTGAACAATCTACTTCCATAGTGATACTGCTTTGGAAACCCAAGGAGGGGTTGCTATGAGTCGATCCGACTCAATGGCACATAACAACATCAGCAACAACAACAACAGGGATATTGAGGTATAGGAAGTTATATGTAATAACAAAGTTTTAGTTAGCTCTTTCTTAGTCTCTTTCTCTATTGTACTTAGCGTTTGCAAGTCCTTTCCTGGGTTCTTCTGGGCAGAATGCCCTTTCCATCCATGAATTTTCTCACCTTGTTATCCTCTACCTGTAGCTGTCATCCTTCCGCAGGTTTCTTTCTTGTCACTTTGGGCTTAAGCATAACATTATTTCCTTACTGTCTTTTTAAATCCAGTCCCTGGAGGGAGAGGAGAGAATTGCCTGTGTTGCACTGTGTGAACTGGAATTTTGAATCTTTCCTTAACTGCTGAAGTAGTGTTGGTTATGACATAACTGACCAACATCAATCTTTTCAGCTCTGTCAACGCTAATAAAATTCACAATGAACTAGTCATGAATGGTGTTGTTAATGTAGCTCTAGATAAAGTCTTAACAACACCACTCATGACTAGTTCATTGTGAATTTTATTAGCATTGGCAGAGTTGAAAAGATTAATGTTAGTCAGTTATGTCGCTCTAGATAAAGTCTTGGAAGCTCTGGTAGCATAGTGCCTAAGGCACTTGACTGCTAACGAGAAGGCTGGAGGTTCAAACCCACCAGCCACTCCTCGGAAGGAAGATGGGGCAATCTACTTCCATAGTGATACTACCTCGGAATCCCAAGGAGGGGTCGCTATGACTAGGATCCGACTCGATGGCACATAACAACACAACAACAACAGATAAAGTCTTAACCACTCAACAAGTAGAAGTGATTTAAACTTCTGATTTTGGCAGCCCCAACCCTTTTGCAAGCACATAAAATCTTTTTCTCCTCTGAATATATACCCCCAAAAAACAATTGAACTTACTGCGATCGAGTTGAATCAGACTTATGGCGACCCCCTTTGGGTTTCCAAGTTGATAAATCTTTATGGAAATAGATTGCCTGATCTTCCTTCCATGGAGTGGCTGATGGGTTTGAACCTTTAGCCTTCTGGTTAGCAGTCAAATGCCTTAGGCACTGTGCCACCAATTCAATTGGAAAATTAAAAAAAGTTACTATAATTTTGTAGTCATTTTTAAAAAAGGTAATGGGGTTGATAAAAATAAAGGATCTCATATTTGTTGACATAAAAGTTCTTTGTTATTGAAGAAAAAGATCCATAGTACTTGTGTCTTCTAATTCCATTAATAACAACTCAAAGTCTGATTTTTTGCATGTTGGCCTTTAACCTATAGCATTACTAAATGTTACATAAATATGTGATTTACTTGAATTGGAAATAATGTTTCCCTTTCTAGTGCTGTCATAAAATTCGACTTCATTAAGCATTGATATATAAAATTAAAAGGAATAATTGCAACATGAACCTGAAAAATTATAGAAATTGTGTGAATCCAGATCGGAAGTTCTTTTAAAATGGATAATGTGTACTTCCTAATGAGGAAATCTGTATTGAATAAAAATGGACACTAAGTGTATTAAACAAAATAATGCTGTATAAGGTTTTTAAACTGCCTAAACAATTTATTATTAATTAAAAAATGCTCTCATATAGAAATAATTGTACCTTTTTACCAGTATTTGACTACTGTATGAATGGTAGACAATAACTATACTAGTCATAGACTAATACTGCTGGTGGGTTTGCGTATTTAAAGAAGGATTGCAAGAATGGGTGACATAATTTGAATTGTCTCAAATCTTAACACTAGATTATAAGGTATGTTAAGTATCTGCATTTTTGTAGTTCTGGGACTTTGGTAACATTTCACTGGCTGATTTTAAGTAATTTAATAGTCACACATTGTACACTGAAATGATCTGCCTGAAGCACATACAACCCAAATAGTCACTTTTGATTTCCAGTGTCATTTTGCTTTGCCCATAATGAAGAACTTTTAGTTGTTTAGCTTTTATGACTTCTAATGTATAGAAAACAGGCTTACATAAGTGTTTAATATCTATTAACATTTTTCTTTTAGATTATCTGCAATGTTGAAATGAAGTAACTCAAGATGAGCAAGTTAAAAGTGATACCAGAGAAAAGGTACTGTATTCTGTTTTTTTTTTTTTAAACTCTTTAGCCAAATCTATCCTTGTTCTTGGGTATGTTTCTGTTTGCCAACCCTCACCTGATCTTCTCATCTGTCTGTGCATTTGCCTGTAGCCTAGTGTTTGGTGCCAGTGGCAATGCAGTGTTGTGCATGTAATACTATTTGCCTCTGTTGTCCGCATCTTTGTGCATGTTTATGTGTCCATCCTTTCCCTGTTGTCACCATGTTGGTCACAGACTCTTTCCATACCATCCCCTCCTCTCACCCAAATCAAACGTGACCCCCCCCAACTATTCTGAAAATTTCCCTCCTTTTCCTTCCCATCCCTAGTAACCAACAAAGTGAATTTCCTTTCCTGAGTAAACCTTTCCTTGACTTTTTATGATAATGGGTTCATGCAATATTTGTCCTTCTGTGATTGACTTTTTTCACTTGGCATAATGTCCTCCAAATCATCCACATTGTGAGATGATTCGTGTCTTCTTTATTATTTAATGTTGCATAGTAGTCCATTGTGTGAATGTACCATAGTTTGGTTATCTAGTCATCTCTTGATGGGCATTTAGGTTGTTCCCATCTCTTTGCTATAGTGAATTGTGCTGTGATGAATAAGGGTGTGCATATGTTTATTCGTGTCCTATCTCTCACCTCTTTAGGGCATATTCCTAGTAATGGAATTGCTGAATCAAATGGATAGATAGCCAAATCTATCCTTGGTCTTGGGTATGTTCCTGTTTGCTAACCCCCACCTGATCTTCTTGTCTGTCTGTGCATTTACCAGTAGCCTAATGTTTGGTGCCAGTGGTAATGGCACCAAACTAAAAACTAAAAAACTATTTTCAGTTTTTTAAGGAAATGCCATACCTTTTTCCACAGTAGTTCCACCAGCATTGTGTAAGAGTTCTAATCTCTCTGCATCCTTGCCAGCATTTGTTTTTTTCTGTCTTACTGAAATTTGCTGTCATTGCTGGGGTGAGATGATATCTTATTGTTGTTTTGATTTGCCTGTCTCTAATAGCTAGTGATCATGAGCATTTACTCATGTTTGTAGACCACCTGTAAATCTTTCATGAAGTGTGTGTTCATGTCCTTTGCCCATTTTTGTATTGGATTGTTTGCCTTTTTGGTTTGAGGTGTTTAAGTTTTCTATAAATTTTGGAGATAAGGCCCTTGTCAGGTATGTGACAGCCAAATATTTTTTCCCAGTCTGTAGATTCTCTTTTTATCCTTTTGGAGAAGTCTTTCGATGCACATAGAATTTAATTTTTAGAAGGTCCCAGTCATCTGGTTTCTCTTCTGCTTCTGCATTTTGGGCTATGCTTGATAGTCTATGTATGCTGTAAATTAGGGCCCCTAGATTTGCCCCTATTTTATCTTTGATGAACTTTATAGTTTTGGGTTTTACTTTTAAAGCTTTGATCCAACTTGAGTTTGTTTATGTGTATAGGGGGAGGTATGGGTCTTATTTCATTTTTCTGCAAGTGGATATCCAGTTTTGCCAACACCATTTGTTAAAGAGGGTATCTCTTCCCATTTAATGGATTTTTGTCCTCTATCAAAGATTAGCTGTCCATAGATGGATGGGTTTTTGATTCTGTTCCATTAGTCTGTCTATCATTGTACTAATATTGTGTTGTTTTTGACCACTGTGGTTATATAGTAGGTTTTGAGATCTGGGAGTGTGAGACCTATTTAGTTTTTCTTCTTCAGCAGTGCTTTGCTTATCTCAGGTTTCTTTCCTTTCCATGTGCAATTAGTGATTGGTTTTTCCATGGCCTTAAAGAATGTTGATGGAATCTGGATCGAGATTGCATTGCATGTATAGATTGCTTTGGCTAGTATTGAGATTTTCATTAAAATTCAATCTCCCTATCCATGAATATGGTATGTTCTTCCACTTATGTTGATCACTTGTAGTTTTTTGTAGTGGTGTTTTATAGTTTTCCTTGCATAGATCTTTTGTGTCCCTGGTAAGATTTATTCCTATTTTATCTTTTTGGTAGCTATTGTAAATGGTATTATTTTCCTTATTTCCGTTTCAGAGGCCTCTTTATTGATGGGGGGGAGGAAGCCAACTGATTTTTGTATGTTGACCTTGTATCCTGCCACTTTGCTGAACCTTTCTATTAGTTCCAGTAATTTTTTTGCTGAGTCTCTTGGGTTTTCTATATATAGGATCATGTCATCTGCAAATAGAGATAGCCCATTGCCAATATGGATGCCTTTATTTCTCTTTCTTGCCTTATTGCCCTGGCTAGGACTTCCAATGGGGATCTCTGGTAGCCTAGTGCCTAAGGCATCTGACTGCTAACCAGAAGGCTGGCGGTTCAACCCATCAGCCACTCCTTGGAAGGAAGGTTGGGCAATCTACTTCCGTAGTGATACTGCCTTGGAAACCCAAGGAGGGGTCGCTATGAGTCGGGTCAGACTCGATGGGCTATGACAACAACAACAGGACTTCCAGTACAATGTTAAATAGAAATGGTGATAGAGGGCATCCTTGTCTGGTTCCTGTTCACAAGAGGAATGCTTTGAGTCTTTGTCCATTGACATTAAGGTTGGCTGTTGGTTTTGTGTATATGCCCTTTATTATGGTGAGGACTTTCCCTTCTATCCATATATTTTGCTGAGTGTTTTCTACAGGAATGGGTGATGGATTTTATCAAATACCTTTTTTGCATTGATTGATATGGTCATATGGTTCTTTTGTTTTGTTTTGTTCATGTGTTGGATTACATTGATTGTTTTTCTGATGTTGAACCATCTTTGCATGTTGTTGTGTTGTTATGTGCCCTCAAGTTGGACCCAACTCATAGTGACCCCTCCTTGGGTTTCTGAGGCAGTATCACTATGGAAGTAGATTGCCCAGCCTTTCTTCTGAGGAGTGGCTGGTTGGTATGAGCCACCAGCCCTCTGGTTAGCAGTCAAGTAAGTGCCCTAGGCACTATGCTACCAGAGTTCCACTGCAAACACTAGGGACTGGGAAACATACCTTGAATTTTCTGCTAATTTTATTAAGGCATAACAGAATTTCAAATCATGCCTGACTTTGAATAAGCCCACACAACAATAGAGATGTTCAGCACAGTTCACAGATGCTGAAGAGCTTGGATTTACTCTGTGGCTATCCACAGTTGTTTCTAAACCATGGGATAACCCCCTCCAGCAGTTTAGTAATTTGGGGCTCTGGGTGTGGTGAGACGAATATGCCTTAGGGGCCAGAGTCCTGAGTGGGGCTTCTGTTTAAGCAGTTTACCTTCAGGGACCTCCAATTGATTATGCTTCAGACTCTTGGTCTCTATTTATTTTAAATCTATGTCAGCTAACTCCAGTATCTGGAGCCCCTATGGGTCTCTGTTTCTATCTTCTGTTATTTCTACCGATGTTGGTATGAATCCCACTTCGTCATGATTATTATTTTTTTGATATGTTGAATTCGGTTGGCTAGGATTTTGTTGAAGATTTTTGTGTCTATATTCATGAGGAATATTGGTCTCTAGTTTTCCTTTTTAGTGGTGTCTTTCCCTGGTTTTGGTATCAGTGTTATGTTTGCTTCATAAAATGAATTTGGGCATATTCCATCACTTTCTGTGTTCTGGAGTAGTTTGAGTAGTATAGGTGTCAGCTCTTCCCAGAACGTTTGATAGAATTCTCTAGTTAAGCCATCTGGGCCAGGAGTTTTTCTTGTGGGAAGTTTTTTTTATGACCTGCTCAATTTCTTCTTTTATTATGGGTCTGTTCAAGTACTCTATCTCACACTGGCTTAGATTAGGTGGGTCTTGTATTTCTAGAAATTTGTCCATCTCTTCTAGGTCCTTGAATTTGTTGGAGTGACTCCGGGACACACCTAATAGGTTAGGGGAGATGATGAGGTGACTCTGATGTGGGGACTGGCCAGACCAGAAAGACCCACTGTGTGTTATTTCCTGATCACCTGGTGATAATGACCTACCTCAAGGAAGAGGGAATGGAGTTTGTATTACATAATATGACCCTCAGATGAGCTCTGGTCGTGCAGCAGTGATTAAGAATTAGGTTGCTGTGCATAAGTTTGGTGGTTTGAACCCCCTAGCAGGTCTGTGGAAGAAAGATGAGGCAGTCTGCTTCCATAAAGATTTATAGCCTTGGAAACCCTACAGAGTAGTTCTACTCTCTCCTGTAAGGTTGCTATGAGTTGGAATTGATTTGATGGCAGTGGATCTGGTCTTTTTGGAATGTGACCCCTAATAAAAGCTCTGGACACTGATACTTTATAGGCCTCCTGGTTGGTGAGAGATATCAGTGTATCTGGGAGGGTAGTGCATCCCTCGGGACATAGAAGCTCTGTGTTGGGAACCCTCTCAGATGTTGCCACATGTGTCTTTTCATTTGTATTCTTTTTACCTACAGTAAAACTATAATTGCAAATATATTGTTTTCTATGAGCTGTTTGAGTTTTTCCAGTGAATTGCTGAACTTATGGGAGTTTTGGGAACCAGTTGGTCATAAGTGGGGGGGAGGGTGTTGGGGATCCCTGAGTTTACAGTGAATTGTTGAACTTAACGGGAGTTTTGGGAGCCAGTTGGTCATAAGTAGGGGGGGGGAGGGTGTTGGGAGATCCCTGAGTTTACAACTGGTAGCCTTTGCGGGTAGAGGTAACCCTCAGATGTCGTAGCTAGCAGGTAAGATGTGAGGGAGCCTTGGGTGTATTGGGATAGAGGTGGTCCGAGCTTGTGGCTGGCATTCGAAGAGTTAGTGATGCTATTATTATAAGATTGTGCAGATTAAATAGTACCTGGCTGGCTCGCTTAGTAAATGGTAGCTAATTTCTGCTCTGTAGTTGTGTTGCATTTTACATATATATATACATACAACTTTAACATTTATAAGTATGCTTTAAATCTGTTTAGTTGTTGCTGGTACATTGAGTCTGCTCCAATTCTTAGTGACCCCATGCACAACTGAATGAAGCACTGCACAGTCCTGTGCCATCCTCACAATTTTTACTGTGTTTGAGCCCGTTGTTACAGCTACTGTGTAAGTCTGTCTCATTGAGGGGTATCCTCTTTTTAGCTAACCTCAGCTTTACCAAGCATGATGTCTCTCTCCAGGGGCTGGTCCTTCCTGATAACATGTCCAAAAGTAAGTGAGATGATGTCTTACCATCCTTTAACTTTTAAGGAGCATTTTGGCTGTACTTATCTAAAATATATTGGTTTGTTCTTCTGGCAGTCTATGGTATGCTTTGTATTCTTTGCCATCACTGTAATTCAAATATATCAGTTCTTCTTTGGTCTTCCTTGATCATTGCCTAGCTTTCACATGCATAGGAGGTGATTGAAAATACTATGGCTTGGATCAGATAGGTGTACCTTAGTCCTCAAAGTGACATCTTTGCTTTTTAATACTTTGAAGAGGTCTTTTGCAGCAGAGTTGCCCAATATAATATGTTGTTTGATTTCTTGATTGTGGCTTCCATGGGAGAGCATTGTGAATCCAAGTAAAATGAAATCATTGACAACTCAGTATATTCTGTGTATTTCATGATGGTGCATATTGGTCCAGTTGTGATGATCTTCATCAGTAAGTGCTTTAAATCCTCTTCACTTATAGCAAGCAAGGTGAATATGTCATCTCTGTACCACTGTAGGTGGTTAATGAGTCTTCCTCCAATTCTGAAGCTATGTTTTTCTTCATAAAGTCTTATCTTCTTGGATATTTGCTCCACATACAGGTTGAATAAGTGTGGTGAAAGAATACAACCCAGACACACATCTTTCTTGATTTTAAACATGTGGTATCGTCTTGTTCTTTTCAAATAGCTGCTGCTGCTTGATCTGTGTATAGTTTTTGGATGAGCACAATTAAGTGTTCTGGAATTCCCATTCTTAGCATTGTTTTCCATAATTTGTCATGTTTTATAATAAGAGATACTGACACAGTTTAGATAAGATGTGGTCTTTAAATTGTTAGATTTTCCAGTTATTAACTGTAAAATACATGATAACAAATTTCATTGTTCAAGTAATTGTAATTTCTATGTGAAAGGAATTAGGCATTGTTTTGTGTTTTTAAAAAGAACATCAGCTCAGTTCTAACAAGTAATGCTATTCTTATTGATTAAAGTAAAATTACTAAAAATTGTTCATAAGAAGATGACATCTTTTATAGTTTGTAAACTTCTGCCTTCTTCAGTCAGTTTAAATATTTTTTTTTTTCTGGACATAGATTTCACTGGAAATTTATTATTATTTTTTGTTGTTTTAGGTAACTAAATTGAGATCACTATAAATAATCTGCATGTAAAGGATGTTATAATTTCTAGTAATATTATTGCTCTGTGAAGAAAGCTAATTCAATAAAGTGAATTTAGATTGATAGAAAAGGATTGAAATCTTTTCTTCTCCCTTCCTAAGCTATAAGGCTATTGAGACTGATTGTTTGTATCTGAGAATTCACAAATGAATTGTGAGTCTTTCAGGAGCCTGAGAAGGGGGAAAATTACTTCCAGGTATTGTTCTGAATGTTTTTTTTCTTAAATCAGTCTTGATCAAAGCATATCAATTTTCACAGAAAATATATGTATACTCTTCAAGTTTACAGAGGCTTCTATTTATTTCTCAATTATGAGTTTTTTTTTTTTTTAAAGACCTTTTTGTATTTACCTTAATATTAAATTTGCAGAAAATGGGTGGTCAGTGTGTTCTAACTAAAATTATTGAATCCTGTTTTCATTTTACGAAAGCTTGTAATCTGACTTGACACATAGAAAGTTACCATGAGTTGTTATTGTCTGGATGGCATGTGGTTTGGTCTGGTCTGTAACCTGTTTAAGAATATAAAACTTAAACGAATGCAGTATGGTAATTTAATGAGTATGCAGTTAACAAAAACTCTGGTGGCACAGTGCCTAAGGCATTTGACTGCTAACCAGAAGGTTGGTGGTTCAAACCCACCAATCCCTCTGCAGACGGTGCAATCTACTTTCATAAAGATTTATCACCTCAGAAACCCAATAAGCGTTGCTATGAGTTGGAATTGACTCAGTGGCAGTGGGTTTGGTTTTTGCTTTATAGTGAATTGTTAAATTGTGAGGTACAGACTTAGAAATTAAAGTACTCATCAATAGGTGTTTTTGTGTAATATTGACTTGAATGTTAGATGAATTGTGGGATGACATTAAGGACATAATACATGAAGAAAGCAGAAGGTTGTTTAAAAGACAGTAAATAAAAAACTAAAATGGATGTCAGAAGAGACTCTGAAACTTGCTGCCAAAAAGTGTGGGGTGGCATCCTCCTCTGACTTTTATTAACTACACCATGGGGAGATGGAATTACCATCAGCAGCCCTAGGCTGATTACTGTGAGGGGGAAGTCAGACATGCAGCTGCCCCCCCCCCCCCCCCCCCCTTTTTTCCCCTAAATCTGACACCAAGCATCCCTCCCACAGCACTCTCTACTTCTATGCTGGGTTTGATAATTTGTTGCAGTGGCCACATAGAACTCACAGATAATACTCAGTATTGTGGAGTTTATTAGGGAAGTAACAGGTTACAATTTAGGTTCAGGAATGCACTCAGGATACAGTTCTTTTATTAGGACAGTCTCCCTTCTGCTGTGCCCTCAGACATGTCTCTTTGGCCATTGGCCTCTTGGCCTGATGTCCACCCTGTGCACTCCACTCTGCCCAAGGCACTCAGCTTTCTTGCTCTGTGGGCAGTCAAGCCAGTGCTCTGTCTCATGCTAGTATCCTAGTTCTGCTGCCCTGGTCTCCCTGCTATCTCTCAGCACAGGGATCTTGGGTCCAAAGACATGCTGTACTCCTGTCTCCTTGTTACTGCGAATAGGATTCCCCTCTTTTGCCTCTGTGAGGTCTCCTTTTAAGCCTACAGGAGTGACAAAATAGACCAGTCTCCACATTAGGGTTAAAGTACACCTTATTTCTATGGTCCCATTCCCAAAATTATGCCATGTACCTTATTTACATTATTAACAAGCTATCTAGCCCTCTTGGGCCAAAAGCACCTTATGTTTGTATACTTCCACCCATCAACCCAGTGGGAGTCATAAAGACCATGGCTAGAAGAGCCATACCACGTAGTTCCCTGTACCACAGTTGCTCTTGAACATACAGTAGCTAAAGTGAACAGAGGAAATGATGAACTCAGAGAACTGAACAAAGATTTCAAAGAAATCAAGGTAAAGTATTGTAGTGAAGTGTACAAAGACCTGGAGTTAGAACACAAAAATGGAAGAACAAAAATGTTCAAGCTTCAAGTTACAATATTGAAGTATTCTATGTGCAAATTATGCACATACTACGTGCATATTCCTGAACTATGCAGGAAGTATCAAAAGAAGATGGAAGGAATATATAGAGTTACAGTACCAAAAGAAATTGGTCGACTTTTAACCATTTCAAGAGGTAGCATGTAATCAAGAATTAATAAATTATGAAGAAAGAAGTCCATGCTGCATTGAAGGCACTGGTGAAAAACAAGGCTTCAGGAATTGACGCGATACCAGTTGAGATGCTTCAACAAATGGCTGCAATGCTGGAAGTGCTCACTTGTCTATGTCAAGACATTTGAAAGACAGCTACCTGGCCAACCAATGGAAAAGAACTATATATTCATTTCAAAGAAAAATGATCCAGTAGAATGCAGAAATTATCGCACAGTATAATTAATATCGTGTAAATATAATTTTGCTGAAGATAATTAGAAAAATGTTGCAGCAGTATTTTGACAAGGATCTGTCAGACATTCAAGCCAGGATATGGCTTGACTATGGAATATTCAAGAAGAGAATATGGAATGAGGGAGCATTGCTAATGTCAGATGGATCTTGGTTGAAAGTCAGACAGTTCCAGAAGGATGTTTACCTGGTATTTTCTTGATTGTGCAGAGGCATTTATTTGACTGTGTGGATCATAAAGAATGATATATCTATCATTGTGGAGAAAGAGAATTCCAGAACACTTATTTTTCTGCTTATGTGTAACCTGTATGTAGCTCAGGAGGCACTTGTTTGAACAGAACAAGGGGATACTAAATGGTTTAAATTCAAGAAAGGTGTGCACCAGGGTCTTATCCTTTCACCAGACTTATTCGTTCTCTATACTGAGTAAATAATCCTAGCTTTATAAAGAAGAAGGTGGTGTTAGAATTGGAGAAAGACTAGTTAAAAACCTGTGATATGCAAATGACAGATAATGCTTGCTGAAAGTGAAGAGGACTTGAAGCACTTACTGATGAAAATCAAAAACTACAACTTTCAGTATGGATTACACCTTGACATAAAACAAATCCTCACAGCTGGAGCAGTAAGCAGTACCACTAAACTTTTGTTTTGGAAAATAATATTTTTCATAAAAATGTGATAGTTATTTGAACATGTAATGGATTTGTTATTGGATTTTATGTTAATTAGTGAGGTGTAGTAAATTACTTGGTGTGGCTTTTCTAGTTCATAAGTCTTTGTAAACCCTGTGGTGGAATATGCTGTGAGCAACTGAGTAGAGTAGCTCCTGACTGCTAAAGTTGTCCACCTGGGAAGTTAGCGCTTTCTCAGGTGTATAGAATTCTTTTATTTATTTATTTTATTCTTTTTCGTTTCACTTTTTTTTTTTTAATTGTGATTTGGGTGAAGATTTACAGAGCAAATTCACTTTCCATACAGCAGTTCACATACACTTTGTCTCATGACATTGACCACAGTTTAC
>NW_006921592.1:22089701-22092486 GCF_000298275.1 Orycteropus afer afer | reverse complement strand
TACTGATGGTGATTCTGTCTTTCTCTTGTGGGGTTAGAGGAGGTCAGAAGATGTGGACTCCCTGCCCCTTTGGCAAAAGTAGGGAAGAATTTATTGCTTTTAATAATTAATTGAGAGGTAGTTGGAGAAGTAAATAATTATTGTTCTCTTCCACTTAGGAGAAGAATATTGTTTTCCAAACTTACATATTCATTATTATAAAGGAATGATTATAGAATTTTCTGATTTTCATTGTCCTTTGATTTATACTGGAGGAAAGTAAAGTTATGTGTTTAGTATTTGGAGATAAATAGTAAAAATGTAATTCAAGTAGGAGTAATAGTTATGTAAGTGAAGAAAAGACAATTCTGAGGGATAATCATGTGAATTTTTAGAAAAAACCCGTATTGTTTGAAATTAAATATTGACTTATATAAGTCCTACTTAAGTAAAAACTTTAGTATATTTTTATTGTCTTATATTTTTACCTTGTTTATGAGGGCATCTTTATTACTTGCATAAGCCTTACATTTTAAACTGGAAGAGGTAATAACATTTATTTATTATGTAAAAATAGCTTTTATAGTCCTTGCATTGGGGAATTGTTATAAAAATAATATCTGTATACCTTGGAAGTTCTGCAATATCCAAGGAAATACACATTTAAAGAAAACAACTCTTAAGATTGAATGTATATTCAAAGGATCAAAAGCAGTGTGAGATCAGTACAATTAACCAGATATTTGAGTGACAATGCTTTGAAAACATTCCTTTATAGTTAATTTGAATTGATGTTGTTCTGGTTACCTAGTGCCACTCTGACAAGAATAAACCACAAATGGGATGGCTTTAACAAACAGGAGTTTATTCTCTTACAGTTTGGAAGCTTTATGTCCAAGTTCATAGTGGCAGGCTCTAGGGTCTGGGTGAGAGCCCCTCAACCTTGGGCTTTAGCTCTCTGCCTCCTGCTCCTGGCCTATTGCAGCTGGAGGCTTTTCTTCACTCAGACAGCTGCTGGCTGCTGAGGCTGACAAGCTCAAGGATGACAAGTAAAAAAAGGCACAGTCCCAATGTTACCAAACAACATGGCAGGCCACTAATTCAAGTCCAGATGAAGTCCCAGGATCAGCAGGGCACGGCAGGCTGTTGAACAGGCTACATGCAGGGTTCAAGTGTGCCATTCCCAAAGCTGCTTCTTATATTCGGGAAGCAGACCACATCCCTAAAACAGCTACTGAGCTACTCAGGAAAGGTAACTTTGCATCTTTATGGAAGATTATAGTATCACCCATAAGGAATTCTTCTCAGCAAATCAAGCCTTCATCAGATTATGCCTTTATACCCAACTACCAGTTTTCAGAAAATATTAAGAATAGAGAACCATATTAATGATGGTATAAATATGTAATTGGCAAAATCTAAAATGTGGGGACCTATACAGGATAAACAACTAAGTTTCTTCAACAATGGGTAAATTGCCAGGGAAGGAAAAAAAAGAGAGCAGTAAGAAACTTACAAATTAAGAGACAAGTGCAATATGTGGACTCTCATGGATTGAATTGTTTGTCCCCAAAATACGTGTTAACTTGGCTAGGCCATGATTCCCGGTATTGTGTGTTTTCCTCCATTTTGTGATCTTATATAATTATTCTCCATTTTTTGTTATAAATTCTACCCTCTTAATGAGGCAGTATTAGTGTGGAGTGTATACTGAGTCACAGCCTTACCAAAAAAAAAAACAAAACTCCCTGCTGTTGAGTCGGTCCCAACCCATAGCAGCCCCTCCTTGGGTTTCTGAGGATCTTCGGTGGCATAATGTGTAAGGCATTTCACTGCTAACCAGAAGGCTGGTGGTTCAAACCCCCCCTCCACTCCTTGGAAGGAAGAGTAGGCAATCTACTTTTGTAGAGATACCGCCTCGGAAGCTCAAGGTGGAGTCGCTATGAGTTGAAAATGACTTGATGGCAGTGAGTTTGGCTTTTTAAAAAAAATCTCTACAGAAATAGATTCATCAGTCATTCGAACTCACTAACTACTCTGCAGAAGAAAGATAAGGCAATCTGCTTCTGTAAAGATTTTATAGCCTCGGAAACCATACGAGGCAGTTCTACTCTGTCCTGAAGGGTTGCTATGAGTTAGAATCAACTCACTGGTAGTATTTCAAATATTAGCAGGGTCATCCATGGTGGACAGGTTTCAGTGGAGCTTCCAGATTAAGACTGGTGAGAAAGACATGGCGATCTACTTCTGAAAGGTAATCAAGGAAACCTCATGGATCATAAAAACATTGTCTGACTCTCTTGCTTTGGACATATATCAGGAGAGATCGGTCACTAGAGGAGGACCTCATGTTTGGTGAAATGTAGAGGGCCAAAGAGGACATTAGTGACCTTCGGTGAGATGAATTGCACAGTAGCTACAATGATAGATTGTGAGGATGACTGAAGATTGGACAATGTATATAAGATCACCATGAGTAAGAGTTGACTTGGTAGCACCTAACAACGTGTGTGTGTCTGTGTGTATATCTGTTGTTGTTAGGTGCCTTCAAGTCATATTTGACTCAGCAACCCTATGTACAGCAGAACGAAACACTGCCTGGCCCTAGGCCAGCTCCATGATCCTTGCTATACCTGAGCCCATCGTTGTAGCCACTGTGTCTATCCATTTTGTTGAGGGCCTTCTCCTCTTCCATTGATCCTCCACTTAACCAAGCATGATATCCTTCTCTAGGGAATGGTCCCTTCTTATAACATGACCAAGTAGGTGAGGGAAAGTCTGGCCATTCTTTTTTTTTTTTTTTTTT
>NW_006921592.1:22071631-22073040 GCF_000298275.1 Orycteropus afer afer | reverse complement strand
CCAGAAGGTTGTTGGTTCAAACCCACCAGCCACTCCTCGGAAGGAAGATGGGGTAATCTACTTCCGTAGTGATACTGCCTCGGAAACCCAAGGAGGGGTCGCTATGAATCGGGGCCAACTCGACGTCACATAACAACAACAACATATATTGTCTGATAACCTTGACTGCTGCTTCTATTGGTGTTAATTGTAGAACCGTGTACTGTGAAGTCTTTTACAATTTCAGGCTTTTCTCCATTTATTGTGATGCTGCTTATTGGTCCAGTTGTGAGGATTTTTGTTTACTTTATATTGAGGTGTAATCTATACTACAGACTGTAGTAGTCTTCAGTCTTCATCAATAAGTACTTCAAGTCATCCTCACTTTCAGCAAGCAAAGTTGTGTTGTTAGTGTGTTGCAGGTTGTTAATGATTCTTCTTCTAATCCTGATGCCATGTTCTTCTTCATATAGTCCAGCTTCTCAGATTATTTGCTCAGCATACGGATTGAAAAAGTATGGTGAAAGGATACAACTCTGACACACTCCCTTCTTGATTTTAAACCATGCAGTGTCCCCTTGTTCTGTTCGAATAACAGCCTCCTAGTCTATGTACAGGTTCCTCATGAGTACAATTAAGTGCTCTCGAATTTCCATTTCTCTCAATGTTATCCATAATTTGCTATGATCCACACAATTGAATGCTTTTGCATAGTCGATAAAACACAAGTAAACATCTTTCTGGTATTCTTTGCTTTCAGCCAAGATCCATCTGACATCAGCAATGATATCCCTCGTTCCACATACTCTTATGAATCCAGCTTGCATTTCTGGAAGTTCTCTGTCAGTATACTGCTGCAACCGTTTTTGACTTATCATCAGTAAGATTTCATTTGCATGAGATATTAATGATATTTTTTGATAATTTCAACATTCTGTGGGATCACCTTTTTTTGGAATGGGTACAAATATGGATCTCATCCAGTCAGTTGGCCAGGTCTTCCATCTCTCTTGGCATAATGAGTGCCTCCAGCATGGCATATGTTTGTTAAATCAAGTCAGTGGGTATTCCATCAATTCATAGAGCCTTGTTTTTGGACACTTCCTTCAGTGTTGCTTTGGATTCTTCGTTCATTACCATTGGTTCTTTATCATATGCCACCATTTGAAATGGATGAACATCGAACAGTCCTTTTTTTTAAATTATTATTATTATTTTTTTATTGTGATTTGGGTGAAGATTTACAGAGCAAATTCACTTTCCATATGTTGTTGTTGTTATGTGCCGTCGAGTCAAACCCGACTCATAGCGACCCCTCCTTGGGTTTCCGAGGGAGTATCACTATGGAAGTAGGATTGCCCAACCTTTCTTCCGAGGAGTGGCTGGTGGGTTTGAACCGCCAGCCGTCTGGTTAGCAGGCAACTGTCTTA
>NW_006921592.1:22067497-22070471 GCF_000298275.1 Orycteropus afer afer | reverse complement strand
CCAGCTCCTAGAGCCTGGCACTTTGAACTTGGATTTAAAGCCTCCAAATTGTAAGAATAAACTCCTGTTTGTTAAGGCCATCCCATTTGTGGTATATTCCTGTTAGAGCGGTATTAGGTAACCAGAACACCCTCCTTGGATTTCAGAGGTGGTGGTGGTGTTGTTATGTGCTGTCTTATTGGCCCCAATCACAGCGACCCCTCCTTGGGTTTCCGAGGCAGTATCACTACAGAAGTAGATTGCCCAATTTTCCTTCCGAGGAGTGGCTGGTGGGTTTTAACTGCCAGCCTTCTGGTTAGCAGTCAAATATAAATGAACGAACGAATGAATAAATATATGTATGTATGTATGTATTTAAGGAGCTCTGGTGGCGTAGCACCTAAAGCATTTGACTGCTTACTAGAATATTGGCGGTTCAAACCCACCAGCCACTCCGTGGAAGCAAGACTGGGCAATCTACTTCCGTAAGGATTTACAGCTCGGAAACCCAAAGGCGGTTGCTATGAGTCTGAATCATCTTGATGGCAGTGAGTTTGTTTTTTTCGTTTATATGTGTACTTATTGTGGTAAAAATATAACAAATACATGAAAATAAATTTATTACAAAACATTTGCCAGTTTAACTGTTTTTAAGTGTTGTTATGAATTGACTTGCGTCTCTCCACAATTACGTGTTGTAAATTCTCACCCTTTTACCTGTGGATTTGGGAATAGGGATTTCTTTTTTTGTGTTAATGAGGCCATGCCAGTGCAGGATGTGTTTTAAGCCAATCATTTTTTGAAATATAGAAGAGGAAATCAGGCACAGAGGAAAGAAGCACAGATGACAACAGGTTTTTATTTAGTTGCCTGTTGTAGATATTCCATATGAGTGGAATCATAAAATGTTTTTCAATATTTTACTTATTTCACTTAGCATAATGGTTCCAGGGTTCATCAGTGTTGTAGCATGTATCAGCATTTAGTTTATCTTTATGGCTGAATACTATTCCATTGTAAAAGTGTACCACATTTTGTTTATTCATCCCTCTGTAGGTGGAAATCTAGGTTGTTTTCATCTCTTGGCTTTTGTGAATAGTGCTGCAATGAACATTGGTGTTTGAGTCCTCACTTTCAAGTCTTTTGTGTATATTCCTAGGAGTATAATGGCTGGGTCATATGATAATTCTGTGTTTAAATTTTTGAGGTACTGCCGAACAGTTTTCCATAGAGGCTGCACCATTTTATATTCCTATCAGCAGAGAATAAGGAGTTCATGTAGTTTTTTTTGTGTGTATATGTGTGTGTGTGTATATACACACACACACATATATAAAATTTATGTATATGTGTGTGTTTGTGTATGTTTTTAAATAGATGAGAATGTTTCCTCTTCAACCATGCAAATCATTCCTCAAAGAGCAATCAATGTAAATTTGATATTCCCAAGAGATAAAATAGGAGTGGGAGTGAGGTTCAGGACTGATTCTGCTTTCTTTTTTGTTTTATATATTTTTAAAGAGTTCTTATAAACAGAAATATTTACAAAGGAAATGTTCTCTCTGAGATTTGCTTCAAAATTAATCAGTGAGTGTGTGTTCTTGTTAGGTGCATAATGTGTGTTCTGGTTACCTAGTACTGCCCTGACAGGAATAGACCACAAATGGGATGGCCTTAACAGGAGTTTATTCTCTTACACTTTGGAGGCTTTAAGTCCAAGTTCAGAGTGCCAGGCTCTAAGGGCTGGGTGAAAGCCCCTTAGCCTTGGGGTTCAGCTTTGCCTCCAGCTTCCAGCCCACTGGAACTAGAGGCTTTTCTTCACTCAGACAGCTGCTGGCTGCTGAGGCTGCCAACCCCAAGATTGACAAGTAAAAAGGCACAGTCCGGATGTTACCAAACCACATGGCAGGCCGTTAATTTAATCCGTTCTAAGTCCCAAGGTTGGCAGAGCATGGCAGGCTGCTGAACAATGACATGGCTACATGCAGGGTCCAAGTGTGCCATAAGCTAGAGACCATTCCCCAAGGCTTCTGCTTATATACAGGAAGCAGACCACATTCCCTAAGGCAGCTCCTCAGCTGTTCACAGTAGATTCTACCATGGAGTTGATTGCCAATCTCATCATGGGAATACTATTTCCAGCTGCCCAGCCACTGAGCTCAGCCCAGCCAAGTTGACACACTAACTGAACTACCACAATGTGTGAAACAAGATTGTCTGTGAACTGACAATTGTGGGAGCTGGGTGATGGCTGCACGATTGTTTATTATACTGTTATTTTTTTCTTTTGTTCATGTTTGGAATTTCCATAATGTTGAAGTTTTTGCTCTTTCACATTTATGATAACAGTGTTATATGCAACATTGGAATAAAAAGAAAATATGTAAAAATTTAAACACAAAAATTAATTGTGTCATTTTAGAATTTTTTATTTAAAAATTATGAAATACAAAAAGAATAGAGAATAATATAATGAGTACCCATGCACTGATCATCCAAGAAATAAAAAGTTATAAATACAGTTTATACTTTTACCTAATAACATTTTTCTCCCTCATCCCTTGAGGTAATTACTATTCTGAATTTGATGTTTTTCATGCATGTCTTTATAATGATGGGTAGAGAGGCATATTGATTTAAGGGTATGGTAATGGGAAGTTGGATGTATTCTCATTTGATTTTATAACAATTATGAAGCAGGGCATTAACTGAGAATGGAATGGGCAGAGGATATGGGAAGGCTGGAGTTTTGAGAAGCCCATAAAGATTGTAAAGTCTTCTCGGAGAGGGGAGAAGGTGAACTTTCAGGATAATGTAAGATTGCTGGAAAAGGTTAAATGTGCATTTGTAACTTGCAGTTTTCTGACATCAAATGTGCTTGTCACTTACTAGACTTTTTTTTTTTTTTAATTAGGATTTGGGTGAAGATTTACAGAGTAAATTCACTTTTCATAACAGCAGTTCACATATACTTTGTCTCATGTCATTGACCAAA
>NW_006921592.1:22057260-22065982 GCF_000298275.1 Orycteropus afer afer | reverse complement strand
TGACTACTGTGGCTGTATAGTAGGTTTTGAGATCCGGCAATGTGAGACCTCCTACTTTGTTTTTCTTCTTCAGTAGTGCTTTGCTTATCCGAGGTCTCTACTTACTAGACTTTTAACAATGTAAATCTGTAAACAGTAAAGAAATGTGGCACATATAAATCTTGTTTTTAGAAAGGTAAAGTTTTCAAAGTTTTAAACGTGATTTTTGTAGTATTGAGTTTACAGTGATGTCAAATATGTCCTAATGTAAAATAACATCTTTTTAGCCTTACCAATAACTCTCGGATTGTGGGACTCCTGGCTCAGCTGGAGAAGATCAATACTGAATCCACAGAAACAGATACTGCCAGATATGTTACATCAAAAATTCTTCATCTGGCTCAAAGTCAAGGTAAGTTTCAATAATTGCCTTATTTTTGGAATTCCTTATAAATTTTTAGAAATTTTTAGAAAGGTGATTTTAAGAATGTTCAAAGTTTGATGAAATGGATAATTTTCTGTAAAAGTAAACATTTTCAGATTGATTTAAGAAGTAAAATACTGAAAAATTTTGGAAAAAATTGTTCTTGAAAGCATTATTTAAAAAAATGATTACTCTCTTACTTGTGTGATTTCCCCCCAATTTTCAAACAACTAATATTCTATTTTCAGTACTGTAGTTCTAGGATGTTGTAAAGGTATCCTAAAATATTGGTTCTTGGTGTAGTCCCCATTTTGAAATTAAAGCTCTTCCATTAAGTGGCTGAGAGACTTTAGGGAGGTTATTGAATCTCTAGGTCTAAATAGCATTATCTCTGAAATAACGTTAATAACAGCTTTCATGGGATTTAAATGAGATGGCATGTAAAAACAGTATTAAAAATACTCAATAGATGTTATCTGTAATTAGGTATGATTTCTTGATTTTATGATTCCAGTAATACTAAATTGGTTACAAAATCTGGACAGTATAAAAGAAGAAAATGTTGATTTCTCACTTAGGAACATAAATGTGAAAATCCCAAATAAAACATGTGAATTAAATCTAATTGTACATTAAAAAATGAATTATCATTACTTAAGGACATGTATTTTAGGACTGCAAAATGTCTAATATCAGGAAATATCTGTATAACATTTGAACAGGTCAAATAAAATCTTTGTGATTATGTCAGTAGATACTGAAAAATAAACCAGCCCTTAAACTCTGTATTTCATAGTAAAACATTAAAGGTATTTGTGTTAAAATTAGGAGCCAAACAAATCAGTATTATTATTTTAATTTATTGTTATTATTTCATTATTTCAGAGATTTAAGTCATTGAAATAAGATATTTAACAAACATTTACTGTTTTTAGGAGCTCAGTGTCTCTTAACACTTCTTTGTCCTTGTAAACCAAACCAAATCCCTGGCTGTGGAGTCGATTTCCTGCTCATGGAGACCCTATAAGACAGAATAGAAGTGCCCCATAGGATTTCAAAGGCTGTAATCTTTATGGAAGCAGACTCTAGCGTATCTTTCTCCTGTTGAGTGGCTGGTGGGTTAGAACCACTGACCTTTCAGTTAATAGTCTAGCGCTTGACCACTATGCTACCAGGCCTCCTTTTGTACTCGTGGACCCTTAATTTACTTTGATGACTTCCTTGTATATAGTTCATGCATTGTGGATAGTATTCAGCACTCTAAAATGTGGGAGAGGTTTCTAATATATTGTATTTGTTCCTAGCAAAATGTAAAATACCATTACCTTTTAATTCAGAAAGTTATTATATTGGTGTCTTAGGTTCTTTAGAGAAATAGTAATAGTAAGATAGATGTATATACATAAATAGAGATTTATTTTGAGGAATTGGCTTATATGGTTATGGGAGCTGGAAAGTCCAAAATCTGTAGGTGGCAACAGGCTGGAAAGTCTGACAGTCTTGTGTCCCAAATTGGTAGGTCAGGCTGGGAGGGGTAGGGTGGAGGAATTCTGGCAGCTATTTATAATCTGGTGGTAGAATCATTCTCTCATGAGAAACTTCCAGTTTCAATTTAAGGCCTTCAACTGATTGAATGAGTACCACTCACATTTTAGAGGGCAATCTGCTTTACTTAAGGCCAACAGAGTTAAATGTTAATCACATATAAATACTTCATAGCAACATCTAGACTAGTGTTTGACCAAATAACTGTGTACTGTAACCTAGCCACATTGACACATAAAATTAACCTTCACAATTGGATTCTGATTTTTGGAAATATCGGGGCTTATAAACTAAACTGTATGCACGAAAGAGTCCATTCTATCAGTGCAGTTTAATGTTGTTTGGTGCTTTCAAGTCAGCTCTGACTCATGGTGATCCTGTGTACAACAGAGTGAAACACTGCCTGGTCGTGTGTCAGTCTCACAATCCTTGATATACCTGAGTCCATCATTGTAGCCAGGAGCTCTGGTAGCGTAGTGCCTAAGGCATTTGACTGCTAACCAGAAGGCTGGCAGTTCAAACCCACCAGCCACTCCTTGGAAGGAAGGTTGGGCAATCTACTTCCGTAGTGATAACACCTCAGAAACTCAAGGAGGGGTTGCTATGAGTTGAAATCGACTCGACGGTAGTGAGTTTGGTGTTTTTGGTGATCATTGTAGCCACTGTGTCAGTCCATCTTGCTGACAGTTTTACCCTTTTTGCTGACCCTCCACTTTGCTAAGCATAATATTCTTCTCCAAGGAATGGTCCTTCTGACAACATGACCAAAGTAGGTGAGATGAAGTCTGGCCATTCTTGCTGCCAAGGAGCATTCTGGCTGCACTGTGTTGGTCTCTTTTCCAGGATTTCCCTGTTAAATTTCTGACTAGTCTGCTTATACGTCCTAATCAGGACTACCACCTCCGTGGCAAGCCTCTTCATTTGCTCTGAGATTGCTGCCCTTCCTGACATTGTAGCTAGGTGTGGGTAGATAGCTTTCTGCTCCAAATCAGATGAGCGCCCTCTTTCAGTGAAAATTTTAGCTGCTGGTTTCATGGTCTACCCCTACCCTGACAAAAGTACCTTACTAACTAAGCTGCTTTTTGGGGGAAAGATAGGAAATGGGAGCAGACAGATTCTTACTCTTCTTACCTGAAGTTCAGGAATAAATGATTCTCAATTTGTTTTGATTTTCAGAGCCCTGGAATGTTTTTCATCTTTTTTTTTTTTTTTTTAACAGTTTGTCTTGCTTTATGGGAAAAGGGTTTGTCAGCTTTCTCACTTTCCAACACTAGAAGTTGAAAATCTATGTTAAATATAGACCTAGTTTATATTGCAATCAAAATATCTTTGAAGAATAGGCCAAAGTTTCTAAACAAATTAACCACCGCTAGGAGGGCACATAGCAACAACAACAACAAGAAGGAAAGTTTATGTGTGTTACTCACTTATCAAATTCCACTGGTCATAGTATACTTTAATTTCTAATATTGATGACTGTATGAGGGAACAGTGCTTCCCTGTGCTGTTGATGTAATGTTAATTATAACAGCCTATTTGGAGACCAGTTTGGCATTATTTATTACAGTGAAAATACAGGTATATCTGTTGATAGGATTGCAGTTTTATTGCTGAGTATCCAAGAGAAATATTCATATATGCAAAAACCATAGTCAGTGCTTTTGAGTCAATTCTGACTTATAGCAACCCTCGTTGGGTTTCCAAGGCTGTAAATCTTTACAGAAGCAAACTGCCTCAATTTCTGTGGAGTGGCTGGTAAGTTGAAATTTGGTTGCTGACCAGCCTTTTGGTCAGCAACCAAATGCCTTAACTACCATACCACCAGTGCTCCTTCATATATGCAAAAGAAGACATTATTTTACAGCATCAGAGGTAGGAATATCTGGGGGTCAATTTAGAATGTCAGTGGAGAGTTACTGATTCTGTATTTGGTATATGGTAATAAAACTATATATCCTTTCTTTCTTCTTTTACTTTCATGCTTTAGAAAAAAACTTTTTTTTGCTTTTCAGAAAAAACTAGAAAAGAAATGACAGCCAAAGGTTCTACAGGAATGGAAGTTCTGCTGTCAACATTGGAGGTAAATCATGAACAGGCTTTAATGATGTAACTAATAATACCAAACAGTACTGAAGAAAAAAAAAATGTAATATGTAAAATTTTTATCTTAGAGGTAAAGGCAGCTAATGAAAATTTGTTTTATGTTTTAAATTATCATTAGAGTGGTGATATGAATATTGTAATATGTTTTTATTGTAATATGTTTTAAGTGAATAAGTCTATTTCTCTGTGATTATAATGGTAAGCACAAATTTTAATCTTAACATGTTAATCTAATTGGTAATAGAAAATAAAACCCTAGTGGGAAATAAATCTTTAGTTTAAAACAAATAATTGAATTGAGAGTTATCATTTATTGTATTATGTTAGCTCTTACACATTTGTGATTTGTCCACAGATACTGGTTGAATAACTGTATTATGTTGATGATAATTATATTTCCATGCCAATGTAAAAGTTTTGGATGGGCTATCAGAATGCATTTTGAATTAGGATTATATATTTTACTCAGTGCAGTGTTAAGTACAGGGAATGAATTCATGTTCTTTGATAGAGGAAGTCTTAGCATCATGTGGTCATTTCTCCATACATTGATTTGTCACTTTAAAGTGATCTCAGTAAGAACATTAACACCTTTGTTTCTGAAGTCCAAATGGAAAAAAAAAAATAACCAACAATAAGAAGAAAATTTATAAAAAATAAGAGACTCGAGAAAGAAGTACCCCCTACTAAATATTATAAGCCCTGTTATAAAGCTTCAAGGGAGCTCTTGTGTAGTGCCTAAGGCATTTGACTGCTAACCAGAAGGCTGGGAGTTCAGACCTACAAGTCACTGCTCAGAAGGAAGATTGGGCAATCTGCTTCGATAGAGATACCACCTCGGAAACCCAAGGAGAGGTTGCTATGAGTTGAATCGACTTGACTGCAATGAGTTTGGTTTTTTTTGGTTTTATAAAGCTTCAATAGGTAAAATAGTTTAGAAATTATGCATAAGTAGACAGACATCAGTGTAACCGAAGAGAAAGTCCAAATGTAAATTAAAATTCTTGAGAGGAGTTAGTACTGTTTGATAGAGGTAGCATGTCAGATCAAACTCATTGCCATCGAGTTGGATCCTACTCAGAGCGCCCCTCCTCGGGTTTCTGAGGCCATATCACTATGGAAGTAGATTGCCCCAACCTTTGTTCTGAGGAGTGGCTAGTGGGTTTGAACCACCAGCCTTCCGGTTAGCAGTGAAATGCCTTAGGCACTGTGCCACCAGAGCTTCCTTAATAATTGAAGTTGGACAAATTGAGAGCTACCTTGCAAAGTATAAAATTGGATCTTTCTCACTTTCTATACCAAAATAAATTCCACATCAAGCAAAAATTTAAGCATGAAAATGAAATCATTAAAGTACAAGAGGAAGCAATGAGAGAAATTTTAAAATATTTAAAACATGGAAATCTTTTCCAGGGCTTCAAACTAGTTCATTCATGGCTGACAAAAGGAAATTGGGATGGACAGACCCAGATTCTCAAATTTTGGTGTTCTGGAACACTAACTGGAATGGGAAAAATTACAGTTTTAAAGCCCTGGAATGGAAGAGGCATAGTGAGCCCTTTCAGGAGTCTGATGTATAACACTGGATTATTGCTAGGACTGTGACATATTTGTGAGAGTGACACATTAAAGTAATGCTAAAAAACTATTGCATTGTAGGAAATTGCAGTCAGTGTCATGAGACAAAGTGTATGTGAGCTGCTGTGTGGAAAGTGAATTTGCTCTGTAAACTTTCACCCAAATCACACAAAAAAAAAAGAATGGAAAAAAAAAAGATGTGTTAAAAAAAAAAAAGTGGGCACTGTTGTTTTTGATTCAGCTGGTCAAGAAATTTGATTGCTATGAAATGTACAAGCTGCCCTTGTTTTCTAAGAGGGCGATTACATTTCTAGCAGGGCTTTGACCCGTAATTTTTTCCATTCCTTTGCACCCACATTTTAAAAGCTTGGGTCTTTTCCACTGTTGCTTCTTTGGCCATGAGTGAACTGGACTGAACCAATTTGAAGCCTTGGGATTTTCTAAATGTGAAAAATAGGAAAACAAAAACAAAAACAAAAACAAAACCAGTAGCTGTAAAAGAAAAGATTGGCAAATTCAAGCACATTAACAAAAATGGATTAAAAAAACACCACCATAAAAAAGTCAAAAGATACTTTGCAAACGGAGAAAGGAAGGTTTCAAATCCTATAGTCTCTTTAATATAAACAAAACTTTTATAAATCAGTAAGAAAAAAAATCAGTAACGCACTGGAAAAATGCATAAAGATTATGAACAGACATTTCCCAGAAACAGCAATACAAATGACACTTAAGGTTGAGCATCACTTTTATTAAGAGAAATATAACCGTAGTGTAGCATTGAAACATAGTCACGTATTAAATGAGCTGTCCAGGGTTTGGGAAATAAGTCTTCTAATTTTTGCTCATGCTTGGAGAGCAATTTGATTATCAAAATAAATGCTCATATTCTTTGATGCAGAAATTCTAGAAATTTATCCCACATATTATAGATATACTTGATTACATATGTGTGTGTGTGTGTGTGTGTGTGTATGTGTGTTGTTGTTATGTGCCGTTGAGTTGGACCTGACTCATAGCGACCCCTCCTGGGGTTTCCAAGGCAGTAACTCTATGGAAGTAGATTGCCCAACCTTCCTTCCGAGGAGTGGCTAGTGGGTTTGAACACCAGCCTTCTGATAAGCAGTCAAGTGCCTTGGGCACTACACTACCAGAGCTCCTATGTATGTGTGTGTGTGTGTGTGTGTATATATGGAGAGAGAATTATTTTTTTGTAATGTTTTTAATAGGAAAAGACTAAAACAACCTGAAAATCCATCAATAGGTGATTGATTATATAAATAGTAGAAAAGCCTTATAATGAAATATGTCATATAGTCCTTAAAATTAGTAAAGATATTTTTTTTTATTAATACGTGAAAATATCACAGTGATAGGGTGATAACTTTTGGAGAAAGAGATCTGCAAATAAACAAATATTTACATGCCTCATATATATGTTTGCATAGTATCTTTAGAATGTTGCAGTAGAAACTGATCAAGTGACTACTTTTAGAGAGGGGAGCTAGGTGACTGAATGCCTTATAATGTCTTTTAAACTTTGATTCATTTAGTTATATAATATATTTGATAGAAAGTTGATGAATTCAAATAATTTTTATAATAATGTTAATATTAAAATAATTGCTAAAAAAATCTGTACAAATTCTTAAGCGCAAGAAGAGACTAGAATAAGTGAGAATAGTGGAAATCTGAATACATTTGTTCTTAGAGAAATGTGAAAGATCATCTGTAAATTGTTGGTAGTACCCAACAGGTAGAAAAAGATTGGGAATCACAAATTTACAATGTTTTAATAAATGTATTTCAGAACACGAAAGATCTTCAGACTACACTAAATATCTTAAGCATTCTTGTTGAGCTGGTATCAGCTGGTAAGTTTTTGTTTTTTTTTGGTCCAGCTTCTGTTAGTAAACAGTGATCAACAGTATATCATGTACTTTATTGGGAATTTTCTGATACTCACATAGACGCTGTATGAGTATTGGGATTTAGAAACTGTCATTCTCTTTCATAGTTGCTGCGTTTGTGATGTCTTGAGTATCCCTCAAACTGCCCCTGTAATCTGTATTTTAGAGCAATGAACCTAGAATTTAGGCATCATGTATGTTTACTCTTCATGTGCCATTTTCTAACTAAAATAAATGAGATAAAATGAGTTTTGAGGGTATTTGATTTTAGCAGTCGTCACTTTGAAGGTTATCGAATGCTAACAAGCTGTGGTACTTAATGTGTTATGGGAGGCCTTGGCTGTTATTAAAAAAATTATTTTAAAAATTTTTAGGTGGAGGTCGAAGAGCTAGTTTTTTAGTCGCCAAAGGTGGTTCACAAATATTGTTACAGTTACTGATGAATGCAAGCAAAGAATCTCCCCCAAATGAAGAGTTAATGGTTCAGATTCATTCTGTTCTTGCAAAGATTGGGCCAAAAGGTAAGGGTTTCACTTGTATGATTATTGAATCTGGAACCATCTTTGTAAACCATCTGTCCTGAAACTACTAAGTGTTTTAAATCTAAGATGCTACTGCTTTTTCTTGATCTTGGTAAAGGAATGCTTTTTACAATCAACTTGTGACCTGTAAGAATTAAGTATCCAAAATTCATAATTTGCATGTGGTAGCAAAAGGAAGAAAAGTGTTTCAAAATCACAGATATGCCTGGATGCGTGTACATATGCTTGTATATGCTTGTGTGTGGATATTGTTGAGGCTAGAAAGAGGGAGAATGGTTTGAGGAACATGAAACTGAAATGTGCCACTGCTTTTCATTAATAGTTGTATTTGCTGCATAATTGTTTCTCAGTGTTCAGGAAATTTACAGTCTAGTTAAAAAGGGCAGAATAGACATGAAAAATTATTAGACTATAGTAGTAACACATGCACAAATTTTAAAAAAATGCAAATTGAGGAAACATAGAATAAAGAACAAAAAAAAAAGCTTAATTAGGTAGGTTAGTGGAGAAAGGTATCCTTTTGGTCCAACCTAAGTTCAGCTTATAATTCTGCCTGCACGAAGATTAAAATGATTTCCTAAAAAAAAGTTCATACCACTTCTTAGTGGAAATTTTGGTTACCCAAATTACATTTGGGTTTT
>NW_006921592.1:22041592-22053863 GCF_000298275.1 Orycteropus afer afer | reverse complement strand
AAATTCTTCTGCTAGTTGGGGTTTAGTCTACTTCTGTATCCTTCCCTTCAAGGCTCAGGGGTCCAAGATTATCTTCTGTGTCTGTGTCAATTGGTTTCCCTTGTCTTTGTTGAAGAGGGTCTGTGCAGTCCTTCTGCCTAGTCCGCCATCTTGCTGGAACTCCTGGGTTTTAGTTTTTGAAATACTCTGTTAAAATGATTATTTAAAACAGTGAAGTTATATGTGTACGTAGTTTATGTATGTCTCTGTATTTCATACATATCTTTATCTATTATACAAATATTTAAATAGTACTTTTAGTAGTGTTGTTTTACAAAAACCATCCCTGAGATGACTTTAATTTTCCAGATATCCTTAGGACCTTAAGATTTAAACATTTGTTGTTGTTGTTATGTGCCGTCGAGTCAGACCCGACTTACAGCGACCCCTCCTTGGGTTTCCAAGGCAGTATCACTATGGAAGTAGATTGCTCAACCTTCCTTCTGAGGAGTAGCTGGTGGGTTTGAACCGCCAACCTTCTGGTTAGCAGTCAAGTGCCTTAGGCACTATGGGCACTGCCTATAAGGGGAAGGCTCTCTCACTTGCTCTGGAGAAAGATCCTTGTCTCAGCTACGATAGCCCTGACATTCCTTCTTTATTCCTTGGTGATCTTCACATGGCCTCTCTGCTTGCCCCTGCTGTTTGTATTTCCTTCTGTGTCTAATCTACTCTTCTCATAGCTCATAAATGAATAGGCTTAGGGGACACTCTACATTGATATGACCTCATTAACAACAAAGAAAATGCTATTTCCAAATGGACAGGAGGTAAGTTTCCAACACATATTTTTGGGGACACATTTCAATCCATAACAGGAACTTTTTATAATATTTGCTGGTTTATTTTCTGTGTAAACTATTAGTCTTTCTATTCTTTTATAAGCCTTAAAATAATATGGTTCATACCAAAACCAAAAACCAAACTCACTGCCATCGAGTTGTATCCACTCATAGGGACCCCTCCTTGTATTTCCAAGGTGGTATCACTACGGTAGTAGATTGCCCAGTCTTCCTTCCAAGAAATGGCTGGTGGGTTTGAACCTCCAGCTTTCTGGTTAGTAGTCAAATGATTTAGTAAATAAATAATATTGTAATGAACATTTAGATTCTTTACTATTATCCTTAACTGTGATATGGTGTTCCTGGGAAAGATTTTGAACCGGCGAGCCTTACGTACATAGTGGATCATTTAAGTTGTTCCTTTCATGACAGTATAAATGTCAGTGTCCTTTGCCCACTTCCTTCTTTCTCTATCCCCCCACCTGTCCCTCAGTACAGGCAGTCCTCAGGTTACGAACCAGTTCTGTTTCTAAGTCTGCCTTTAAGTTGAATTTATATATAACTTGCTTAGTATGTAGTGTCAGCCAGTCAGATGTTTGTCTTAGTATATAGTATATGTTTCTTTGCATAAAAAATACTAAAGCACTTCAGATACACTAAAACATCTTTAACGTGATACAGTAGTAATAATAAGAATAATATTGTTTTGATGCATGTTGCACAGTAGTACCCATTTGTTATTATGAACATTGTATGTACCTTGAATTTTTAATATAATAGGCTTTACAGAGGTTAGTTCGTAGCTACGGGTTGTGTGTAAGTTGCACGTTCATAATGATTGCCTGTACGTTCCTTCAAGGTAGTTTTCAAAAATATAAGGAGTACTTTAAAAATCATACAACAAAAATGATTCCAACTTTAATTGTTTTAGGACAGCTATATATTTGATACATGAGTTCATAACATAAATTTAAAATACTGTTTTATGATACTTCTTTTAAAAGTTTCATATAAATTAATTGCTTTTTCCTTTTTTAAACAGACAAAAAGTTTGGAGTGAAAGCTAGAATTAATGGAGCTCTGACTATAACCCTGAATTTGGTCAAACAGAATTTGCAGAATCATCGCTTGGTTCTACCTTGTCTTCAGCTTTTAAGAGTATATTCTGCTAATTGTGAGTATTTCAGAGCAGCTTTTGATTAACTCTCTGTTGTGAAATTATACGAAATGAAAAATGTAAAGTATTATAATTCCAGAAACCTTCAAAATTTGTGACAAGAAGGAATTTAATATGGATGCTTGTAGTTCCTACCCCAGATATCACAGAAGGGATGTGGAGTGTGAAGGTGACTTGACAGAATCTTGAGAGCTCTCATTAATTTCTACAAAGTACTGTAGTGAAGGGGTGAGTAGGAGCCTGTGGGAAAGAAATGGGAGAATATGAGGGTATTGGCAGCTGGAAAACTGAGAAGGAAGGCATGGGATAGCATAGTCACCTGAGAAGTGGCAGAAGAAAAAACAAATAGTATAGGAGCTGCTGAGGAAGCTGGCAGGAAGAGGGGTCACAGAGAGAGTCTCATTTGAGATGTTGCCCTGAACACACATTCTCATGAGATGTGAATTTTCTTTTCTATTCTCTATGGCATTGGAGTGGTTAAGGAAAGAACCGAAAATTGAAACTGTAGAATGTGGTAATAGCTGTGAAAACTGGAACCTCTATAAGGTGAAAATCTGTCAAGAGAAGGAGCACTCAAATATTTTCCACTAACAGAATATGGGAGTGGTAAGACTGCATCCTGTCAAAGGTGGAAAACTTGTGGGACTTGGAAAAACAAAACAGTCCGTTGAGTTCTGGCTCTCACAAAATATCATTAGAAAATAATGAAAGGGCTCGATAAATATGTGTGTGTGTGTATGTGTATGTATGTGTAAATGTATATATGCATATATTTATTTACATATATACATTTGTTGTTGTTAGGTGCCATGGAGTCCATTCACATATATACATACACATGTGTATATGTATATGTATACACTCATGCCTCCTCACACCTCTTGACAATATGGGTAGTACAAATGGTTAAGCTCTCAACTACTAGCCAAAAAGGTTGGTAGTTTGAACACATCCAGAGGCACCTTGAAGACTGGCTTGGTGATTTTCTTTTTTTTTTTGTAGTTTTTTTTTTTTAGGATTTGGGTGAAGATTTACAGAGTAAATTCACTTTTCATACAGCAGTTCACATATACTTTGTCTCATGTCATTGACCAAAATTTACAATGCAGCAGCTCCCCTCCCACTTCCTCCCCATAGTTACCTCCTCCCAGTGTCCATCCCTTCATACTCTTCTGCACCCTGAGCTATCTCCCTGTGCATAAGCAGCCCTTCCTTCTCCCATGATTGTTCTCTCCAGGGCGTGTGTCTACTTGAGGTAAATGGTTAACTCACATGCCTGTACTTTGTTTGGCTGGAAACCACAGTTGTGGGTTCAATTCCAGACCTGAAGGGCAGCTAGGGGCCATAGTCTCAGTGGTTACACCAGGCTCCATTGGACCAGCAAACCTGGTCCCCACCTTCTTCTTCTTTTTTTTTTTTTTTTGCCTCCAAATGATTTTGAGTTTTGTACCACATTGTTCTCCCTCTTTATGCAGGATCTCCTACATCCCTTCCAAGTGGATGGCAGTGGTAGCTGGGCACCATCTAGTTCTTCTGGTCTCATAGTTGTATAGGTTGCAGATCGGATGGTGTACCAGTCGCTAGGACTGATAGTTTCCATTAATTTTGGTTTTCTTCTTTCTTCTTGACGAGGAGAGACCCGTTGTTGCATCTAGATGGCAGCTTCCTAGCTTTTAAGGTCCCAGTCGCTACTCGCCAAAGTAGTAGGTGGAACAATGTTTTGTATAGTATGTTATGCCAATTGAGCTTGATGTCCCCTGTGACTATGGTCCCAAGCCCGCAGGATCAACTACTCGGTCCCTCTGGGTAGCTGGCTGTGACCAAGTAATGACCATAACCTTGCCCCTTGTCAGCTCTACTATACACCTGGGAATTCTGATCATTCACATGAACTTATAGGCCCATTGTCTGCCAACCCTGTATATGATCTTGGATACACTCTCCATTTAGACATACCTAATTGTTTAGCTTGTTCACCCATCTATCCGTCCCTATACCCATGTTTGCTTTCACTGACAACTCAGTACTGTATATGCAAAGGGGTTCATATTTGTTGTCTGTACTGCCCATGGAACCCTCTTTGTCTTTCTCATCCTCAGTGCTGCCATATTGGTCACTCACATTTGGTACATTGCCCTTCTCTTCACCCAAATCAATATTTATCTCTATCTATCTAACAGCATTCCCTCCCCTTCCCTCCCACCCCTGGTAACCAACAAAGAAAATGTCCTCCAATATATAAACCTTTCCTTAACTTTTACAATAACGGACTAATACAATATTTGTCCTTTTGTGACTGACTTATTTCGCTCAGCATAATGTCCTCCAAGTTCATCCACGTTATGCGGTGTTTTGCAGATTCTACATTATTCTTTAGCATTGCATAGTATTCCATTGTGTGAATGTACCAAAGTTTGGTTATCCATTCCTCAGTTGTTGGACATCTAGGTTGTTTCCAAGTTTTGGCTATTGTACATAGTGCTGCGATGAACATCGGTGTGCATATATTTGTTCTTGTTATGGCTCTCACTTCTTTAGGGTATATACCTAGTAATGGGATGGCTGGGTCAAATGGTATTTGTATTTCCAACTTTTGCAGGAATTGCCATACTGCTTTCCACAATGGTTGTACCATTTTACAGTCCCACCAGCAGTGTAAGAGAGTCCTAATCTCTCCACAACCTCGCCAGCATTTGTTATTTTCTGTCTTGTTGAACTTTGCTACTAGTGCTGGAGCAAGATGGTATCTCATTGTTGTTTTGATTTGCGTCTCTCTAATAGCTAATGATCGTGAGCATTTCTTCATGTTTGTTGGCCACTTGAATATCCTCCTTGGTGAAGTGTCTATTCATGTCTTCTGCCCATTTTTTAATTGGATTGTTTGTCTTTCTGTTATTGAGGTGTTGTAGTGTTCTATAAATTCTAGAGATAAGTCTCTTGTCAGCTATGTTATTACCAAATTGGTGATTTTCTTTTGAAAGATCACAACCTTGAAAAGCATACGGAGTGGTTTGTGCTCTGCACACATGGGGTCTCCATGAGTCACAATCAGCTCAACAGCACCTATTTTCAGAGGACAATAGTGTTACACATTTAAATGACATTTATATAATGAAAAATAAAGTAAGAAAGTGAATTAGATACCTAACCAAAGAAGTTAGGAACAGAGCAATAAATATAAGGAAGTGAGAAATATAGGAAAGAAAAGAATAAAAAGCTTTACATTAGAAAATAGGAAAATAACGTATTAAAAATAATAAAATTGCATTGGTTTAAAAAAAGCATACACGTAACTTAGAAGGGATATTGTAGTAATTAACAGATGTAGAGGAAATTAAAATCATGTATTTGATGGTGTTTTATTGAATTAACCACTAGAAGGCTAGAAAATGTTTTATCTATGATTTTGTTAATACTGTTTATTCATAGTTGAAAATTTTGAGCAGAAGTAATTTTAAGTAATTGCTTGCATGTTTCATGTGAAAAACTAAAATTGTTCCCTCTTTTTCATACTATACTTGCTTTAGTGAAGATCCTCATTGCCTGTTACCTAGAGCCCAGCTTCCTAATGTGTTCTGTAAATCCATCTTTCCCAGAGTAGTGTGTGTTCTGACCCTGTATATTTAAAAAACAAATTCCAACAGGTTTTGAAGGACTAAGGGGAGAGGTGGGCTCGAGGAGGAAGTAGAAATTAAACAGAAGAACAACAAACAAAACAGAAAGCAAATCTGATGTTTTGTCCCTTTTGGGTGATTCTTGGTAGCTGAAAGAATTAATTTATAGAGCCCTTCATAATTTCTTTCTTGGCTTCTTTTCCCATCTCATCTTCCTGTTTTGTGTGCCTTTGTCTGATACAACATACTTTAACAACATGTAACTAACTGCTCATACGTGTGGTGTTTTGTTTTCTGTGCTGTTGTCCATGTTACCCCTATCTCCAGAGATATCCCAGATCCACATCCTCCCCTTCATTTCAGCTCCTTTCCTAGCTGACACCTACTCTTAAAAATTGAGTCTAAGCATTGTCTTCTCCATAAATGCCTTCTGTTCTACTCTGGATATGGGTTCCTCAGTGGTGTAGCCTAAGTAACTACAGTTCTTAATCTATTTAGAAAGTAATATAGTAATTGCATGTTTATTTTTTCTGTCATTCTTCTCTACACTCATTCTCTAAATGCAGATTGTTTATTTTTGACTCGAGTACACACGTTCCGGTATTTAAAAGAGTTTACTAAAATAAATAAATGATGCAACTTATATATTTTTTATAACTTTTTTTCCCTTTTTTTCATATTACTTGTTTCAGAATTTCTTTTACAACTTTCCATAAAAAAAGCAAGATAAAAAAATCCTCTCTTTGAGTGATTGGCTAAGATAGATCTCACGAGTGACTTAACTTCACATTTATTGAACAGTTTGTATATGTTTGTGGCTATGTATCTCACTCACTAAATGTGTACATGTTTTAGTTACTGAAGTTTTTAAATCATTTTACATCTTTTTTTTCCCACAGCTGTGAATTCAGTATCCTTAGGGAAAAATGGAGTTGTGGAACTGATGTTTAAAATTATTGGACCATTTAGCAAGAAGAATTCAGGTCTTATGAAGTGAGTAAATGTTTTGATGTAAATAGAGGTTAGCTGTGTAATTCTGAGTCTCATTATCTTGATCTGTATAATAAGAGGCTGAATTAAATTGTATCTAGGGTCCTTTCTTAGTTCTTAAATAGTAATTATATTATCATAAAGATTTTCTTTTGTGCAAATTTTAACCCTCAAATATATATCAAAATCAGAATATATTAAATTCATTAAATAAAGTTTATATAAATTTAGATTTTATATTTATTATATAACTACAGTTTTTACATTATAAAGTTATATTTACTATATTATTTTTGTATTTATATAAATATAATATTTTATATTAACATTTTTAGATACTATAAATAAGAGGAAAAAAATCATTTGTAGAGTGTCATTCATTTAGAAACATTTATTGAGTGCCTATTATGTTTCTTACCCAGCTTTGCAGTGTTTTAATAACTACTTTCTTCATTTTCATGATTAGCCGAACAAGTCTTAAATTTATACATTTCTGTTTTGTCATAATTGTGTTACTCTTTTTTTTTTCTTATCTTGAGATAGGTATTTTTATTCATAGGTCTTTCAACCTTAGAAAATAAAAGCAGTTTCCAATCACTAGATTATATTTAACATTTTCTTCAGTGATATCAGGGTCATTTTATTTTAGAAATCCTTTTTCATGGAATTTTTTAAATACACATAAAAAAATAGAGTGAATATCATATCATATTGCTTTACACTAAACATATTGAATTGATTACATTAATTATTTGTATTATACCCAACAATCTGCCACTTTTGTTTAATTTACTCCTCCTTTACACTTCTGTTTGTTTTTACTGGGATGTTTTAAAGCAAATCCTAGATGTGATTAATGTGTATCTTTTTTTTTTCCCCCTGCATATCAAACCTAGATATTATATAATTTCCCCTACATATGTCAATATATAGCTGTAATAAATAAGTATTTTAAACATAATATTATAATTATACCTAACAAAATTATTTATTCCTTAATACAATTTAAAATCCATTCTGCATTGAATTTTTTCCAGTTGTCTCAAAATTGCTCTTTTACAGTTGGCTTGCTTGGTTCAAAATCTAGACTTTATTCCTCATATTTAGGAAATTTCCAAACATACATGAAAGTAGGAAGAATAGTGTAATGAATCCTGATATGATACATGATACCAGAAAGCACCTAATTAAAAAAAATTAGCAATATTCTGCCATTTTATCTATTATTCCTTTTTTAAAAATTTTTGTTTTTTTAAGTATTTTAAAGGAAATATTAGGCATTCTGGTAGCGTAGTGCCTAAGGCACTTGACTGTTAACCAGAAGGCTGGCGGTTCAAACCCACCAGCCACTCCTCGGAAGGAAGATGGGGCAATCTACTTCCGTAGTGATACTGCCTCGGAAACCCAAGGAGGGGTCGCTATGAGTCGGGTCTGACTTGACAGCACATAACAACAACAACAACAACAGCAACAACATCATTAATAGTCCCTCCAGTTTTGTTTTATTTGTTGAAGGACCTTAGGGTTGATATGTCTTGTAAAATGTGCCACATTCTGGATTAGAATGACTACATTCTTGGGTTATTTAACATGTAGATATACCCCTCATATTTTCTGTAGACTGATAGAGCTAGAGCTCTGATTATATTTGGGTTCTCTTTTTTTGGGTTGGGGGAGTATCAGAATGATTTCATCAGTAGTCCTGTAAACTTAAAAGATTGTTGTGTTTAAGTGATCTATCCATTATAAATGTTCCCATCAACTTTTCATTGACTGAGCAGTTTTTTTAATCACATTGCATATGTCCATTGATTAGGGATTGCAAAAAGTGAAGTCTTCTTTTCTCATTCTTTCTATATTTATTATCTGTAATTCTTTAATAAAGAAGAACTTTTCCACATCAACTATTTTTTTAAATTTTACTCTTCAATGAATAGGATTCAGAACATTTCCAGTCTTTTCAACCTTTCTTAATAAAGGTAAAAAAGTTTGATTGAACTCTTCTTCAAAATTAGAGCTCACTTGAACATATATTAAAACATTTAGTGAAGTAGCTCAATATATTTACTTAGCAGAGATACCCTAGATCATCTGATAAAATGTAACAAGACAAAGGAAATCATTGCATCACAATTAGTACAGTATAGAATAATACGTCTTTACCTCTAGGCTTTTGACAGGAAGGAATTTACTTAACTTGTTATGCTGCAGTATCCTGTTTGTGAAATGATCTTATTAATGCCTACAGCATAAGGTTGTTTTGAGTACTTAATGAGATGATTCTTATAATTAATATGGTGTGTACAGGCATACCTCATAGATATTGTGGGTGTAGTTCCAGACCACTGTAATAAAGCAAATATAAAGTGAGTTAGGAACTTTCTGATTTCCTAGTGCATATAAAACTTACGTTTATACTATACTGTAGTATTTAGTATGCAATAGCATTATGAAAAAGTTTGAAATACTGTGAGAATTACCAAAGTGTCACACAGCGACACAAAGTGATGAGCACATACTGTTGGAAAAAAGTTGCTGACAGACTTGCTTGATGCAGGGTTGCCACAAACTTTTAATTTGTAGAAAATGCATTATCTGTGAAGTGCAAAAAAGTAAAGTACAATAAAACAATGTGTGCCTGTGTATTAATGTAATGTGGTTAGTATAGGGGATCTGTGTAGTAATGTGGGTCTGAGTGAATCCCAGCTAACACTAAACTATATTCTTTTTCTTTTTTTCCACTATACCATTCCTGCCCTTGATCTTTAAAGCACTTCATAATTTATTGTTTATCTAGTGGTTATGATCTTGTACTTATGATCTAGCCTACCCATTTTAACCAAGTTACGAAATTGAATATACAGTGTTTCTAGAAGTAATGGAACATTTCAAAAATATTTTAGGGTGTCTTTTTAATATACCACATGGGTTATATCCAAAACCACGTTGAAATCAGTGGATCTCAAACTTCAGCAAAAGAGTGTAATTATCTAAATAACCCTTTCATTCTTTTTTTCTATGTCTAGTTTAAAAAATAAACTAAGTCTTTATTTTTACTTTAAAAAAATAAACCGTTGTTCAAACATTATTATCTTGGTTTCTTGCCATTTTTAGTAATCAGAGGGTTCATTCCACTAATTAACTAAAATAACCTCCAGACAACCAGAGCTTTCTTCCACAGTATCCTGCATTTACTGGGAAGCTGAGGGAGATCATTTATGTTTGAGGCATGATGCTTCCCTTTGGGATTTCCTCACCTTTCTAATACCAGCTTTTGGTTTTAAACACTGTTAATTCAGAAGGAAGCAAATCAGAAAGTTTATATTGATTGTTAGAATGATATTGGTAAACTCATTTCTGAGTATGTGAGGAGAAAACTCTCTATTATAAATGTTGAAAGTATCCAGTGTGGGAAATACTCAGATTAGAATAATACAAGGGCATATAAATTATTGATACTGAGAGATTTTAGTCAGTTAACATAATACAAACTAGGTATATCAGTATATATAATGTTTTAAAATTCTTTTTTAGCTTTTATATTGTAAATTTGTACTGGCTTATATTTGTTACACATTTTAAAATTTCCTTTGTTCTTAAGTTTTTTTTTTCAAATGCCTTTTAATAATGTTTTGGCAAAAATATAAAGATGGCTTTGCACCAAACTTTATAATTACTTTTAATTCTAGTGGAGCTATGGAATATGTATGATGGACTTTGAAGTCAGAAAGAACTGGGTCATATCTCAGCTTTACCAGTGTTGAATAAACAGCAACAGAATTGTAGTTTTAGGTTTAGAAACTGTCAGAAACATTTTGGTTTGGTTCAAACATTTTATATGCAGCTATCAGTTCTGGTAGCATAGTGCCTAAGGCACCTGACTGCTAACCAGAAGGCTGGCGGTTCAAACCCACCAGCCACTCCTCGGAAGGAAGGTTGGGCAATCTACTTCTGTAGTGATAGTGCCTCGGAAACCCAAGGAGGGTCTCTATGAGTCGGATCTGACTCAATGGCACATAACAACAACAACATCAGCAATGAGAGAGATGTTTTTGAAGATACTATTATAGCATTTATAATTTTGAAGAATAGAGAGTTAATTATAGTTGGGAAAATTCTGAGTTCATTGCCGGTTCAGTTATATTTTAAGTGATTAATATAAGTAATTACTAGTAGAATTTGTGATCTTCCACTGTATCTTACATTAGATGTGTTTTTTTTTTTTTTTATGCTTCGTTACCTAAAAAGTCTTTCACAAACTTTTACTTCTATTTCTACATAGAGGTTAATGTTGGGGGCAGTGGTGATTCAGTGGTAGAATTCTCACCTTTCATGCAGGAGGCCTTGGTTTTGATTCCTGGCCAGTTCACCTTGTTCCTAGCCACTGATCGTCTGCACTGTCATTGGAGGCTTGCCTTTTGCTATGACGCTGAACAGGTATTAGCAGAGCTTCCAGACTAAGGTGGACTAGGAAGAAAGGACTGATGATCTACTCCCGAAAATCAGCCAGGGAAAACCTGTGGATTACAGTGGTCTGGTACACAAATAAGGGGCTCTAGTAGCACAGTGCCTAAGGCATCTGACTGCTAACCAGAAGGTTGGTGGTTCAAACCATCAACCACTCCACAGATGCAAGACTGGGCAATCTACTTTTGTAAAGATTTACTGCCTCAGAAACCCACAGAGGGTCACTGTGAGTCAGAATTGACTTGACATCAGTAGGTTTGGTTTTTGGTTTTGATGTACAACCAAGCATGGGACAGTGTAAGACTGGGCAGCATTTTGTTCTGTTCCCTACAGGGTCACCACGAGTCAGAGGATGACTCAGTGATAGCTAACAACAGCAATGTTTTAGACAGGTCATGACAGACTGTAGTAAAACAGGTTGACAAGTAGAGACTTGTTACATTGAATGGTAGAACAATATACGGAGGAGTCTGTCATTTACTGTAGAGAACACATGCTTAATTCAGTGAATTTGGAGAACTCCTTAATGTGTTTAATCAGCATATCATTTAGTTCCTTGGTGAGTAAATATTTAGTCTCAGCATTCTTATTGCTTATTAAATGGAAGAGAGTTATTACTCTGTACCTTATTAAAGAAAATGCCATAGGAATAGGGATTTACTTCAGTTTCTTTTATTTTAAACCTGATTGCTTCAGTCTTTTAAAAATACCTTATAGTATACAGTCAACATACAATGCATTGCACATATATAAGGTGTGCAATTTGATAAGAATTGACATATGCAGGGTTGAGTAGCAGTAGGCAGAATGCTGAGGCCCCATAATACTTCTGGAACTCACAAAAATGTTTAAATATTTAAAAATAATAGTATTTTTTTAATGTGGGATATATGTATAAGAGCTCTGGTGGTGTAGTGCCTAAGGCGTTTATTTGACTGCTAACCAGAAGGTTGGCGGTTCAAACCCACCAGCCACTCTGTGGAAGGAAGACTGGGCGGTCTACTTCCATAAAGATTTACCACCTTGGACACCTAAAGGGGTCACTATGAGTCTGAATTGACTCGATGGCAGTGAGTTTGTTTAAATATATAGGAGCTCTGGTAGCGTAGTGCCTAAGGCACTTGACTGCTAACCAGAAGGCTGGCGGTTCAATCCCACCGGCCACTCCTCGGAAGGAAGATGGGGCAATCTACTTCCATAGTGAT
>NW_006921592.1:22007793-22041479 GCF_000298275.1 Orycteropus afer afer | reverse complement strand
TGTTGTTGTTAGGTGCTGTCGAGTCATCTCTAACTGATAGCGACCCTGTGCACAGCAGAATGAAACACCACCCGGTCCCGCACCACCTTCTCAATCCCTGCTATACCAAGCATGACATCCTTCTCCAGGCAATGGTCCCTTCTGACAACATGATCAAAGTAGGTGAAATAAAGTCTGGCCATTCTCGCTTGCAAGGAGCATTCCAGCTGCACGTCTTCCAGGACAGATTTGTTATTTTATTTGTTATTTTAGCAGTCCATGGTACTTTTACCATTCTTTGCCAGCACCGTAACTCAAAAGCATCAATTCTTCGGTCTTCCTTATAATTTGTTCAGCTCTCACATGCATTTGAGGAGATTGAAAATAACATGGCTTGTGTCAGGAGCCGCTTAGTCCTCAGGGAGACATTTTTGCTCTTCAGCACTTGAAAGAGGTCCTTTGCAGCCGACTTGCCCAGTGTTGTATGTCATCTGATGTCTTGACTGCTGCCTTCCTTGGCGTCGATTGTAGAACCAAGCAATGTGAAGTCTTTGACAGTTTCAATCTTTTCTTCATTTATCATGATGCTGCTTAGGTCCAGTTGTGAGAATTTTTGTTTTCTTTATATTGAGATGTAATCCGTACTGCAGACTGTATTGTTCAGTCTTCGTCAGTAAGTACATCAAGTCATCCTCACTTTCAGCAAGCAAAGCTGTGTCGTCAGCGTATTGCAGGCTAATGATTCTTCCTCCAATCCTGATTCCACATTCTTCTTCATATAGTTCAGCTTCTCAGATTATTTGCTCAGCATATAGATTGAATAAGTATGGTGAAAGGATACAACCCTGATGCACTCCCTTCTTGATTTTCAACCATGCAGTATCCCATTGTTCTGTTTGAATGACAGCCTCCTGTTCTATGTACACGTTCTTCATGAGTACAATTAAGTGCTCTGGAATTCCCATTTTTCTCAATGTTATCCATAATTTGTCATGATCTACACAATCAAATGCCTTTGTATAGTCAATAAAACACAAGTAAATGTCTTTCTGGTATTCTTTGTTTTCGGCCATGATCCATTTGATATCAGCAGTGATATCCCTTGTTTCATGTCCTCTTCTGAGTCCAGCTTGCATTTCTGAAAGTTCCCCATCAATATATTGTTGCAAACATGTTTGAATTATCTTCAGCAAAATTTCATTTGAGTGCTATATTAATGATATTGTTTGATAATTTCCACATCTTGTGGTTTACCTTTCTTTGGAATGGATACAAATATGGATCTCTTCCAGTTAGTTGGCCATGTAGGTGTCTTCTAAATTTCTTGGCATAGATGAGTAAGTAACTCCAGCGGAGCATCCATTTGTTGAAACATCTCAATGTGTATCTCATGAATTCCTGGAGCCTTGTTTTGTTTTTTTTTGCCAATTCCTTCAGTGCAGCTTCGAATTCTTCCCTCAGTACCATTGGTTCCTGATCATGTACCACCTCCTGAAATGAATGAACATTGACTAGGTTTTTTTTTTGGTACAGTGACTCTGTGTATTCCATCTTCTTTTGATGTTTCCTGCATCATTCAGTATTTTGCCCATAGAATCTTCCAGTATTGCAACTTGAGGCTTGAATTTTTTCATCGGTTCTTTCAGCTTGAGAAATGTATAGTGTATTCTCCCTCTTTTGGTTTTCTAACTCCAGGTCTTTGCACATTTCATTATAATAACTGACATTGTCTTCTCCAGCTGCTCCTTGAAATCTTCTGTTCAGCTTTCTTTTAATTGTTATTATTTTTATTTTTAGTGCTTGTTGTTGTTGTTGTTGTTATATGCCGTCGAGTTGGACCCGACTCATAGCAACCCCTCCTTGGGTTTCCAAGGCGATATCACTATGGAAGTAGATTGCCCATCCTTCCTTCCAAGGAGTGGCTGGTGGGTTTGAACCACCAGCCTTCTGGTTAGCAGTCAAGTACCTTAGGTACTACGCTACCAGAGTTTCTTTTTAAGGCATATGAAAAACAGTTCTCTTTTTTTTCACTTTCAATATTTGTAGCAGTCTGACTTGGCATCTCTTCAAGAAGGGAATCTCAATAGGATATGGAAAGTGCTTATGGCAGCCCAAAGAATGGCAGGCCAGCTGGACCACAGAAACTGCTCTGTTCAGCTTTTTATTTTTTTAAATGAATGCTACACCACCCTTCTTCAATTTGTCATTCCTGGCATAGTTGATCATATGTTCGTCTGATTCAGAATGGCTAAAACCAGTCTATTTCAGCTGTAATGCCTATGATACCGATCTTTATGCGTTCCATTTCATTTTTTTTTTTTTTTTAATTGTGATTTGGGTGGGATATAATCAAGATCATATTTTGGCTCTTCTGGACCTAATTGTCCTCAGCGTCAACTTGAACTTGGATGTAAGCAGTTGATGGTTTATTCCATAACCAACTTCTGGCTTTGTTTTGACTGAAGATAATGAGCTTCTTCACTGCCTCTTTCCTCCTGTGTAATTGATCTGATTTCTGTGTATTTCATCTGTCAATGTCCACATGTTTAGCTGCCCTTCATGTTGCTGAGAAAAGGTATTTGCAATGAATAAGTCATTAGCCTTGCAAAATTCTGTCTTGTGATCTCTGGCATCATTTCTATCACCAAGGCCTTATTTTCCAGCCACTGGTGATTGTTCTTTGTTTCCAACTTTCTCATTCCAACCACCAGTAATAATTAATACATCTTGATTGCATGTTTGATCAGTTTGATCAATTTTTGACTGCATAAGTTCGTAACAGTCTTCAGTTTCCTGATGTTTAGCTTTGGTGGTTGGTGTGTAAATTTGAATAATAGTATTAACTAGTCTTCCTTGTATAGATAATATCTGATCACTGACAGCATCGTACTTCAAGATAGATCTTGAAGTATTCTTTGTGACTATGAATGCCATGTTGTTCGTCTTAAATTATTATTCCCAGTGTAGTAGATCATGTGGTTGTCTGATTCACAATGGCCAAAAGCAGTCCATTTCAGCTCACTAATGCCTCAAAAAGAAAAAAAGAAAAAAAAGAAAAACCAACCCAAACTCATTGCCATCAAGTTGGTTTTGACTCATAGTCTAGGATATCAATTTTTATGCATTTCATATAATTTTTGACAACTTTTAATTTTTCTAGATTCATACTTCGGACAGTCCATGTTCCTGATTATTAATGGATGTTTGCAGCTATTTCTTCCCTTTTTGAGTGATGCCATATCAGCACATGGAAGTCCCAAAAACTTAACTCCCTCCAAGTCATTAAGATCAATTCTACTTTGAGGAGGCAGCTCTTCCCCAGTAATATTTTGAGTGCCTTCCAACCTGAGGGGCTCATTTTCTGGTGCTATAGCAGAGTTTCAGGTCTTCTGATAAAGTTTCTCAATAATATATGAGACAGTGTTTCAGTGGTATTCAAAAGGCTTTCACTGGCCAATAATTTGAGAAATGAATGGCCCCTTCATTCTTCTGAGTCTGTTTTAGTGTGGAAGCTCCACTGAAACCTGTCCCATGGGTGACTCTGCTGGTATTTGAAATACTGGTGATATAGCCTCCAGCCTCACAGCAACACACAAGCCCCCGCATTACAACAAACTGAGAGACAGGTGGTAGAGAAGGCTTCCTGGACGTGTAAAAACCCATGAAACTATGAGCACAATCAAGATAATGAGTATTTCCAACTTTCTCAAAAGTTTTATTGTACCCCATTTTACTCACTCTTTTCTGCCCTTCCCTGATCTCTCTCTTTTTGTTTCTAGGCAGCCTCTCTTCTGCTTTCCTTCACTATAGATTATTTTGTATTCTCAGTAATTTTACATAAATGAAATAATCTAGTATATACTCTTTTTTGTGATATGATTTATTTTATGAATTATTATTTTGAGCTTCACGTACATTGTTGCATGTATCATTAGTTTATTCCTTTGAATTATGGAATAGCAGTCCCTTTTCTTTTTATTTTTTATTGTGATTTGGGTGAAGATTTATAGAGCAGATTCACTTTCCATACAGCAGTTCACATCACTTTGTCTCATGACATTGACCATAGTTTGCCACAATGCAACAGCTCCCTTCCCACTTCCTCCCCATAGTTACCTCTTCCCAGTGTCCATCCCTCCATGCACTCCTGCCCCCTGAGCTGTCTCCCTGTGCATAAGCAGCCCTTCTTTCTCCCATGATTGTTCTCTCCAAGGAGTGTATCTACCTGAGGTAAATGTGCAACTCATATGTCTGTCTTTTGTTTGGCTGGAAACCAAAGGTGTGGGTTCAGACCTGAAGGGCAGCTGGGGTCCGTAGTATCAGTGGTTCCACCAGGCTCTATCAGACCAGCAAACCTGGTTCTCTCCCCGCCTTTTTTTTTCTCCAAATGATTTTGAGTTTTGTCCCACATTGTTCTCCCTCTTTATCAAGGATCTCCTACACAGATCCCCTTCCAAGTGGATGACAGTGATAGCCGGGCACCATCTAGTTCTTCTGGTCTCATAGTCGTATAGGCTGAAGATCGGATGGTGTACCAGTCGCTAGGACTTATTGTTTCTATGAATTTTGGTTTTCTTCATTATTCTTTGCTCTAGACGAGGAAAGACCCATCATTGCATCTAGATGACAGCTTGCTAGCTTTTAAGATCTCAGTCGCTGCTTGCCAAAGTGGGAGGTGGAACAATGTTTTGTATAGTTTGTTATGCCAGTTGACCTTGATGTCCCATAGAATAGCAGTCCCTTTTATGGCAGTACCACAAAATATTTATCCATTTACTTGTTGACTGGCAAATGGGCAGTTTCTAGTTCATTGCTGTTACAAATAAAGCTGCTGCGAACATTTATGTACCCATCTTTGTATGGTCATATGGCTTTATTTCTGTTGAGTAAAAAATACCTGGGAATGGAATAGCTGGATCATATGCTAGCTGTGTATTTAACTTTTTTAAAAAACTCTTTCCTTAGCATGTTAAATCTTTCCTCCAGCTTTTTGAATACATAAACTACAATTACAGTAACTGCTTTAAGGTTGTTTAATAAAGTTTTTGGTCAGTTTCAGTTGGTTGTTTTTTCTCATCATTACAGGTGTTATTTCTTTGCTTTTTTGCGTGCATAATAATTTTTGATTGTATTCCAGACATTATAAATTTTACTTTTTTTGTGCTGGATATTTTTTTATTACTATAATTATCCTTGAGGTTTATTCATAGATGTAGTTATGTTACTTGGAAACAGTTTGATCTGTTCAAGTGAAACTGACCAGAAAAGTTTTTAAAGCTGATTATTACTCACTACTGAGGTAACATCCTCTGAATACTATACCCCAGGCCCTATGAATTAAGCAAGTTTCCAGTCTGGTTCGTGGGAACAGGTACTATCCTTAGCACCATGGGAGTAATGGGCACTTTTCTCCAATCCTTTTGGATGGCTTTACCCCCTGCATATAGTCGTTAACTTCACATAGATGCACTGATTACTACTTCACTGAATATTCAAACGGGATTCTCAGAAAATCTCTGGACTGTACCTTCTGTATAGCTTTTTTTCTTTTCTGTGGCCAACTTGCTGTCCCTGGACTTGCTGTGTCCTCAACTCAGTGTCCTTAACTCAGGGAATCCATGTGTTCAGTTAGGGAATGTGTGTGTTCAGCTCAGGGAATCTCTTCTCAGCTAGTTTCTATCTCTCTGCACTGTGACATGGGAATCTCTTCTCAGCTAGTTTCTATCTCTCTGCACTGTGACATGGTAAACTCTCTCAGGGTATATGAGCTGGGGCAGTTATAGCGCTCATGTCATTTGTTTCTCATCTGTTATGGATCACCATTCTGCCTTATATTCAATATCTTCCATATATATATGTTGTTGTTGTTGTATGCCATCGAGTCATCCATCTCTGACTCATGGTGACCTTATGTACAACAGAACGAAACACTGCCCAGTCCTATTCCAGCCTCATGATCCCTACTATTCCTGAGCCCATTGCTGCACCCACTATATCAATCCATCTTGGTGAGGACCTTCCCCTTTTTTGTTGACCCTTTACCAAGCATGACATCCTTCTCCAGAGAATGATTTCTTCTAACAACATGACCAAAATATGTGAGATGAAGTCTGGCCATTCATGCTTCCAAGGAGCATTTCGGCTGCACTTTTTCCAGGACAGATATGTAGTTCCTTTAGCAGTCCATGGTACTTTCAGCATTCTTTGCCACACCACAACTCAAAAGCTTCATCTCTTCTTTGGTCTGTCTTATTAATTGTGCAGCTCTCACATGCAATCGAGGTGATTGAAAATACCTTGGCTTGGGTTAGGCGCATCTTAGTCTTCAAGGAGATATCTTTGTTCTTCAGCACTTGAAAGAGATCTTTTGCAACATTTGCCCACTGCAGTACATCTTTTTATGTCTTGACTGCTGCTCCCGTTGGCTTTGATTGTAGAACCAAGTAATATGAAGTCCTTCACAACTTCAGTCTTTCCTCCATTTATGATGCTGCTTATTGGTCCAATTTGGAGGATTTTTGTTTTCTCTACATCGAGGTGTAATTCATAGTGCAGACTGTAGTCTTTAATCTTCACCAGCAAGTGCTCCAAGTCATCTTCACTTTCAGCAAGCAAAGTTATGTTGTCTGCATATCTCAGGTTGTTAATGAGCCTTCCTCCAATCTTGATGCCACATTGTTCTTCGTATAGTCCGGCTTCTCGGATTATTTGCTCAGCATACAGATTGAATAAGTATGGTGAAAGGATACAACCCTGACGCACTCCCTTCTTGATTTTAAACATTCAGTATCCTCTTGTTCTGTTTGAACGACAGCCTCCTGGTCTATTATGTACAGGTTCCTTATGAGTGTAATTACGTGTTTGGGAATTCCCATTCTTCTCAATGTTATCCACAATTTGTTATCAGCCACACAATTGAATGCTTTTGCATAGTCAATAAAACACAAGTAAACATCTTTCTGGTATTCTTTGCTTTCAGCCAAGATCCATCAGATACCAGCTGGGATATCCCTAGCTCCATGTCCCCTTCTGAATCCAGCTTGCATTCCTGGAAGTTCTCTGTCAATATACTGCTGCAACTGTTTTTGAATTACCTTCTGTACGCTTTTACTTGAGTGTGATATTAATGATATTGTTTGATAATTTCCACATTCTGTGGATCATCTTTCTTTGGAATGGGTACAAATATGGATCTCTTCCAGTCAGTTGGCCAGGTAGCTCTTTTCTAGATCTCTTGGCTTAGCCGAGTGAACAAACGGCATCCATTTGTTGAAACATCTTAGTTGGTATTCTGTCAATTCCTGGAGTCTTATTTTTCTCCAGTTCCTTCAGTGCAGCTTTGAGTTCTTCCTTCAGTACCATTGGTTCTTGATCATTCGCCACCTCCTGAAATGGGTTATCCTCTACCAGTTCTTTTAGTGTAGTCACTCTGTGTATTCTATCGATCTTCTTTTGATGTTTTCCACATCATTCAGCATATTGCCCATGGAATCTTTTAATATTGCAATCTGAAGCTTATATTTTTTCCTCAATTCTTTCAGCTTGAGAAATGCCAAGCGTGTTCTTCTCTTTTGGTTTTCTAACCCTAGGTCTTTGCACATTGCATTATAGTAATTGACTTTGTCTGCTCGAGCTGCTCTTTGAAATCTTCTGTTCAGCTCTTTTATCCTGTCAGTTCTTCCATTTGCTTTAGCTCCTCTCCATTGAAATGCAGTTTTCAGAGTCTCTTCTGACGTCCATTTTAGTCTTTTCTTCCTTTCCTGTCTTTTTAAGGACCTTTTGCTTTCTTTGTGGATAATGTCCTTGATGATATCCCATAATTCCTCTGGTTTTCAGACACTGGTGTTGAGTGTATCAAATCGGTTTAGTTGGTCTCTACATTCATGAGGGATATAATCATGGTCATATTTTGGCTCTTGTGGACTTGTTTTAATTTTCTTCAAGTTGAACTTGCATATAAGCAATTGATGGTCTGTTCCACAATCAGCTCCTGGCCTTGTTTTAGGTGAAATTATTGAGCTTCTCCATTGCCACTTGCCACAGATGTAGTCAGTCTGATTCCTGTGTACTCCATCTGGTGAAGTCCATGTGTATAGCCACTGTTTGTGTTGTTGAAAAAAGGTATTTGCAATGAATAAGTCGTTGGTCTTGCAAAATTCTATCATGCGATCTCCAGCATTATTTCTATCACCAAAGCCATATTTTCCAATGACCCGTGATTCTTCTTTGTTTCCAACTTTTACATTCCAGTCACCAGTGATAATTAATACATCTTGATTACATGTTTGGTCAATTTCAGACTGCAGAAGTTGATAAAAATCTTCAATTTCCTCATCTTTGGCTTTGGTGCTTGGTTTGTAAATTTGAATAATGGTAGTAGTAATGGGTGTTTCTCCTAGGCTTATGTATATTATTTTATCACAGCATTGTACTTCAGGAAAGATCTTGATACGTTCTTTGTGGTGATGAATGGCACACCATTCTTCTTCAATTGTCATTCTTATCATAGTAGATCATATGATCCTCTGATCCAAAATAGTCAAAACCAGTAATTTGAGCTTACTAGGTTGGGCAATCTACTTCTGAGTAATACCCCCTCAGAAAACCAAGGAAAGGTTGCTATGAGTCGGGTCCAACTCGATGGCAAATAACGACGACACAACAGGATATCGATCTTTATGCATTCCATTTTGTTTTTGACAACTTCCAGTCTTCCTAGATTCATACTCTGTACATTCCATGTTCCAATTATTAATGGATGTTTGCCACTGTTTCTTCTCATCTTGAGATGTCCACATCTGCCAGTAGAGGTCCTAAAAGTTTTACTCTGTCCACATCATTAAGGTCGGCTCTACTCTGAGGAGACACCTCTTGTTCAGTTGTATTTTGAATACCTTCTGACCTGAGGGGCTCATTTTCCCTCATTATATTGCATGATGTTTCAGGGCTATTCATAAAGTTTTCCAGTAATATTTCACTGCCACATATATATACATATATATATACATATACATATATATATATATATAAGTATATAAATATATATATATATATATTTTTTAAGTTGTATCAGGTAGAGAGGTAGATCTGGTTCCAGATTGCCTTTTTAAAAAGTGACTGACATTTCTGGTTTTTCAATTTCATTTGTCAACAGAATGTTTAAATTAATGATTTTTCATACCATTTAGTTTTTATGTGATCCTAGATAAGTTATATAATTTCTGAAATCTTTTGTTTCTTTCAGAAGTTTAGTCATTTAAATTAATGGTTTTTCATACCATTTAGTTTTTATGTGACCCTAGATAAGTTATATAACTTCTGAAATATTTCGTTTCTTTATCCATAAAATGTGCCAATTCCGTGGGTCAGAGTTGTCTTAAGAATTAAGCTAGAAAGCAGTTATATAAAGCACGTATAATGATGTCTGGCATTTATCAAGTATTGCTGAATGATAAGTTTTCTTTCTCATTTTTTTTTGTAAATTGCACTTCAGTCAAAAGATCCATTTAGTTCTATGTAAACATAGAACCAATTTAAAGCCATCATTCTGATAGTGTTATAATCTCATGTACATTTTATTGTATAACAATAAGATTATGAAATGTTTCTTACTGAGAATTGGTGCTATGACTGTAGTCAGTATCCATCTTAAACTTACTTCCTCCTAATATATGTGTTTTGCCTTTGCCAACATCTCGATATATTACATCTCCTAGTTACACAGGTTCTCTAGTGCTTCATTTTTTTTTTTTTTTAATTTGTTGAATGGTTTTTCCACATGTGTTACATTTTCTTACCTTACCTAGACTGTAAAACTATCTGTGAAAGAGATAAGTTTGGGTTCTAATGTTACATCCATGAAGACTCTGCTACTGTGGGTATCTAATAGGCATTCAGTAAATGCTTAATGATGAATGAAATACTTAATCTTGAAAACATACATATTTTTAATGCAAATTAATTTTACTATTTGAAATCTTATTGAGAGGTACTGTAATGTGTAGCTATGTATTTTTAAAGTTATTGAAATTCAGTGCCATTTCTTCAGTAACTCATTTCTGAAAAAACTATTTGAATTATATGTTTTTCACAGTGGTGCTATAAGTATTTTTTAAACTGATTAATGATAGTTTATTTTACAATGTGTAACAGTATTTATTGTCAGCGAAAATATAAGCACCTTCAACATTAGAGCTATTCTTTTGTTCTTTAGTGGATAGTAAGAGTTTTTGAGACTTTAGTTAGGCTTCTTAATCTCTTCATTGCTTTATGGCCAGAAAATAATAAGGCCTTCCTCTCTCCAAACATCCACCATCCAAAATATGTTACATTTGTTATAACCTTTATATATGACGATTATTGCTTATAGAGCTAAGATATGTTCAAGTTAGAAAGCTAAGAAAATATATAGAATTTTGGAATTAGGAACTGAATTTGTATTAAAGCTTCCTTTTGTTTTAATCCCTTTATTAATCAGGGCCTATGATTTGTAAAATGGTATTGTTCATTTGTGAATTCTATAAGAATCAAATAAAATATTTATTCCATTTATTGAATTTCTGATATAAAGATGTTAGCATTTCTGACTTTTTCTTTGTTAAAAATTTTTTTTGGTAATTTTCTATTGAAAACAAAACATCAGGTTTCAAGCTAAAGGGAACCCTTTAGCTTACAGAGAAACACCATTATGTAATTGTTTCTAACAAGGATAAATTTTGCAATAAATAATAATTACTTGTCTAAAAATTGTGTGGATTTACTATTGTAGATTTATTTTACTAGTTTTGTTGTTGTTTGTGTTTTCTCGTTGTGTTGACAGGGTTGCTTTAGACACTCTTGCTGCATTGCTAAAATCAAGTAAGTTTTTAAATACTAGAAATACTAGATTCTACTTTTCTGAGTATTCTATCTACCATGTTAAAGAAATTAGAGATGTGGATTTAGTTTGTATCCATAATTCCATAGTTATAAAGCTGGATTATGATATTTTATTGTAACAATTGAGTTGATCATACAGTATAGTTGGTATATATCATAATATCATATTATGTTGATTGAACTATATTTTATTCAGAAAACATATAATTTATTCAAGTACATTGACTTCCTATTTCCAAGTTATTTATATAAACATAAAGCTTTTCTAGTAGAGGAAAATAAAATGTAAATATTGAATTGGTATTATTTTAAAGTGAAGTTTACATGGCATTGAGAACTTTTACTGTGAGAAATATCTTGAACAACCACTGTATCTCTCTATAACACCTGATTTTCAGTTAGAAATTTCTCTTTAGGAATTTTGTTTGTACCATAAATTCAAATTTATAACATTAAAACAGTGATTATTAATGTAAATTTTTCAGGCTAACTTCATTTATGAAAAAAAGATTGTTTTCTTTATTTTTAAAACTAAAGCATTGGAGTAAATGTCATCTATATTTATGTGTTTATTTTCTCTTCAGTATACTTAGTGTCTCTTTTAAAAAATAATTTTCATTAGCAGTATCAGTTGTTGTTGTTGTTGTTGTTGTTTGCCGTCGAGTCGGCCCCGACTCATAGCGACCCCTCCTTGTATCAGTAGTAGCTATTAAATAAAAGACACTTCCATGGAAAATTGGTTGCTTACAATTAGTATTTTATTTAGCCACAGAAACATTTTAGTTTTGCAGCTTCTGTGTTGATGGCTTTCAATGTATAGACAGTTTGTAAAAAACTGTCAAGGGTAAGACCGGCTTACCCTTGAATTTGAATTAAGATTAAGTGTTAAATTAACGCAAGCATATGTATTTTTTTATTTGGGATGGATTAGATTAGCTATTAAAATTAAACACTTATTAAAACTTACTAATTACTAGAATCAGTGATAATAAGTCATTCATTTTAAATCAGTGAAAAATATAAAACCCTTATTAGTTTCGAGTATTTCATAGGGGGAAAAAAAAAGCCAAACATACTGCCATTGAGTTGGACCCGACTCATAGCGACCCCTCCTTGGGTTTCCGAGGCGGTATCACTGCGGAAGTAGATTGCCCAACCTTCCTTCCGAGGAGTGACTGGTGGGTTTGAACCGCTAACCTTCTGGTTAGCAATCAAATGCCTTAGGCACTACGCCACCAGAACTCCCTTATAGAAATCAGGTAACCTAAAATTACTGAAATCTGATAACTTGTTTTAAATAGTCTTCCTTTTACTTCCTCCGTCATTCTTCTTTAAAAGAGTGGTGGGCAAACATACCTGTTTACTCCCTTAGGATAAAAATTTAAGTGACAAGTAGACTGTATCTAGTTTATGGTTAGTATATTTTCAAAGGGCATGCAGTAAATAGGATGGAAATTTAAAAATGCAAAGTAACATTTAGTAGCACACTGCATATTTTTAAATTAACATGGCATTTTGGAGCATTCACTGATTTTTGTAATTGACTTTTTTTCGAGAGTGAGTCAGCAATAATTTACTTTAAAAGGGTAAATTATAGTACTATATTAAATACAGGGGGAGAGTATAGAGCAAAGAAAACTTATACCTACACAGTCCAGAAAGATAGTTCATTTGCCATTGCTTGCATACAGACCAGAAGTGGTAACTCAAAAGTGAACCTAAGCTGTCTTTTTATTAGAGAGAGAACAAGAAATGTATGTTAATTGTGAGTTTGGTGCTCTGGACACATGAATAAAAATTCTTTTACTAGTTTGTTTTAATTGTGCTCGGTTTCAGATTGTAGATGGTTCTATTAATCTCCTTTAAGGGTTACTTCCTACCTGTTTTTGAATTATGAGAAAGTTTCTTATTTCTTCTTTCATGAAGAATTTTAATATTGCTCATAAATACCATTTATGCTGTTAGAAATACCAGTAGAAACACACAAAGTTTGTAATAGGAGTTATAATGGTATTAATGATTTTTAACAAAATTGTATTCATAGCTAGTAAGCTAAAGGCTATAATAATATTATAAAGGCTATATTCTGATAATCGGAATATAGAAGAGAGTTGTTGTACAACTCTGTTGTTGTACAAATCTGTAAACAAACTATATATACTCATTTAAAATACGTGAGACTTTTGTTAGACATAGCCTTAGCAAATCTAGCTATTGTAAAAATAAAAAAACAACTCAGTGCCATCGAGTCTATTCCAACTCATAGTGATCCCTTTTGGGTTTCTGAGGCAGTAAATGTTTACAGAAGTAGATTGCCCAGTCTTCCTTTCACGGAGTGGTTGGTGGGTTTGAACCACCAACCTTCTGGTTAGCAGTGAAATGCCTTAGGCACTACGCCACCAGAGCTCCTTTAGGAGTTTTAAAGCTAGGTTAACCTAGCAGGTGTCTTTTAGCTCTCGAATGTGAAACCATAATTTCTGAGAGAGGGAGTTAGTTTGATTATCCAAGTATCATTACATGATGTTTTAAGTATGTATGAGCTCATTTAGAAGTCCAGGTTGTGCAGTGATTAAAGCGCTCGACTGAGAACTGATAGGTCAGGGGATCAAACCTACCAGCTGCTTCATGGGAGCAAGCTGTGACAGTCTGTTTCTGTGAATATTATATAGCCTTGGAAACCCTGTGGGGCAGTTCTACTCTGTCCTACGGGATCGTTACTGAGCTCGATGGCTACGGGTTTGGGTTTTAGTATCAGCACATTTGGAAACTGCAGTAATTAATTCAGGCATCTAAAAGCAGCAGAGCCTTATTGGTGCACTGTTTTAGTGTTCATGCCATGAACTCTGGGGCCATTTTATGAGATTAGGAAGAGATGGTTATTTCTTTGTAATGAAACAACCTCTCTGATAGGTTGGTATTCTACATTATCTTGCCCTCGTTTTCCTTGGCCCTGCGATGTGCTGTGTAACTCAGTATGCTCACGTGATATGATTCCTTTGTTGCCATCCTATTAAAATGCAACCTTTTGGTTAATAATCCTAAATATTAATACTTTAAAAATAATAAAATCAGGTCACATTTGTGGATTTATTTCTCTTAATTGTGCTCCAATGACAAAAAGTCTTTAATGTAGTATTCATTACATTAGAAGATTAATGACTGGAAAGCACTATCTTCTAGTCATTTAATGCTCCTTACACTTTATTTGCTAAAAAGTTGTATGAAGTGTTTTTAACTTGGTATTGTTATGGCATGGTTATTTATACAATTACAGAGTAATTGGAGTAATTAATTTCAGTAGAAACACATAGAGTTTGTAATAAGAGATACAGACCAATGGAGTATATTTCAGTGGAGATAAAAAGTTTGTAATAGAAGTTACACTGATGATAATAGCTTTTTAACAAAATCATATTCACAGCTAGTAAGGTTATGTATTCCATTGGGTATAAACATAGTTATAAGTTTTAAAATACATGAAACTTGTTAGTATGAACATTTAAAAAGGTGTAGCTTTATTTTTATTAAGGAGATTTTTATTTACTGAACAACATATGGATCTATTTCTGGAAAATACTGTAATTTGCCCTGTGGAACTTACGTCTTTTATTAGATTAAAAAATATTTAAATATATGGATGCTGTTTATTTTTTTAAAGGAAATAATTCATCACAGTGTTGAGGTAATATTTTAATTTGATTTATTCTATTATCACCTTTTTAATATTCTTTCTTAATTTTCTTTTGTTAAAGAAACAAATGCCAGGAGAGCTGTAGACAGAGGATATGTCCAAGTGCTTTTAACAATTTATGTAGACTGGCATCGCCATGACAATCGGCATAGAAACATGCTCATTCGGAAAGGAATTTTACAGAGTTTAAAAAGTGTTACAAACATCAAGTTGGGAAGAAAAGCTTTTATTGATGCCAATGGAATGAAAATTCTGTATAACACTTCTCAAGTGAGTGTTTTTACTTTCTTCCTATTATTGTGATTATGTACTAATGATATGCTTTGTTTTTTTAAGAAAGGCAAATTTGTGTACAGATACTTAGAAAAGTAAAAGTATTATAAGTATATTTAAACGTGTCTTGAAACTGAAAGGTACAATCATTTCTTACATGTATGTGACTTCAGACTGAGTTGGAGAAACTGGTTAGTGCACATCTCTCATCTCTGCAATTTGAGATTTCCAGCCCCTCTATGTCTCCACCACCCCCTCCCCCAAAAGGAAGATGTCTAAATCCATCCACTGAGCAGGAAAGGATTCCACGTAGCCATGCCTTCTAGATTGTGCAGTTGGTTGTACTCAATTTTTGGGTGTTCCTCAGATGGAATTTGTGGATCTTTTACTGCTGGTGAGGCATTTCTGTTGTCTGTAAATGTTCTTCATATCTTCCTGCCTGATAGATAGAGAAGGTACAAAAGTGAAACCTGGAGGTGAAGGTTCTAGTTCTGCCAGCCATCTTAAATATAAGCAGTCTTGACAGTATCTTCAAGATCTTTCTAGCATCAGTGGAAAACTATCAGTATGGAGAGTAGCAATGTTCCAGTGCAACCATTTTGTTTCATCAGAATGCTACAGTTATTAGAAGGATATCTTTGGAGAATTACAGTCATTTTCTTTGCTTGTATTCTCTTGACATTACATATGACAAATGTGATCTTTTTATTCATGACAGTAGTTAAGATATCTGAGCACACGTTTCCTGTTTATCCTAATTTTTCTCTTTTCTAAGACAATCATCTGTGTACTTCTATTTATTATTCCTAGTTTAGATAGGATTGAATATTTAATATATGTAAGAGAGCATGGTATTTGGAGCCTGAAACTCTGGGTTTAAATCCTTGTGAGGTTACCTTGTTTATACCTCTTACCATTTCTGAGCCTTAATTTCTTCTCTATTGTGAAGAGTCAGATATGAAAATATGTAATGAAAATTTTACATCATATTAAAGTATCTTCTAAGTGACAATTATTAGTAATATTAATATTGTTATGTGAAATAGTTTCATACCCACTATCTTAGACTTTGTGAAGATTAGATTCCAGGACAGCAAATTTGTTCTCTTGTGAACTGAACAGCCAGTTTATGAGATATAACTGATACAGTTCTAAGAAAGACTCAGCTGAATAAACACCATTTTGTGTGTGTGTGTGTGTGTGATTTGGGTGAAAGTGTACAGAGCAAATTGATTTTTCATTCAACAGTTCATACACGTGTTGTTTCGTGACTCTGATGGCAGTGTAAGAGCTCTCTTCCAGTTCCCTCCCTGTGCTTACCTTGTCCTTGTGCTCCTCTCTCCTATGCATCCTGCCCTCGGAGCCATTTCCCTGTGCACATGCTGCTCTTCTGATCTCCGTGGTTGATTATTTTAGGGAGTATACCTGCCTGGTATAATTGTTCACCTTCTGTGCCTGTCTGTTGTTTGGTGAAAATTTAAGCCACAGGAGTGAGTTCAATTCAGGCCTGAAGGCTGACTAGAGGCCATAGTCTCAGGGGTGTCACCAGTGTCTGTCAGACCAGTAAGCATGGTCTTTTTTATGATTTCGAGTTTTGTTCCATATTTTTCTCCCATGCTACCAGAATCTCCAATTTTGATCCCTTTATGAGTGATTGGCAATGGTAGCCAGGCACCATCTAGTTCTTCTGGTCTTAGTTTCATGTGTGCTAAGGTTCATGATCCACTAGTCCCTTGGACTATGAGTTTTTGGTTTTCTTCATTCTTCTTTGTGAGGAGAGACCAATAGTTGCATCTTAGATGGCCACTCGTAAGCTTTTAAGACCTCAGTTACTGCTCATCAAAGTAGAATGTAGAACAGTGTTTTTGTGTAGTATGTTATGCTAATCCAACTTGATGCCCCTTGTGACCATGGTTCCATACCCATAGGGTCCAGCAACTAACTACCTCAAGTTATTTGGCTGTGACTAAGAAGTTATAACTTTGTCTTCTGTTAGCTCTATTATGTATATGGACATTCTTACAGAACACACAAATATGTATGTAGAAGCACTATCTGCCAAAACTATATATAGTCATGGGTATGTTCCCCTTTCACCTACCCATACCCGATCATTTTGCCTGTCTACCTATGTATCCACCCATAGATTAATGTTTGTTATTACTGATAAAATAATACAGTGAGTACACATCATCTTTGTTTCTTTTTATTTTTCATACCATTCTTAATTTCTTACCGTTTTTCCTATTTAATCCTTTTCCCCTCTTCTTCCCTTAAGTATTCTTTATTTTTGTGCTCTAGGTTTGCTAAATGCCCCCCTAGGTCATTCGTAGGTATTCGTGGTCTTGTTGTTGTTGTTGTTGTTATGTGCCGTCGAGTCAAACCCGACTCATAGCGACCCCTCCTTGGGTTTCCGAGGCAGTATCACTACGGAAGTAGGATTGCCCAGCCTTCCTTCCGAGGAGTGGCTGGTGGGTTTGAACCACCAGCATTTGTGGTCTTAGTGAGTTTTGATACCAACTGTAGTACTGATTTCTGCTTAGTTAAAATATTTAAGGAAAAGTAGTACTGAATTTTCAGCATGAGGTTCATTTTTCTTTTCTTTGAAAATAGGAATGCTTGGCAGTCAGGACCCTTGATCCTCTTGTCAACACCTCTAGTCTCATAATGAGGAAGTGTTTCCCTAAAAATCGCCTGCCGCTCCCAACAATTAAAAGTTCGTTCCATTTCCAGTTGCCAGTTATTCCTGTAACTGGACCTGTGGCCCAGCTCTACAGTTTGCCCCCTGAAGGTAAGACTGCGTGGTTTTTGCTGGCTTTGCTTGACTCTTAAAAATTGTACAACTCAGTTAATGCTTTTCCTTGTGTTCAGCTCCTCAGTGAAAGAAGGCTTTAATGAACATGAGAAGCCTTCACATTTTACTTGATATTTCTTTAAGCATAATAACTTTTAGTCTAGTAATTATGGATAGGTACACTGGTGGTTTAGTGCCTGGATAAATGCCATTTTTGTGTGTGTGTGTGTTTTGGATGAAAGTATACAGAGCAGACTCATTTTTTGTTCAGCACTATTACACATATATAAATGTGAATTGTGAAAAAATTTAATTATCACGTAGGAACATACTTTGATAATTTATATAAATCTTCAGAGTACAAGGATATGAACATTAAATGTTTAGGAGTTTATATTTGGGTTTTTGTTTGTAACTTTCTAAGGAATTTTAGTTTCTCAAGCTGAAAAAACCTCATCCTCAAAAATGTTATGGCTTATACTTAGGAACAACTTGAATATGATTTATCTGAATGAAAATAGGAATTGTCTGGGGTAAGCTGTTTGTCATTTTTCTGTATAATACTGTAGATGTGTAGGAAAAGGAAGTAAAAGTATAAAATTCTTAAATTGGGGAAAAGTAAGATTTACTTGGTTTGGTCTAACAAAATGGAAAATAGAATATAGGCTCTTAGTAGAATTTCTGTAGTATTTTCTTGTCAGTTGGTCACTTTTTTTTAAGAAACAAAATTAAAGTTCTTTATATATGAAAATATTTAATTATTAAAGTACAAGTTTAATTGACAGAAAATATAAAAATGAATTAGGAGAAATTAGCTTTAAGTGGTTTAAAAGACCAAGTATTATGAGTAAGATACTAAATGAGAGCAATAATTTAATTTTTTCTTCCCATTCCATTTGAAATTACCAACAGATTTCAAAAATAGGAGAAAAACTGTACTAATTCTGAAACTGGGTAAGAGGGGCATCATCATAGAACACATAGATGATTTTGTGACACATGCGGAGATAGGACTAGATTAAAGAAGAGAGTCAACTCTCTCTTCCAGAAAATGCAATATCTCTGATTGCTGTTGACGTGCTTCTAGCACCTGATTTGGAGGACAATACAAGAACAGCTGAAATGTCTTTCTCTTCATTTTAGCCTGGGATTATGGATGTCCAAGTAGTGGGTCTAATCAGCAGAGAGCTGGTAAGGTTTCTCTATGATGTGTCAGGTAGTAACACCAGGCAGAAGGTAGGATATATCCTGTGATTTCTTTATTTGGTATCAAGAGTAATCAGATGGCTATAGAAAGCTGGTCTTTAGTTCAGTGAATTCATTAAACCTGGGGGAAGATGATAACAGAGATGGCATTTTCCTGTTGGCTCCTATTCTGCCTTTCCTCAGACTGAGAGACCACTGAACTAGCAATGTAGATTTACATTGACCTAACTAGTCTTTAAGGAGCTTTGGTGGCACAGAGCCTAAGGCATTTGACTGCTAGCCAGAAGATTGGCGGTTCAAACCCACCAGCCACTCTGCAGAAGGAAGATGAGGCAATCTACTTCTGTAAAGATTTATAGGCTTGGAAACCAAAAGGGGGTCACTATGAGTTGGAATCGACTTGATGGAAGTGGGATTTTTTTCTTTTTTAACTAGCCTTTATAAGCAAGATGTGAAGATGATTCTAATAGTAACTATATAAATACGTGGAAAATACTTTCTTCTTCTCGCCATAATTTATATTCTCACATATTAGCCTCCATAACATTGATCATAATCTCTGTCATTTTTTGCCTTCCTCAGAAAACATATAAGCTCCAAAAGGAAAAGAGTGTTGTTTTTGTTCTTAATTTTTATCCTCAGCATCCATTAGATTGCATGGCACATAATAAGTATGCACTTAATACTTGTTTAATGATTTGAGCTAGCCTCAAGGCTTATTATCTGGAACATTAAATACCAAAAGATATTAAAATATCATCTACAGAGATTTTAAGGAAAGTGGTTCTCACTCAACATTTCTGAACCCTTAAAAGTTATTATTCATATGCGAAGGTGACAGATATTTTTAGGTATGTAAGGGTACATAAGAATGTTTACCCAGGTATCCTTCCTAAAGTAAGGATGTGAACTATTACTGTAGCCAGTCAAGTCTTGGATTATAGATGTCAAGAATGCAGAAGACATGAAGAATAATTGTACTGAACTTGTTGTGTGTTGTCTTTGAGTTAGCCCCAACTCATAGTGACCCGTGTCAGTGGAACAAAGCACTGTCCACTCCTGTGCCATCCCCACAGTCATTGCTGTATCTGAGCCCATTGTTGAGCCACTATGACCATCCATCTTGTTGAGAGTCATCCTCTTTTTTGCTGACCCTCTACTTAACCAAGCATGATGCCCTTCCCCTGGGACTGGTCCCTCTTGATATGTCCAAAGTATATGAGGTGAAGTCTTGCCATCCTTACTTCCAAGGAGCATTCTGTCTGGACTTCTTCCAAGACAGATTTGTTCGTTCTTCTGGGAGTCTATGGTATATTCAGTATTCTTTGCCAGTGTCATAAATCAAAGCCATCATTACTTCTTTGGTCTTTGTATTAAACATTAAAACCGGTTAAATATTTAATACTAAATAATTTATGTAATATTTTGACAAATATAATTTTTGGTAAAAGATAACATTGAATACAGTTATAATAAACTGAGTCTTTTATTCAAATAAATTAAATTTTTTTTGATAGATTTCCCAATATTACATTATTCTTGCATTTCTAAAATGATATTTATAGAAGTAGTGGTCCAACTATGTGTTTTCAAATGTACAAGTAAATCTAGAAGAGAAATCCTTAGGACTTTAGGAATCCATGGATAGGCTTCAGACACTATGAACACTTGGAAATTCTAGATAAATTACATACCTCTTTTTTTTTTTCCCTTGGGAAAAATTCCTGAACTCTGGCCGGTCACTGCTGTACAAAAACAAGGGGAAGGTACAAAGCAAAGCAAAAGTATAGCAAGCACAAAAATGGAGACTAGCCTCACAGCCTTAAATACAAAGTAGGAACGTTGAAAGCAGTTTCAGTAATAAGATGTCCGAATGGATACAGTATTAAAAGAGACTCTCAGATTGGGTTATAAACAAAATCCAACTAGCTGATAAATATGAGAGACTCTTAAAACAGAGAGATGGAAAGCTTAAGGACTGGCCCTATATATCATTTTTATCAGTTTTTTCCAGTCCAAAAGTGGTGGGAAAGGAAATACTGCTATTACATAAAATATAAGTACCAAGAAGACAAAGAAAACCCCCAAAAAACAACCAAACATGCTGTTGTTGAGTTGATTTTGACTCTTATTGTGGCCCCATTAAACAGAATAGAACTACCCCATAGAGTTTTGAAGGCTATAAATTTTTCGGGAATCAGATGGCCGTATCTTTTTTCTGCAGATTGGCTGATGGGTTTGAACTGCCAGGCTTTTGTTTAGCAGCTGAATGCATTAACCACTGTGTTACCAGGGCTGCTTAAATATAAACACAGAACCAGAAAAGTTTAAAACAGGTTTCAGTTTAAAACAGGTTTCTTTTCTATGGAAGTAGATTGCCTACTCTTCCTTCTGAGGAGTGGCTGGTGGGTTTGAACCGCCAGTCTTGTGGTTAGCAGTCAAATGCCATAGGCACTACGCCACCAGAGCTCCCTAAAGCAAGCTAGCAAAGATAATTTTATGCAAGCTAGATAATACAGCACATAACAACAACAACAACAGATGATAACACATGTGCCAAACAAGATAGATAAAGCTATACTTATTTGAATAACAAAAAGAAATTGACAGAAGCATGACGCTTATAGGTGATTTTGGTATACCTGTAAGTTCTTGGCAAATTAAATAGAGAAGGTTAAACTGATCTAAATGGATGGTAAAGATAGCTCCTGCAAATACATTTGAAATATGATTGAAATGTGAAATATTTTAGGAAAATAAAAATGACTAAAATGGGCTTAAATGGTAGAAAACCTGAAATTATGTGCTCAGGTTATCTTCAGTGAAGATACCAAATGCTGATGACTTTATGGATTAGTTATATCAGCTTTCTAGCAATTTTCCTATGCTTTATTTTCTAAAGCATAGGGGGAAGAAAAAGGAAAGTTTAGAAGCTAGCATGACACTGAAAACAAAACCTGGTAAGATTACTGAAAGGAGTTCTGTAGAGCAAAGTTACTCATAAAAATAAATGTAAAAATCCTAAATAAAATACTAATATTGAATTAAGCAGTAGTCTTCATGAGTAGGAGACTGTGACCAAGTATAGATTATTTTTAAGGAAGTAAGTTCAGTGTAATATTAAAGCTTAGTTAATAAAAATATCATTAGTAAGTCAAAAGAAGCAAACCAAATGATTATCTCAGTAAATACCATAAAGAGATTTCATAAAAAATGGTGATCAGTTCTAAATAAAATCTCTTAAGGAAAGTAGGTCAGAGTGGTGGCATTTCCTGAACAAACTGAGTATTATTTGACCTAAATCAATAGCCAATATCACAAATAAATGTTAGAGAATGAAATGTTAGAGAATGCTTCTCTCAATCATTATTATTTAACATGGTTTTGAAAGCACTATTGAAATCAGTAAAACAGGAAAAGGAATAGTCTTAACTATTGAAAGAATGGGATATGTTTACCAGTATCTATGGATAATATTAGAATATCTAAGTGAATCAAATGTACCACATGATTTAGACAAAAGAAAAGTTCAATAAAATACTAATTAAAAGATAAATAAAACGTATTAGTTTTCCTATGTGTATGTTTAGGAGCTCTGGTGGCATAGTGCCTAAGGCATTTGACTGCTAACCAGAAGGCTGGTGGTTAAAACTCGCCAGCCACTCTTCGGAAGGAAGGTTGGGCAGTCTACTTCTGTAGTGATACCACCTCGGAAACCCAAGGAGTGGTCGCTGTGAGTTGGATCTTACTCCACGGCAGTGCGTATGTGTATGTTTCAGTAAAAAAAAAAAAAAAAAGTTGCAAAGCATAAAGGGTAAGGAACCGTTTGGAATATACTTTTCACTCCTCGGAAGGAAGATTGGGCAATCTACTTGCATAGTGATACCGCCTCAGAAACCCAAGGAGTGGTTGCTATGAGTCAGATCTGACTGACGGCAGTGCGTATTTGTATGTTTCAGTTAAAAAAAAAAAAAAAAAGTTTAAAAGCATAAAGGGTAAGTAACCCTTTGGAATATTGGAATATGCTTTTAATATCTATATAGATACTACTGACTAATTCCTTTAATGGTTGCATCATATAGATGTAGTATAATTTAACTGATTTCATATTGGCAGACATTTTTTTACAATATTTTTATAATAATGAATGATAAATAAATGAACCAATGACATTTTGAAAGCTAATAACAAGAATTGATTTTTATTCTCTGGTTTAATAGGATGAGTAAGCTATGATAATATTCATTATTGGTAATGGTACAGCAATAGATTATTGAAGTCTCAGGTACTCTAAGCTTATATGTATGGCATTTCATATCTGGAATATAAACCCAAAGGAAAAACCATTGTAAAGAAAAACATTTAAAAGATTTGATTAAAAATTCTAAATATACTTTCTCTTTGATACTGAGCTGTATCAGATTGATGACTGCCTAACCAGGCAGTCTCTTAAGTGCTTGCATAGAATCTTCTGAATTCAATCCCTTTCTTATTTTTCCCTCTCTCTCTAAATTCCAGTTTTCCCCTTGTTTATTCACGACTAATTGCTGTTAGGACAATTATTGACAACTTAGGTTATCATGTACAATATGAACATTTAATTTTTACTGTACATACTGTCTGTTTGCAAACAGAATATAAAGCAGTTTAGTAACTGTATTAGTTAGGATAGATCAAACTGCTGTTGTAAAGAAACCCAGTAGCACAGTGACTCAAAAACTGTAATTACAAACATTTTTATAGCACGTACTCTTTGCTTGGCATTTTACATATATTAATTCATTTAATACACACAAGCGTAATGAAGTAGGTATCTTAATTTTATAAATGAGGAAACTGAGACACAGAGAACTTACATATCCTTTGCTGTCAAGTCGGTCCTAACTCAGAATGACCCTATAGAACAGAGCAGAACTGCACCATAGTGTTTCCAAGCTGTACATTTTTACAGAAGCAGATTGCCACATATTTTTCCCACAGAGTGGCTGGTGGATTTGAACCATCAACCTTTGGGTTAGCAGTACACTTAGCAGTACACTTTGGGTTAGTGGTACACTTAACCACTGTCTGTGTACCATCAGGGATCCCCTGGGAACTTATATAACTTGCTTAAATATCTAGTAAGTGGAGTTTGAACCCATGTATTCTGTCTCTACAGCCCATGTTGCTATACTGCCTCAAGATAGAAGTCTTTTCCTCACCATCAGGTGATCCTGAGCTGTACTAGACTATCAAGGAAACAGACTCTTTTTATTTTGTTTTTCATCTTATTCTGTGTTGGTTCCCTCATGCATGTGGGAAATGGGAATGAAAGGAATTGGAGAGGATGCTTTTCTTTCTAAAGATAGCAACTCAGAATTTGCATGTATGACTTTGCCTTACGATCCAGTGGCCAACAATTGGTCATACAGCTATCACAGCTGCAATGAAGGCTGGAAACTGTGACCTCTAGCAAAACCTCAGGGATTCTGTTTATAAATGGAAGGAGAGTAGAACAGATGCTAGAGGAACAGTTTATCTTTGTTGTAAGTTACACTGGAAATGGAAATAAAAACGTTAAAAAAATCTTCTGTTTTGTTTAAAAATACTCAAGTACTTATTGTGGTAGGTAGTTCAGTTTGTGTGTCAACTTGCCTGGGCCTGGTTAAGTGGCTGGGCAGCTGGATGTAGTATTCCCCATGATGAGACTGGTAATCAACTCCATGGTGGAATCTACTTTGAGCAGCTGAGTAGCTGCTTTAGGGATGTGGTCTGCTTCCTGTATTTTAAGCAGAAGCCTTGGGGAATGGTCTCCAGCTTATGGCACACTTGTACCCTGCATGTAGCTATGTTGTTGAGCAGCCTGCCATGCTCTGCCGACCTTGGGACTTTCAGTGGACTTAAATTAATGGCCTGCTGTGCGGTTTAGTAACATCGGGACTGTGCCTTTTTACCTGTCAACTTCTGCGGTTTAGTAACATTGGGACTGTGCCTTTTTACTTGTCAACTTTGGGCTTGTCAATCTCAGCAGCCAGCAGCTGTCTGAGTGAAGAAAAGCCTCTAGCTCCAGTGGGCCGGGAGCAGGAGGCAGAGCTAAACCCCAAGGTTGAGGGGCTTTCACCCAGTCCCTAGAGCCTGGCACTTTGAACTTGGACTTAAAGTCTCCAAATTGTAAGAATAAACTGCTGTTCATTAAGGCCATCCCATTTGTGGCATTTTTTTTGTAAGAGCGGCACTAGGTAACCAGAACACTTACATGAGAAACCTCAGTGTACTCCTCTGCTCTTCTTCTCTGTCTCCCCATATCCATTCTTTCCATATCTTTTACATTCTACTTTGCAAGTTTTTCTCTAATGTATAATCTTTCTTTATCTCCATTACTGCTGTATTGATCCAGGCAGCTATTGTCTTTTCCCCTATTAATTGGTTTCCTTTCAACCATATGAGACCTTCTTCATTCCTGTCAGAGGGTCTTTTGAAAATGCACATCTAATTAAGCTACTTCTCTCTTGAAAATCCTCAGTGCTTATCTTCTGTAGGTTAAAAATCTAAACTACATGGCACTCCTTGATGTACCCTTTGTTTTCTCATTTTTATTGGTCACTTGTACCCAAGCATCCTTTGTGTCCTAGTTATACTTCTTGCTGTTTTCCAAAGATTACATCTCACTTTCCTATCTTAACAATATTACTTCCTCTTCCTAAAAGGCACAGTTACCCACTCATATTATCTACAGATCTGCTACACTTTTTAAAAAATACTGCTTAAATATTACCTGTTCTGTGAAGTGAAGTGATTACAGATGAGCCTTTGGCCCCAAGTAGTTTGTAATTAGTTAATCCATCCCTGGTTTTCTAGTAACATTAAAAAAACAAAAACAAAAACAAAGACTGAACATTTTTGTTAGTAGCATTAACAGTAAAAGATTGGGTAAATAATGCAGGCAGTAAAAACTGAGGATGATCTACAGATGACTAGAGTGTATCCAAGAGATTAAAAAAACATGTCTTGTTTGGGTGAGAAACAAACATTTTAGCACAGTGAAGGAATTGTTAAGGTGGTACAGAATTTGAAGAACTGGATTATAGAAAATTTCATTAAGGAATGTTAGTGAATTAAGAATAAAGATTGGAAAGTTAGAGAAAAATGGTACATGTTTAACAACGTGTAATCTGGAAAGAAAATGTTTGTCTTTATTACAAGGTTGGCATGTCACTGGGACCTTTTAGTATATGAGTGTATTGCAAAGCTCATTTCCTTAGATAGAAATTGAAAATGAAAGGATGTGGTACATTCTCTCCCCCTCCCGCCATTAAAGGCATCTCAGTAAAGAAGGCAGGGATATTACATTTAGATGCCTAAGAGGTGAAATCTCAGATGGTATCCACATGTTTCCTGTTACTCTCCAGAGCATCTTAGAAGGCACCTGTAATTTCAACTGGAGACTTCCTGGCTAGATGAGAAATAAAGTTTGGAGATCAGTCCAAAACAAGGACCAGTAAAGGGGATTCTTGTCTATCTCAGGTTTAAGTTCAACAGTCCTAACATTTTGATATATATGCTTCTATTAGCATTTATCTTTCATATTACAGTTACTTGTTTATCCCTTTCTGCTATTAAACCTCATTAGCTCCCTGAGGACAGGGACTATCTTTTTAAAATTCAAATCTTTTAGAAAATTCTTAGTGTGCAGTGTAGTGCATGGTACAGGGTAGTCATTGAAACAAATACATGGGAGGTGAAGTGTAAAGGGATGAGGTGAGTTGCTGAAATTTATGAATAGAAAACATGTTTCATTCTGGCTGATGCATAATATGGCATTATTTTATGTTTATTTAAAAAATATACATAACATGTTATTTGTTACTCAACATTTTTGGGTGTACAATTTAGTGATGTCAATTACATTAATAATTTTGTGCAACCATCATCATAATTGTTGCCTAATTTCCCATCATCATAAACAAAAACTCACTGCTTCCTAAACAGTGGCTTCCCCTTTTCCCTTCCCTCTCACCCTTGGTAACCACTCATAAACTTTAGTCTCTATACATTTGCCTATTCTTGTTATTTCATATAAATGATATAATATCTGTCCTTTTGTGATTGTCCTTCTTCAATGAGCATAATGTTTTCAAGCTTCATCCATGTTGTAGCATGGACCAGAGGTTTGTTTCTCTTCATGGTTGAGTAGTAGTCCTTTGACATGAATTTTTAACTGAGAATATTAGTAAAATCCCATTGATTTTTGCAGTGCTTTTCAAATTTCAAAGGACTTTCACATATCTTACAGGTTTTTCAACACCTGGGATAGACTTAAAGGCATTTTTTCATAAGAAATCTCATTTACTTTTTTTATTTTTTTGATGATAGAAAATATTTTTATATGTAACATTCTGCCTTTGGATGTGCATGTGTAGAATTCTTACGTCTGGCCTACTTATAGCTCATTTTGTATCACAGTGGATGACGTAGTAGATGAGAGTGATGACAACGATGATATTGATTTAGAAGCTGAAAATGAAATGGAAAATGAAGATGACCTTGATCAAAATTTTAAGGTTGGTGTACATTTCTATTATTAGTCAGCTTGATAAATTATATTCTACAGATATAAAACAAAGATTGGGTAAATAGAGATAGCTTTTTGTTTTTGTTGTTATATGCTGTCCAGTTAATTCTAACTCATGGTGACCCCATGAGGTGTTTGTGTTTTATTGTGGCTGTGTACTTAATTTTCTTTCATACCAGAGTGATTCCATTCTCTTTGCCTCTGATTTTTCTGAGTTTGGTGCATTAATAGAAACATGAAGTCTCTAAAAGACTCGTCTTCTGATGGCCAAGACTTCTCTCTATATAAGCTGCAATACATTTTCTCCTCCTCCATAATTTTAGAAGAACTTTAAGGAATGGTAGCAAGTTACTTATTTCCTATGAGGCTGTCTGTAGCTGTTTGACTTTATTTTTCTCCAGACCAAAACACAGAATTCCCTCTCACTGAATTCTCAAAGTGTTGTAGTTTTCTTTCCTCATTGTGCCAGTTTTGAAGGTAGAGTCTTAAAAAAAAAAAAAAAAAAAGAAAGAAAAAGAAAACGTAGAGAGACATTATGTAAGGCTGTATTTTCAGAAAATAATATTGAATATAGAACTAATATGTTGTGGTGCAATGAATTACTTCATGTGGTTTTTCTAGCCGTGGTCTTTGTAACTCCCACCAGATTATTGGGTGGGGCCATGCAAATAAGGTGGGAGCTCTGGTAGCATAGTGGCTAAGACACTTGCCTGCTAACCAGACGGCTGGCGGTTCAAACCCACCAGCCACTCCTCGGAAGGAAGGTTGGGCAATCCTACTTCCGTAGTGATACTGCCTCGGAAACCCAAGGAGGGGTCGCTATGAGTCAGGGCTGACTCGACGGCACATAACAACAACAACAACAGAACTCTGAATATATCATGGATTGCCAGAAGAATGAACAAATCTGTCTTGGAGAAAGTATAGCCAGAATGCTCTTTAGAAGTGAGATTGGCAAGACTTCATCTCATGTACTTTGGTCATGTTATCAACAGAACCAGTCCCTGGAAAACACCATGCTTGGTAAAGCAGAGGGTTAGTTAAAAAGATCCTCATAGACGTGGATTGATACAGTGGCTAAAACAGTGGATTCAAACATAGCCATGATTCTGAGGATGGCACAAGACTAGACAGTATTTCATTCTGTTGTTCAGGAGTTTGCTATGAGTAGGAACCTACTTGACAGGGCCTAACAACAATGAACCAAAAACCAACCTAATGCCATTGAGTCAATTCCAACTCATAGCAACCCTATAGGACAGAGTAGAACTGCCGTATAATGTTTCCAGGGCTTTAAATCTTGGAAGCAAGACTGTCTCATTTTTCTCCTATGGAGCAGCTAGTGGGTTTAAATCAGCAACCTTTTGGTTAGTAGCCATATGCTTTAACCACTGCAACACCAGAGTTCCCCTAACAGCAACAAAAACCCTTTAATATGAGCAGAGATAATGGCAATTACGGAGATTAGAGAGAACATACTTTAGTCTTGATCTTCATCTTGGTACTAAGGTGTCTTGGATGATGTCTAATTTTAGAAATTTAGAAATCAGTAGATTCATATTTGTCATATGTAAACTCAATTTATTGTAAGGTAGTTGTGACATGGCACACAGATAAGACCTCAAGACATACATTGTAAACCTTGGAGAATCAGAATTAACAACCGCAATGTTTTTTCAATGGCTCGAGTTCCAATATTTAAACTTTAGACTTCTACCTTTTATGAGAGTTCTCAGGAGAAAGGCTTAATCATGGTTTGAACTGGGTGAAATCCCTCATGGCTAGTGTCTGAAATTGGCAGTGGTAGGCAGAGTCTTAGTGTTAGTTCCTAACAGGGCCTTCTCTTCAGAGTGTGGCAGACCATAGAGAATGGACTCTGGCCTCTGTTTTTCTCTCAAAGGAATGAGCTTAAACCCGCTGCTTACATACAATTTTGTAATCTTGGTCTCGAACAATAGCAGCCAAATGATGTCATGTTTAGTGTGTTACACCTTAAAGGATAGTCACTCACCTAATGTTGCGTCTTTTAGAGATTAAGGGGTTGTGTATGACATTCCTCGTGTTGTTTTTTGAGAGACTAAGGTATTACTTAAGATATTCTTTTATTATCAATTCCTAAAGTTAGAAATTTTCTAAATAACTTTCTGATGACTTAAAGTTTCTAACAGCTTGTAAGGTGCTGACCACTTACAGATTTTCTTGTTAGAGAACATCACATGTATAGCCATATATTTCTATTTCTAACTTCATATTGTGAATGAGTTATACATACACATTTTGAAAGCATAACAGTGTTGAAAGCATGCATAATAGTAACATACCATTGTGATTTGAAACATTTTAGAGACATACATAACTTGTGGTGTTTTTTTGTCTTGAGCCCAAATATTGTATTATATTAGAATAACTGGCCAAAACATTAACAACAACCCAATAATAATAATAAGCAAATTTGAATTTAAAGTAAAACTAAATAAAACTTTTACTTAGTGATTATTCCCTGACTCAAATTACATGTAATTAATGATTTAGAAAATTTTAAATCTGAAATTGTATTCTATAGTTTTTATGTTTTTCTTCAGTGTGACACGCTGTTTGTGTTATTTCAGAATGAAGATATTGAAACGGATATTAACAAACTAAAACCCCAGCAAGAACCAGGACGAGCCCTAGAAGAGCTAAAAATGTATGAACACCTTTTCCCTGAGCTTGTTGATGATTTTCAGGTATAAACAGAAAATTCAGCATCTTACCTGATTTTAATAAGTGGAATTTTTTTCTCTTAGTCCTATAATCATTGCTTTCACTCCTAAGAAGGAAAAATACTATTGCTTTTCTGAGTGAATTTGGACAATTATTTAAACATTCAGAGCTACAGATTACTCATCTGTGAAATTGGAGGGGTTGGACTAGCTTTTTAAATTTTTCTCTCTGTGGTTTTTACTTTAAATTGGCATAGTTTTTTCTCTCTTATATATTTAAAAATGGTGTTTCAAAATCATATGTTAGAGCCTTTTTTTGTCAGGTGTGTTCAACTAGGATGGAGGTGAGAGCTGAGAAAGTGCCATATTAAAAATGGAGCATGTGTATTGAACCCTCCCCCCAAACCCTTCAATACTTCACTGTATAATAACCAGAGGGGAGAAGAGAAAAGAGGAGAAAGAGAAATTTTTACATCTAAATTGTTTCACAGGGAGAGTGACTTTTATTAACATTTCTTATGCTAAGTTTTTAGAATATAATTATTCAGCCTGGATTACACAGCAAATAATGATAAAGTTGATGGAACTGATAGCATTTGGGAGATCTAGTTTCTGTTCTCACTCTGCTACTGACCTGTGTTGGGTCCTTGGATAAGTCCTGGAAACTGCTGAGGATCTTAAACTGTAAAACAGGTTTGCACTGCATAATCTCGAAGATTTATTTAGACCTTGCTGCAAAAGTCCTCATCCCTCTCTTTTCCATACACTTAACTTCTAGTTGCTTAAAGAAAAAGACTTTAATGTTAGGTTATGTATGAGGTAAAAAGAAGTATTTCCCAACTAGTGTTTATACGGAGACCAGGAAGGAAGCAAGTTGCTGTGGCGGGTTTGGAGCGGCTGAGGAAGACCAGGAAGGAAGTGAGCTGGTGGTGGGTTTGGAACACCTGAGGGAGACCAGGAAATGAGCGGAGTGGTTTGGAACAGCTAAGGGAGATGAACTTGTCTTGACAGTTTGTTGTACTGTGGTGGCTTGTGTGTTGCTGTGAGGCTGGAGGCTATGCCAATGGTGTTTCAAATGCCAGCAGGGTTACCCATAGTATGCAGAGTTCAATGGAGCTTCCAGACTAAGACACACTAGGAAGAAGGAAGAGGGCATCCATGTCTCAAAGAACTGGCCAGTGAAAACCTTATGAATGTCAGTGAAACACTGTGTAATATATTACTGAAAAATTTATGAATAGCCCTGAAACATTGTCTGATATAGTGCCGGAAGATGAGCCCCTCAGGTCGGAAGGCACTCAAAATATTACTGGAGGAGGAGCTGCCCCCTCAGAGTAGAGCCGACCTTGGTGTGGATACAGTAAAGCTTTTGGGACCTCCGTTTGCTGATGGGGCACATCTCAAGATGAGAAGAAATAGCTGCACACATCCATTAATAATTGGAACATGGAATGTACAAAGTATGAATCTAGGAAAATTGGAAGTTGTCAAAAATGAAATGGAATACATAAAGATTGATATCCTAGGGATTAGTGAGCTCAAATGGACTGGTTTCGGCCAATTTGAATCAGACAATCATATGATCTACGATGCCGGGAATGACAAATTGAAGAGGAATGGCATAGCCTTCATCATCACAAAGAGTGTTTCAAGATCTATCCTGAAGTACAATGCTGTCAGTGATAAGAGAATATCCATACATCTACAAAGAAGACCAGTTAATATTACTACTATTCAAATTTACACACCAAGCACCAAAGCCAAAGATGAGGAAATTGAAAATTTTTACCAACATTTGCAGTCTGAAATTGACCGAACATGCAATCAAGATGTGTTGATTATCACTGGTGACTGGGATGCAAAAGTTGGAAATAAAGAAGAATCACCAGTAGTCAGAAAATATGGCCTTGGTGATAGAAATAATGTGGAGATTGCATGATAGAATTTTGCAAGATCAATGACTTATTCATTGCAAATACCCTTTTTCAACAACACAAATGGTGGCTGTACATGTGGACTTCAGATGGAGTACACAGCAATCAGATTGACTACATCTGTGGCAAGAGGCAGTGGAGAAGCTCAGTATCTTCAGCCAAAACCAGGCCAGGAGCTGATTGTGGAACAGATCATCAGCTGCTCATATGCAAGTACAAGTTGAAACTGAAGACAAAAGAAGTCCACAAGAGCCAGACTATGACCTTGATTGCATCCCTTCTGAATTTAGAGACCATCTGAAGAATAGATTTGATGCATTGAATACCAGTGACTGAACACCAGAGGAATTGTGGGATGACATCAGAAACATCATCCATGAGGAAAGCAGGTCACTGAAGAGACAGGAAAGGAAGAAAAGACCAAAATTGACATCAAAAGGGAGTCTGAAACTTGCTTTTCAATGGGGAGAAGCTAAAGCAAATGGAAGAATTGACAGGATAAAAGAGCTGAACAGAAGATTTCAAAGAACAGCTATAGAAGACAGTCAATTACTATAATGAAATGTGTAAAGACATTGAGTTGGAAAGGTAAAAGGGAAGAACACTCTTGGCATTTCTCAAGCTGAAAGAACTGAAGAAAAAATTGAAACCTTGAGTTGCAATATTGAAAGATTCTATGGGTAAAATATTGAATTATACAGGAAACATCAAAAGAAGATGGAAGGAATACACAGAGTCACTGTACCAAAAACAATTGGTCAGTGTTCATCCATTTCAGGAGGTAGCATATGATCAAGAACCAATGGTATTGAAGGAAGAAGTCGAAGCTGTACTAAAGGAATTAGCAAAAAACAAGGCTCTGAGAATTGACAGACTACCTGTTGAGATGTTTTAAGAAACAGATGCCATGCTGCGGGCACTCACTCAGCTATGCCACGAGATTTGGAAGACAACTGTCTGGCCAACTGACTGGAAGAGATCCATATTTGTACCCATTCCAAAGAAAGGTGATCCCACAGAATGTGGAAATGATCAGACAATACCATTACTGTCACACACAAGTAAAATCTTACTGAAGATAATTCAAAAACGGTTGCAGCAGTATATTGATGGAGAACTTTGAGAAATGCAAACTAGATTCAGAAGAGGACTTGGAATGGGGGATATCATTGCTGGTGTCAGATGCATTTTGGCTAAAAGCCAAGAATACCAGAAAGATGTTTACTTGTGTTTTATTGACAATGCAAAAGCATTCGATTGTTTGGATCATAACAAATTGGATAACATCGAGAAAAATAGGAGTTCCAGAACATTTAATTATAGTCCTGAGGAACCTGTACATAGACCAGGAAACTGTTGTTTGAACAGAACAAGGGAATACCGCATGGTTTAAAATCAGGAAGGGAGTGTGTCAGGGCTGTATCCTTTCATCATCCTTAATTCAATCTGTATGCTGAGCAAATAATCCAAGAAGCTGGACTGTATGAAGAAGAATGTGGCGTCAGGATTGGAGGAAGACTCATTAACAACCTGCGATATGCAGATGACACAACTTTGCTTGCTAAAAGTGAGGATGACTTGAAGCACTTACTGATGAAGATTAAAGACTTCACTTTGCAGTATGGATTACACCTTAATATAAAGAAAACAAAAATCCTTACAACTGAACCAATAAGCA
>NW_006921592.1:21964050-22007358 GCF_000298275.1 Orycteropus afer afer | reverse complement strand
TCCTCGGAAGGAAGGTTGGGCAATCCTACTTCTGTAGTGATACTGCCTCGGAAACCCAAGGAGGGGTCGCTATGAGTCAGGGCTGACTCGATGGCACATAACAACATAACAACAACAAGTATTTGGTTATTGGATGCAGTGGGAGAAGCAACAGCAAGCCCCCCAAACCTTCCTCCCTTTGTGTTTTTGTACTCTCTATAGATTTGAGGTTCCTTGGAGGGTAGTAGAAGGAGGGCGAGAATGAAGGAGAGTAGTTGAGAAAAGGGAAGAAGGGAGAAGCAATTGGGAAAGGGTATGGGGTTAATTTTGTTCCATTTAACATATAACAAAAATCTGGCTTCTCTTTTATTAATACCTTGTGCCCAGCTAGCAACTCTTAGAAACTAAATTCCAGGTAATAACAAATGCTGATAAATTAGAGCAGAAAAATACAGGAGGGAATTGATGATTGTGTGAAGAAACAGCCTATTCTCTATTTATGCCCATATGAGAAATACATAATATGATAGCAAATTGTAGAAATTTTTATGTGGGAACAGCACAGAGTAATTTTGTAAATGATATCATGGCCAGAGCTCTCCATCTGTAGCCTATATTATGGGAAATAGCACATTTTCTTTTATTGGAAAATTATTTCTCAAGTATTTGTATTGGCCCTTGATAATCTTCCTTATTTTAAAATTTAAGAATAATGCACTGCTCAAATACTTTATTGTCTATTTTACTGAGTGTATATATACAGCACATTTTAGTGATAAGCTTTCAAGGATTAAAAAATTGGTTGGTTTTACATAGTAGGTGTTGGAAATAATTTTGGTAATGACTTTTCAACTTGGATTTGCTTGTCATTTTCAGCATCATCTGTTCAATCTTAAAATGACTTGATGTTTGTGCTTAAACTCCATATACCACTCACTTTGTTACAGATGTGTGTTTAGTGGCCAGATAGAGACAAAATGATTTTCGTTTGGAGGTGATACATGGATTTATGAATGTAATTATCAACAGACTTTTTTAAGGAAACCTTACCATGATTTTTTTTTAAATTTTATTTTGTTCTTGTTGAAAATACGCACAGCAAAGCATACACCAATCAACAGTTTCTGCATGTACCATTTAATGACATAATTACATTTTTCGAATTGTGCAACCATTCGCACTCGTATTATCTGAGTTGTTCCTTCCTCATTAACATGAACTCACTGCCCCCTAAGGTTCTTATCTAATCTTTCAAGTTGCTGTTTTCAATTTGATCTCATGTAGATAGTTTTGAAAAGAACATAAGGCAGACTTTAAAATTTTTACTAGTAAAGCTAAACTGTTTTTCAATTTTAAGATTACTTCAGGGAATAAATTTGGTTTAAAGTGTACAGATTATCTTGACAATAGTTGAAGGCATTCATCCATCCTCCATGGTGCCAGGAAGTCTAAAGTACATGAGTCTTAAAAAATCTGTTCTGCATTTTCCCCCTTTCTTTATGTGGGAACAGCACAGAATAATTTTGTAAATGATAATCATTTACAAAATTGGATCTTTGATCAAAATGTTCAGTAATGATAGCTGGGCACCATTCAGTTCTTCTGGTCTCATGGCAAAGGAGTCAGTTGTTTCTGGAGGCAGTTGACCACAGATTCCATACCCAACTCCTGTTCCTGGCTCCACTTCTTCCTGTGTTGTTCTAGGTGAATAGAGACCAACTGTGACTTGGGTGACCATTTGCAAGATTTTAAGAACCCAGACACTTAGTACACTAGGAAGTAGAACAGAAGCACTAAACACATAATTAGGCCAATTAACTCGGATGTCCCATGAAAATGTGACCCTAAACCTCCAAACCAAAAACTAAATCCCACGAGGTATTTGGTTGTAAATAAGCAGCCTCAGGAGCTATACTTCTTTTTTTTTTATTATTTTTGGTAATTTTTGTGACTATACCTATCACATGACTTGGCCAGTTCACTTTCTTATAGTTACATGGCTTATTGACAGCAATTGTAATAATCAGCTGTGTAACTCTACCCTTAATGTATTTTTCCATCATTGTTAAATTTCCTTTTCCCCTCCCTCCTGTCCCTGGTAACCATTAAGAAACAGTGGTTTCTATACATTTGCCTTTTCTTGTCTTATATTAATGTAAGTGAGGGTCTACAATATTTGTCCTTTTATGATTGGCTCATTTCACTCAGCATAATGTATTCCGTCCATCTGTAGCATGTATTAAGCTTCATATCTCCAACCGGATGAGTAGTTTTTAATTGTATGTATATACTACATTTTGTTTATCCATGCATCTGTTTATAAGAATTTAGGTTGTTTCTACCTTTTGCCTATTGTGAGTAGTGCTGCAACGAACATGGGTGTACAAGTCTGATATTTGAATCTCTGTTTTCAAGGCTTTGGGGTTTATACCTAGGAGTGGAATTGCTGGGTCATATGATAGTTGTTAGTTTTTTTAAACTGTTGTTGTTGTTGTAACTACCACACTGTTTTTCACACCAGCAGTGCTATTTTACATTTCCAGTAGAAATGGATAAGGGTTCCAATTTTAGCTATCTTAGTGAGAGTGAAATGGTTATCTTATTGTGGTTTTGACTGGTTAATGGCTAATGATGAATATCTTTTCATGTCTTTGATGGCCATTTGAATGTCCTGTCTGGCAAAATGTCTGTTCAAGTCCTCTGCTCATTTTATGATTTGGTTATATGTCTTTTTGTTAAGTTGTCAAAGTTTTATATGTGTTTTTATTAGATTCTTGTTGGATATATGATTTCTGAAGCTATTCTGCCAGTTAGCAGCTTTTCACTTTTTGAGTAAAGTCTTTTTGTGAAGAAAAGTTTTAATTTTTATGAAGTCTAATTTATTTTGTCTTTTGCTGTTTGTGCTTTTGTTATTATATTAGATGATCCATTATTGAAAGGTAAACATGACGGCATTGCCCCAGACAATATGCAGTGAACTAGGAGGTAGAATAGAAGCGTTAAATTCTTCCAAAATTTTATAAAATTCTCCTAAGAATTTCATATTTTTAGTTTGCACATTTAGGTCCTTAATCCATGTGAATTTGTTTCTGTGTATGGTGTGAGTCATGGATCCTGTTTCATTTTTCTGCATTTGGAAAAACATTTTTCCCAATACTATTTGTGGAAGAGGCAGGCTCTTCTTTTCTCCGTTTATTGGACTTAGCACGCTTGTCAAAGATCAGTTGACCATGAATTTGTGGGCTTATTTCTGTACTTTAAATTCTTTTCCATTGGTTTGCTTGTCAATTGTTATACTAGTACCAGCCTGTTTTGATTACTGTAGCTATATAGTATGTTTTAATGTCAGGAAGTGTGAGTCCTCTTTGTTTTGTTCTTTCAGCATTGTTTTAGCTATTCAAGGCCTTTTACCTTTCCGTATAAAGCTGAGCATTGGTTTTTCTAATTCTGTAAAAAAGAGTGTTGGAATTTAGATTGGGATTGGCATTGGATCTATAACTTTGAGTAGTATTGACATCCTAACAATATTAAACCTTTTTATCCATGAAAATGGAACGTCTTTCCATTTATTTAAGTCTTCTTTAATCTCTTTCTGCACTGTGTTTTAGTTTTTATTGTATAAGTCCTTCATGTCCCTGGTTAGATTTATTCCTAGATATTTTGTTCTCTTAGATACTGTTGTAAATGGAATTGTTTCCCTAATTTCCCTTTCAAGCTTCTTATTGCTGGTGTATAGAAACCCCACTGATTTTGTTGTTGTTGTTAACCTTGTACCCTACAACTTTATTGAATTCCTTTATTCACCCTAGATGTTTTCTTGTGGACTATGGAATTTTCTATCTATAGGATCATATCCATGAATAGAGATAATTTTAGTTCTTCTTTTTCAATCTGGATACCTTTTATTTCCTTTTCTTGTTTTATTGTTCTGGCTAGGACTTCTAATACAATATTGAATAGAAGTGGTGAGAGTGGGTACCCTTGTTTTGTTCCTAATTTCACAGGCAGAGTTCTCAGTCTTTCTCTATTAAGTATGATATTGGTGGTTAGGCTTTCTTACCCTGCTTTCTAAACTATGATTACTTGTTCTTAGTGATAGTTTTTTTTCCATATAGTTTTATTTGTTCTTGTTTCTCCATTGTAGAATTTTTGAAGAGTCAAAACTCTACATTTTCAAGGCTCTCTTTTAATAATTCTCTGGTAGCATAATGACATTTGTTTTTCCCTTTTTAATTTGGTTTTAAAATTTTAAGAACACAGTGTATATACAATTTTTAAACCATCAAATAGTTTTACGTAGTTTTGTCAGGACAGATAGTAGCCCCTGTTCCACATGCTATTTCATGAAGTGATGTTCAGCATACTTTTGAAGTTATTCCCCACTCTAAATAATATGGTTAACGTTCTGTATCTTGATTTTTCTTTCCTTTTTATTTTTTACATTTATTTTGCATGATTATCTTAAGATTGGTACCCATTAGTTTTCAGTCAAATATTTTTTTCCCATCCTATAGGTTATATTTTCATTATTATGGATGATGTCTCTTTATGCTTGAAGTTTTTAATTTTGATGATGTCTAGTTTGTCTTTTTTTTTTTTTCTCTTGTTGCTAATGCTTTTAGTGCCATATCTAAAAATCCATTGCCTAGAAGAATGTCTTTACCTCTATATTTCTTCTAAGATTCTTTACCTCTATATTTTCTTCTTCTAAGAGTTTTATAGTTTTAGCTTTTATATTTAGGTCACTGATCCATTTTGAATTAATTTTTGTATATGGTGTATGTAGGAGTTCTGGTAGCATAGTGCCTAAGGCACTTGACTGCTAACCAGAAGGCTGGTGGTTCAAACCCACGAGCCACTCCTTGGAAGGAAGGTTGGGCAATCTACTTCCGTAGTGATATTGCCTTGGAAACCCAAGGAGGGGTCGCTATGAGTTGGGTCCGACTCGACAGCACATGACAACAATGACGACAACATGGTGTATGTGCCCAATTTTATTCTTTTGCATGTGGAGATCCAGTTGTATGAACAACATTTGCTGAAGAGACTATTCTTCCCATATTAAATGGATTTGGCATTCATACAAAAGTCATTTACCATAGATATATGGGTTTATTTTTAGATTGTCAGTTCTGTTACACTGGTCTGTATGTCTGTCTTTGTAGAAGCACCACACTGTTTTGATTACTATAACTTTATAGTATGTTTTGAAACCAGGAAGTGTGAGTCCTCCTCTTTTGTTTGTTTTATTCAAAATTGTTTTGCCTATTTGGGACCCCTTGTAGTTGTTCCATGTGAATTTGAAGAGTTTATGATCTTAGTTTTTTTAATACATTTTAGTATTTACAGATAAAAGAGTAAACTTTATTTTTTGTTTTCAAAGGAGTATGATTTAATCTCCAAAGAACCAAAGCCTTTCGTATTTGAAGGAAAAGTTCGTGGTCCTATTGTTGTTCCTACAGCAGGAGAGGAACCATCTGGGAATTCATCCAACTTAAGGAAAGGTGTTACAGTGAATGAAAATGTATCAACTAAAGGAGGTGAAGATGATAAGAAGCCTACCTTTATGGATCTAGCAAAAGACAATGCTAAAGATAATGACAGAACATTACAACAGCAACGAGATGATCAAAATAGAACTATTTCACCAGCCCATGCTGTAAATAATGATATTGTCAAGGCCTTGGACCGTATTACATTGCAGAATATTCCTTCTCAAACACCCTTGGGCTTTACTCCAGGAACAAAGAAGGATTACAGCCTTCCTCTCACTGCCCTTACATGCACTAAAGCATGTCCGCACATGGCTACTTGTGGAAATGTTCTATTTGATGGAAGAACAGTTCAGCTAGGGAAGCTTTGCTGTGCTGGAGTTGAAACTGAAGATGATGAAGATACTGAGTCTAATTCATCAGTGGAACAAGTATCAGTTGATGTGCCTGATGGACCAACACTCCATGACTCAGATCTCTATGTTGAGATTGTGAAAAATACGAAATCTGTCCCAGAATATTCAGAAGTGGCTTATCCTGATTATTTTGGTCACGTTCCACCTCCATTCAAAGAGCCTATTTTAGAAAGGCCTTATGGTGTACAAAGGTGAGTTGCAGATTTCTTCTCTTTCTAGATAAGACCATTGTGAAAATACGAAGCATACTTTAGAAAAATTACTTTGGTATTCAGGAAGAAAATACTTCTGAATACCTCTGAATTAAAGCTACTGTAATATTTTACCTTCTCTTGGAAAATCTGCATTGCTTTGAAAATTTTCATTGTGCATTTATGTTGTTCATTTTCTAAGCTCATTACTTAATCAAAAGAAGCCAGCATAATAATCCTGAGCTTTGGGCAATTTAGGAACTTTTTATTTAGATTGGATTTAAAAAACAAAACATTGCTTCATAATCTCTGGATAAATATTGCTATTTATTTGGTAATTTGCTTACCATTTGAATTTGGTTTCGGTATACAGTTTAAAAAGAAAGTCTAAGTGAAGCAGTATAGATAGTATTATTTTCTTGTAAAATTTGAAATTTGAAATTGGAATATACAATGTTAATGAATTTGGGACTAAATAAAAGCAGTAATTAAGTATTTTGCCAGGTAATACTAGATATTACAAACAGTATTAAGTATTGCTAAGTAGTGAGTTACTTTATTTATTTTTTATTTATTAAGTATTGGTAAGTGGTGAGTTACTTGACATATAAATACCTTTTTGATGAGACTGGACTGATTTTAATGGTTATAGTTAAGTTTTTGTGATGATGGCATTATCTGTATAAAAACCGTTTGTATACTCTTGGTATCAGTATACTATGTAATGATAAAGGAAGACAGTGCTGTAAATACTTGATTCTTCTTAAGACAACAGCTATATCTTATTTATTTTATCTTTGGCATCTAGTATAATTCATCATATTTTACTTGGCAACTTAGTATATATTTTATGCTTCCAGTCATCTCCTTGCTTCACAGGTACGGAATCCTACACAACATAGCATCAGAGCAGGGGACTTACTTTACTGAGAAAGATGTGTGGAGTGGGTCTATACATGGCAGCCATTGGTTGTGTCACATAATGCCACCAGAGGCAGCTGGCCTCATAGAGTGCTAGAATTGCCTTTGAAAGGCACAGGTGAAGCTCCAACTCAGAGAACATACGCTGCAAGAATTGGTTACCATCTTTCAGGCTGCAGCATATGCCCTAATTTAGAAACTTCTTCATGACTCTGTATCCCCATTAGGAAAGATACCAGAAGGGCAGAGTAAGAAGAACCTTATTTACCATCACTCCCAGTGTCCTATGGGAAGACTTTGTGCTTCCTATCCCTATACCTGTCACCTCTGTGGAGTCAGAAGTCCTGGTCCCGAGAGTGGGTGCAGTCTTACCGTGGGGCTACAGTTACCACAGAAAGTATCCAGTTTAAGGGACCAGCAGGCAAGTAGAGGTTTTATTGTCTTGGCAGAGGTAATTGATCTGTACCAGCTGGAGGAGGTAGGGTTGTTTTTACACAATGGGAACAGGTAGGAACAAATGTGTGTGGAACTCAGGTGATCCACTTACTTGCAGTTTGGTACTCCCTTGCCCAATTTTAACTGTGAAAGGGCAGGTTGCAGCCACTCTTGATTGAAAATGGTATAATTATCAGGGCCTCAGATCTGTCAGGAATGAGAGTTTGGGTCACTTAGATCGGTTGCCAAGAGCTTCAGAAGTGATAGCTGACAAAACCAAACCAAACCAAAACAAACAAACTCAACTGCCATCGAGTCAATTATGACTCATAGTGACCCTCTTTGGGTTTCCAAAGCAGTAAATCTTTTTTTTTTTAAATTATTTTTTCTCTCTTTTTTTTTTATATTGTGATTTGGGTGAAAAATTACAGAGAAAATTCACTTTCCATACAGCAGTTCACATACACCCTGTCTCATGACATTGACCACCATTTACCACAATGCAACAGCTCCCCTCCCACTTCCTTCCGATAGTTACCTCTTCCCTGTGTCTATCCCTTCATGCACTCCTGCACCCTGAGCTGTCTCCCTGTGCATAAACAGCTCTTCGTTTCCCCATGATTGTTTTCTCCAAGGAGTGTATCTACCTCAGGTAAAATGTTCAACTCATATGCCTGTCTTTTGTTTGGCTGAAGCCACAGGTGTGGGTTCAATTCCAGACCTGAAGGGCAGCTAGGGGCCATAGTCTCAGTGGTTCCACCAGGCTCTATTGGACCAGCAAACCTGGTCCCCCACTTTTTTTTTCCCCAAATGATTTTGAGTTTTGTTCACATTGTTCTCCCTTTCTATCCAGGACCTCTTACATAGATCCCCTTCCAAGTGGTTGACAGTGGTAGCCAGGCACCATCTAGTTCTTCTGGTCTCATAGTCATATAGGCTGCAGATCGGATGCTGTACCAGTCGCTAGGACTACTTGTTTCCATGAATTTTTGTTTTTCTTCGTTCTTCTTTGCTCTGGATGAGGAGAGACTACTGTCCGAGACAGTAAATCTTTACAGAAGTAGATGGCCCAGTCTTCCTTCTGTGGAGCAGCTGGTGGTATGGAGATGATTGATAAGTTGTAGCCCTGAGGGCATGTACAACAATGGGGATGAAATATGTCTTGGTAATGTTACTCTTCTAAGTTTCCCCTTAAAGGAGACCCACAGGGACTGTGGAGGAGCTGCTTTTCAAATAGGAGTGAAGTGGATCTGTGTAGCTCAAGGAGTGGACAGTGTCAGCTAGAGCAATGAGCTGCTTAGATCTTCCTTGAAGAGGGAACCTTCTTGGAAACTTGTAGTGACTGAGAGGCTTTAGCTGCTATACTTTGGAATCTATCACAGTGTTGATTCTGAGGCCGGGTCCTCTCTGGGCTGCCAGTGATTAGAGCTGAGCCATTCCTGACCAGTGCAGGGACCTCTTAACAAGCAGTCTTTGCCCCATTGGCCTGGCAGAGACTTTCCCTACACTGCAAGGCAGACTGAGACTCTTACCACTTAATACTCTTTCCTTTCCCAGGTGACACACTTACTTCTCAGCTCATGGCACTTCTCACCTAGGATTCCTTCTTTGTTCTTCACTTACATTTCCCTCAGTAAATTTCTTGCATGTCTGATTATATCATGGCATCTGCTTTTTAAAGACTTGGAAAATAAGGAAATGAAAATACCCTGAGTCTTAACCATAAAGATATGTTCAACTTGATTCAAAATAAGACATGCTAGTAAGTTTCCAATTCCATTTTGATGAAATTTCTTTTTTTTTTTAATTTTAATTGTGATTTGGGTGGAGATTTACAGAGCAAATTCACTTCCCATACAGCAGTTCACATATACTTTGTCTCATGATATTGACCACAGTTTACCACAATGCAACAGCTCCCCTCCCACTTCCTCCCCATAGTTACCTCTTCCCTGTGTCCATCCCTCCATGGACTCCTGCTCCCTGAGCTGTCTCCCTGTATATAAGCAGCTCTTTTTTCTCCCATGATTGTTCTCTCCAAGGAGAGTATCTACTTGAGGTAAATGTTCAACTCATATGCCTGTCTTTTGTTTGGCTGGAAACCACAGGTGTGGGTTTAATTCTAGACCTGAAGGGCAGTTAGAGGCAATAGTCTCAGTGGTTCCACCAGGCTCTATTGGACCAGCAAACGTGGTCCCCACCTTCTTTTTTTTTTTCCCCTCCAAATGATTTTAAGTTTTGTTCCACATTGTTCTCCCTCTCTATCAAGGATCTCCTACATAGATCCCCTTCCAAGTGGTTGGCAGTGATAGCCGGGCACCATCTAGTTGTTCTGGTCTCATAGTCGTATAGGCTGCAGATCGGATGGTGTACCAGTCGCTAGGACTAATTGTTTCCTTTAATTTTGGTTTTCTTCATTCTTCTTTGCTCTGGATGAGGAGAGACCCATCGTTGCATCTAGATGGCAGCTTGATGAAATTTCTTTTTGATTACATTTAAAAACAACCCAAAAAACAACTCCTCTTTATGTAATCTCTGTCTTTTCAGGTCTTTACTGCTTCTAATAATGCTATTACTTTTCAGAATTACTTGCATGAATCTGCATCATTTCTATGTAGAAAGGTATAATTGACATTCAGGGTGTTTTTATTTTAGATTTTACTGTTGAGTTATATTCTACATGGTTATTTTCTAGAATGCAGACTGATAATTGAATTTTGTTTTGTTATTAATAATTTTTGTATATAAAATGCACATTTAGAGAATTAATTTTTTTCTTATGTAATTTTTATCATTTACATGTTTTTATCCAAAACTTGTTTTGGAGAAAGTTGTATGTTGGCATGTATAATAATGGCTTTTGATCAAGCTTTGTTCAGATTTCTTTTTTATGATTTCAGGACAAAAATTGCTCAAGATATTGAGAGACTAATACATCAGAGTGATATCATAGATCGAGTGGTATATGACTTAGATAACCCAAAGTGAGTTTGATTTTTTTTTTTTTAATTTTTGTTTGTTTTATTTTTGCTGTAAAATTTCAGTGTTATTTTTAAAATATTTAAGTTATAATTTACTTCCACCTAGTTTATCCTTACTGTGTTTTTATCTTTTGGTAGAGATGTAATGGTGAGTCATGGCTATTTACTTGAATGGATTATATCATAAGCTTTAGTTTGTTCTTAGGTAAATTTTTTAATGGGTTTAAGGCCAAGGTCACAAACTGATGCTCTGTTTTTAAAAAATTGAAATTAGCTGTACTAAGTCCCATGAAATGCTAGCTTGTCCCTTAGTGTTGGACCTTCATTTCCTTGGGGAAACAAAATGTCATCTGCTTTAGAAGGAACATATGCTTGTTATTCTTCATAGTTTCCACCACTCCTTCTTGTCTCTTACTGCTTATCATCTCCTTCAGTCATTTTAATTACCTGCCTGACCTATGTCAGTCGTGGTGTAAGTGTTCGTGTCTTTTACAGTTTAGGATTATTACTGACATCGCTACATTTTAGGATTTGAATATAAGTAAATAGATGAAAATTACAAATGTTGAATGTCACTATTATTTGCTCATTTGCCTCCCTCAACTCAGAAATTCTGTTAACCCTCAGCAGATTTTCCCCTGCCAACATTTTAATTTTTTAAGAGATCACATATTTTATTGACCTTCTTTGGAAGAAATAAAAGACTTTTTTAAGGTTTTTGTTAGAGAGGTAAGAGTAAAAATTACATCAAAGATAATGACTAAATTTGAGATATTCTTAAAAAAGAAAAGAAACATCTACGTTGCATATTTATAAATATGTTATTTCATGGTTTATATTTCTGTGTTTGGTTGATCAGGCAAAAACTCAAAAATCGTAAGTGTGGCATCCAGTGCTGTTTTTGCTGTTTGTAACTAAAATGACGTTGGACAAAATCGTTTAGCCTTTTAGTGTCTTAGTCTTCATCTATTAGAATATAAGCTCTGAAAGAGCAAGAATATTTGTGATAAATCAGGGACCAGACAGACAAATAGCTAGAAAAGTGCCTGGGACTTATTTGGCTCTTAGAAAATATCACTGATGCAATGATAATAATACTTGTTCCTTTTTGGTGCTAATTAAATAAGACAAAATAATATTTTTAAGTGAGAACTGCATTTTTTTTTTTAAGAATTATTGCTGTTCATATAGGTCATGAATTTTGAAAATTGGTCTGGTCTTTTCTATATGATAATGAATATTTTAGAAATAACATTTTTTTTAAGCCATGATCTTCTTCACTATAAAAGTAGGAATATATCTCTAATTATAATTTCTTGTCTATAAAAGTTAGCCAGAGTTTGTATTTTGCTTGTGCTGGTTATGTTCTCTGATTTTTTTTTTTTTTAAAGAAGAGGTTAAATGGCAGTGGCATATTTTTAATCTGTAACATAGTTTATTTTTTGCTCACCTGTATAAATAAGATTTATTTTGTTAAACTTTCAAAAATCTAGTTGCAGCATTCCAGAAGAAGGAGATATTTTGAAGTTTAACTCCAAATTTGAATCTGGAAATCTGCGCAAAGTCATTCAAATTAGAAAGTAAGTCATTTAAAATTTCTCATTTTGTATGTATGGTATTTTCTAATTTTCATCAGCTTTCTTTATTTTCTCTTTTCAGAAATGAGTATGATCTTATTCTGAACTCAGATATAAACAGCAATCATTATCATCAGTGGTTTTATTTTGAAGTCAGTGGAATGAGGCCAGGTGTTGCTTATAGATTTAATATCATCAACTGTGAAAAGTCCAACAGTCAATTTAACTATGGTAAGACCATTTTCTTTCCCAGTTGACAAGACTTGCAGGCATCTTAATTGTAAGACAGAACCTTTTTAAAAAATATGTTACCAAAATAATGTTTGAATATTATTTTTTATCTCTGGTTCTCAAAATTTATAATACTATGCAGAATTTGAAAGCTGGCTAAGCTTTGATTTGCTGATGAAAAGAATTAACGCTTGCAGAGGGCAAGCCATGACGTGTGGTTGATTTTATCCACAATGAATACAATTAAAGATTTATTATGAATGCTACTTAAAATCAAGTTTTTAATATCAGTTCATTGTGAACAGGATTACATGAGATAATCTGTTATTTTGGAATATAATAATTACAATAATAATTTTGAAATAATTATAAATGAGCAGGAAATTTAAAAATTATTATAAGGGCCCAGTTCTCTTCACCAAGTCTCTCCAATGGTTATATTTTACATAACAGTAGAATAAGGTCAAAACTAGGAAATTGGTATAATGAGAGGGTATATATAGTTCACTTTATCTTATTTGTAGATCCCTGTAACCATCACCACAATGAAAATAGAGAATGATTCCATCACCATAAAGATCTCCCTTATGCTACTTCTTTATAGTTCACCAATATAAGTATGACGTTTGCTATAGGTTTTCTGTAGAATTTTAAATCTAATAGAAGTTCCCTTTTATTTGTAATTCCTGAGAGTTTTTGTAATGGATGAGTATTACATTCTGTCACATTCTTTTAATCACTTGAAATTAACATGTGATTTTTCTTCTTTAACCCAGTGTGATGTATTACATTGATCCTTTTTAAAAATTTTATTGTGATTTGGGAAAAAGTTTACAGAGCAAATTCATCTTCCATAAAGCAGTTAATGTACACTTTGTCTCATGACATTGACTGCAATCTCCTGCAATACAACAGTTCTCCTCCCACTTCCTCCCCATAGCCACCTCTTCCTTGCGTCCTTCACTCCCATGCACTCCTGCCCCCCAGCTGTCTCCCTGTGCATACACAGCCCTTCTGTTCTTCCATGATTGATCTCTCCAAGGGGTGCATCTGCCTAATGTAAATGTTGAGCTCATATGCCTGTCTTTTGTTTGGCTGGAAGGCATAGGAGTGGATTGAATTCCAGACCTGAAAGGCAGCTAGAGGCCATAGTCTCAGTGGTTCTACCAGGCTCTATCAGACCAGCAAACCTCTGGTCCCTTTTTTTAGTAATGATTTTTTATTTTTGTTCCACATTGTTGTCCCACTCTATCCAGGATCTCCTACATAGATCCCCCTCCAAGTGATTGACATACATTGCTTCTTAAATATTGAAGCAGCTTTGAATAAACCTGGTCATAGTGCATAAATTGTGCATATTGCTGAATGCTGTTTGCTCATATTTTATAAGAATTTTTGCATTTATATTAAGGAAAGATATTGATCTGTAGTTTTCTTTTTTGTGTACACTATCTGATTTTAGTATCATAGGAATATTGACTTCATAAAATGGAGGGTTTTTTTTCCCCCTTTCCCTTATTTTCTGGAAGAGTTTATGTAGAATTGGTTTTGATTTTTCATTAAATATCTGGTGGAATTCTCCAGTGAAACTCTCTGGTCCTGGAGATTTTTTATGAGGGATTTTTTCAAATTAACAATTTAATTTCTTTAATAATTATACCATGAAACATAAACCCGTTGCCATTGAGTTGTTTCTGACTCATAGCAACCCAGTATGACAGAGCAGAACTGCCCATAGAGTTTCCAAGGTAGTAAATCTTTATGGAAGCAGATTGCCACATCTTTCTCTGATGGAGCAACTGGCTAAGTTGGACTGCCAGTCTTTCAATTAGTAGCTGAGCAGTTAGACCACTATGCTACCATGGCTCCTTTAATAGTCAGAGGGTTGCAACAAAGGCGTGATGGCAACATCCTCTTACCTCCTCTAACTTCATGAGTGGGAGAAAGAGAATTGCCATCAGCAGCCCAAGGCTGATTACTATGAGGTAAGAGTAAGACATACTATCACCCTCCAACATTTTTAACAACTCTGACACCAACAGTCCCTTCCATGGCACTCACTACTACTTTGCAGGTTCGATAGTTCATTGGGATGGCCATAGAGAACTCACAGACAATGCTCACAATTATGGGGTTTGTTAGGGAAGTAAGAAGTTCCAATTCAGGTTCAGGAATATCCAGGATACAATTGTTCTATCAAGACAGCCTCCCCTCAGCCATACCCATAGCCATTCCTCTCTCTGGCCCATGGCCTCTTAGCATGGCCTCTACCATTCTTAGGAAAGTGTTACAGAGCTCTTCTAGCTTAGCTGATAAATGTAGCTAGATGTATCCCACTCTGCCAGCAAGCCTTCTGCCAAAAGGCACTCAGCTTTCTTGTTCCGTGGGCTAGAAAGCCTGCCGCCATGTCTTATGCCAGTCTCTCCATTCTGTTGATGCCATTTCCCTGCTATTGTCTCAGAGCAGAAATCTGAGGTCCAAGGATGTGCTCTACTCCCAGTTTCTCTCTCTTGATGGCAGTGAGATCCCCCTTTCTTTCTGTAGGAGGCTCATTTTAAGCCTAGCAGAAAGACAAAACTGACAGATCCTCACATTAGGTTCCATACAACTCATTTGCACAGTCACACCCCCACAAGGGTGCCATGTACCTTATTTATATTACTGAGAAACTATCCAGTCCTTCGGTGGGCCATAAGCACTTTACATTTGCATAGTTCCACCCAGTCATCTGGTGGGAGTCACAAAGACCATGGCTAGAGGAGCTGTATGAAGTAATTTACTGCACCACATATGTAGCTTGTATTTGGTGAGTTGTGAAAGGTTGTACTTTATGGGGAATTAGGCCATATAATCTGAATTACCAGATTTTTGTTTAGCATTGTTCATTGTATTTATTTATTATTCTTTCATTGTCTGTAGGGTTTGTAGTGATGTACCTCATTTCATTTCTGATGCTGGTAATCTGTCATCTCATTTTTTCTTTGTTAGTCTTGCTAGATGTTTGTCAATTTCATGGATGTTTTCAAAGAGCTACCTTTTTATTTCATTGGTTGTCTGTACTGTTTTTTTCATGCGGCATCTTTTAAAACTGGTGGTGTACCAGCAAAAATCTTAAAAAAAGTATAGCCTCACTTAAGGCTTTAGGGTTTAGACATTTAATAAATACAAAATTAAGAGTTATCAGATATCTGATCTTTTAAGTCAAACATTTTGTCAGTGGAAGATAGTATAATTATACAAATCCAATATCAGTTACTTGAAATTGAACATCAAATTTCAAATATTTAATTTGTTAATAGTACATTTTTATGTAAAAGAAAAGAAATTTTTCAAACTTGTAATGGTACAAGTTAGCATTCTTTCTTATTTATAGGCTAAAAGCTTTTTTCAGATTTGTTTATGTAATGTAATAGTTTCAGGAAGATTAGATGGTTAGTTTTAAACATTTTCAAAGATTCTAAAATGTTTTAAGTGATCTAATTCTTAAATGATTTATTTTTTAATATTTGTGTTTTGATGAAAGATTCAGTGGTTATACTGACTTGCACAAATAGTGATATGAATACACTCACTCTTACTTATCAACATGGTTAGGGCCAAAGGTCAAGTCATTATATGAAAATCAATGTCATGTGAAAATGGAGGATAACTACATTATTACATAACTGCCAAACCACTGAGAATCATGGCCAGACTATGTTGACACATAACGTTAACTATCACAGCCAGTGTTATTCTCACCTTACACTTTGGCATTTGCTACTGTGAGATGTACATTGTTAATTTGTAAGGCAGTTGGGTAGTAGATATTTTACTATTTCATAAATGTGAGATGTTGGATAATGAGATAGTGCATAAGTGAGGAATAGGTGTGTTCTTGATACTCACCTTCTTTACTTTTATGATTTTAGACTATAACTACTAATCATTGAATATGATATTTATTGAAGATATTAGCTTCCTGTTACTAAACCTTCATATAACTTTAAAAATTACCTTAATTGAAACTCTTTAAAAATTTTCACTTTTTTTTGAGTTTATAGTCTAGTTTAACATCCTTGTTGTTCTAGGGTTTTTATTATTTTGATTTAATATTATAATTTAACATTCTGTGTTTTTTGAAAAATAATTAAAAAATTTGTTTTTCACCTGTTCATTTCTGTTGAATAGTGTGCTCTGACTATTATTTGGGATAATTTTTAATTTTTATCAAGTGGGAAAAAAATGCCCATTGAATTAAACGTCTAGGAAAATTTGAGCAAGATTAACTTTTTATTAAGGTGCCATTTAGAAAATAGTGTTTAGTTTGGTTTGTTCAAGGTTTTTAGGCTTTCACTTTCTGTTTTAGTTGTCTTTTTATAAGTTTTACACATTTGTATTTACCTTTATTCTTAAGTATTTTGTGTATTTTTGTTTGTTTCTGTTGTAAAAGAATGTTCCTCCTTGTTTTCAAACTGGTTGTTATTTATAATTAAGAAAGCTATTGATTTTAATATATTGTTTGAAAACCAACCTCCTTACTCAACTTTCTTATTAGTCCTCATAGTTTCTCAGTTGATGCTTTGAATATTCTTTAGTAGGTTCCTAGAATACATTCTTATACATAGTTACATTGTGTATCTTTCATTATTTCATTGGTTTTGGATAGAAGTTTGAGAATGTCTAATTTAAAATAAAAAGGAGACATTGGAAATTCTTGTTTTTAATGTGAATATAGCTGGTGGTAACATTTAAGTCTATTAACTCATGTTTTGAGATACATATTCTATTTCATTGTAAAGAATTTCAATTTTTAGTAAGTTTTAGGAGCTCTGGTAGCATAGTGCCTAAGGCACTTGACTGCTAACCAGAATGCTGGCAGTTCAAACCCCCCCCAGCCACTCCTTGGAAGGAAGGTTGGGCAATCTACTTCCGTAGCAATACTGCCTTGGAAACCCAAGGAGGGGTTGCTATGAGTTGGGTCCAACTTGACAGCACATAACAACAACAGTAAGTTTTAGAAATCAAATTATCTTAGTAATCATGTTTTTTTAATTTTATTTTTTTTTAATTTTATTTTGATTTGGGTGAAGATTTACAGAGTAAATTCACTTTACATACAGCAGTTCACATGTACTTTGTCTCATGTCATTGACCAAAATTTACAATGCAACAGCTCCCCTCCCACTTCCTCCCCATAGTTACCTCTTCCCAGTGTCCATCCCTCCATACTCTCCTGCCCCCTGAGCTGTGCATAAGCAGCCCTTCCTTCTCCTATGATTGTTCTCTCCAGGGCGTGTGTCTACTTGAGGTAAATGTTTAACTCACATGCGTGTACTTTGTTTGGCTGGAAACCACAGGTGTGGGTTCAATTCCAGACCTGAAGGGCAGCTGGGGGCCATAGTCTCAGTGGTGCCACCAGGCTCTATTGGACTAGCAAACCTGGTCCCCACCTTCTTTTTTTTTTTTGCCTCCAAATGACTTTGAGTTTTGTTCCACATTGTTCTCCCTCTCTATGCAGGATCTCCTACATCCCTTCCAAGTGGATGACAGTGGTAGCTGGGCACCATCTAGTTCTTCTGGTCTCATAGTTGTATAGGTTGCAGATTGGGTGGTGTACCAGTTACTAGGATTGATTGTTTCCATTAATTTTGGTTTTCTTCTTTCTTCTTGACGAGGAGAGACCCATTGTTGCATCTAGATGGCAGCTTGCTAGCTTTTAAGATCCCAGTCGTCACTCGCCAAAGTAGGAGGTGGAACAATGTTTTGTATAGTATGTTATGCCAATTGAGCTTGATGTCCCCTGCGACTATGGTCCCAAGCCCGCAGGATCAACTACTTGGTCGCTCTGGGTAGCTGGCTATAACCAAGCAATGACCATAACCTTGCCCCTTGTCAGCTCTACTATACACCTGGGAATTCTGATCATTCACATAAGCTTATAGGACCATTGTCTGCCAACCCTATATATGATCTTGGATACACTCCCCATTTAGACATACCTAATTGTTTGGCCTGTCCACCTATCTATCCGTCCATATACCCATGTTTGCTTTCACTGACAACTCAGTACTGTATATACAAAAGGGTTCATATTTGTTGTCTGTATTGCCCATGTACCTCTCTATGTCTTTCTCATCCTCAATGCTGCCATATTGGTCACTCACATTTGGTACATTGCCCTTCTTTTCACCCAAATCAATATTTATCTCTGTCTATCTAACAGCGTTCCCTTCCCTCCCCTCCCACCCCTGGTAACCAACAAAGGAAATTTCCTTCAATAGATAACCCTTTCCTTAACTTTTACAATAACGGACTAATACAGTATTTGTCCTTTTGTGACTGACTTATTTCACTCAGCATAATGTCCTCCAAGTTCATCCATGTTATGCAGTGTTTTGCAGATTCTACATTATTCTTTAGCGTTGCATAGTATTCCATTGTGTGTATGTACCTTAGTTTGGTTATCCATTCCTCAGTTGATGGACATCTAGGTTGTTTCCATGTTTTGGCTATTTTAAATAGTGCTGTGATGAACATTGGTGTGCATATATCTGTTCTTGTCATGGCTCTCACTTCTTTAGGGTATATACCTAGTAATTGGATGGCTGGGTCAAATGGTATTTCTAATTCCAAGTAATCATGTTTTTTTAAAGCATATTTTTTGCTGTATTATTTTAATAATGATTCTAATATTAAGCCATCTTTTCATTTTGGTCATGTAAATTAATTTTGTAATACCCAACCCCCCCCCCTTTTTTTTTTTGATTTGTTAGTATTTCGTTTAAAGTTTTGCATCTGTGGTCATAAATGAGACAAATCAGTTTCCTTTTTGGAGAACTAACCTTTTCCAGTTTTAGAAGCAGGGTGATGCTAACTTTGCAGACGTAAATGTTCAGTCTTGTTCCATGTTCTCAATCAGTTTAAATAACATTTAAATGTTTTCATGAAATTAAGAAAGAATGTACTTCTAAAATTGTCAGATTCTATTGCTCCTTTTTTAGCAGGGAAGGAAGAGCTCCTCGATAACTTTTTCAGAGTTTTTATGACTCAGTTTCTCCTGATTGAAGCACAAAGTAACCTGAAATTTGCCTATGGTGCTGTGAGACTGAAGGAATTGCTGGCCAGCTCCATGACTGTGATATAGGCGTTTATTAAGGGCTTACTGAATGAGGCTGATCTCTGGGAAATGACAGGGTTGCACTCAGGTTTCTGCACTCCCCAGTGGGAGACAGGGCCTTCTGTAGCTCTGGTGAACAAAAGCAGCTTGGTGTCAGGGCTCTGGATTTCCAATGACACCTCAGCAGGTGTTAGAAAAAAATGACTTAGCAAGTGAACTAACAGCAAACAAGAGCATAGCCATATTCAGGCTTGGCAAAAGCTTTTTTCCCTACAATCTACCCCTGGGGGTTAGCTTATACAGTCTGGCATACCTCCCTCTTTTACAGAGTCCTGGAGGGCCCTGAGGGGAGACATCACAATTATGTAGGAAGAGAGATAGGCAGTTGCTTCAGCTAGAAGCAGAGGCCACAGAAGGAGTATAGGCAAGCACAGGAAAACATACCTCTACTCAGGAAAAGCCCAACACTCAGCAGAAACCTTCTTAGCTACAGGAGAAGGAGGAAAACCAGGTGGCCACAGCAGACTGGCCTTCAGGTGTGTCCAGCTTACAGAGAGGGAGATGGTGGTAGTGGCAACAGCTGGCAGGTGAGCTGCTGGGCTCCCACACTCATGCACCATGTTCTAGCTTGTTGTTTGCCTGCTCTGAACTCCTTTCTCCTCCACCTCCATTTTCAAATGCATTTTCTGCATCGATTGATATGATCATGTGGTTCTTTTCCTTTGTTTTATTTCTGTGATGGATGACAGTGATTGTTTTTCTAATGTTAAACCATCCTTGCATACCTGATATGAACCTACTTGGTCATAATGTATTATTTTTTTGATATGTTGTTGGAGTCTATTGGCTAGGATTTTGTTGAAAATCCACTTCTATTTTCAAACCTAGCTGTTCACCTTGCTTCTGGATGTCAGTTATGGCCCCACACACAACTGTCACCTATCCCATTCTAACTGAAGCTCCTCCTGCCACTCTTATGTGCACTTCTGTGGCTAATTGAACATCAGTGGCCAACAACCAACCCAGAGCAACAACCCCTCTTCTGGCTGCCACTTTTCCCTTGGCCTCTTTTCCACACTTTGAAGGCTCACACTTTCCCACAATTATGCTGTGCCACTTGGCACATTTAGGACACCCCCATACTAACTCTGAGAGTTGCCCTGGTAGATGCTTTTGGACCAGATCTCTTCACAATGGAGGTCACCAGCCCCGAAATTCCTCCTTAGTAGATGGGTCAAACCTTCCTACATGCAGTTCTTTGGCCCCCAGGCTTCCCCCCCCGCCGGTGGATGGGTTAAACCTCCCCACATGGAGGTTGCTGACCCCATGATTCCCTTTGCATATGTCTCTCTTATCTGCCATGTCTTCAGTCTTCTGGCTGGCTAACCAATTGTCCAGGCACAGACTAACTTGAAATTTTCCTAAAGTACTGTGAGGCTGAAGAAGGAGGCCGGTAGCTCCGGGATTGTGATATAGGAGTTTATTAAGGGATTACTGACTGAGGCTGGTCCTTGGGCAGCAGCAGGGTTCAGTTGAGTCTCCGTGTCCCACAGTGGGAGACAGTGGCAAACGAAGGTGGCTCAGTGCCAGGGCTCTAGTCAGTCCTCCAAGGTCACCACAGTAAGTGTTACATAAGAGTGACTTAGAAAGCAGAAGTGAGCTAGCACCAAGCATGGCCACATTCCATTTTGCAAAAGCCCCAAGCCAAGTGTGATGCAATACTTGCTTTATCTGTGGAACCCAAAATATAAAAAAATTATATATATAAATAAAAATATATAAAACATTAAGTCATAACAGCCTCACTTACTCTTCTTTACGTTCAGATGGTCTCTATAGTTCCTTTTATGCTCAATGAATAGTAGAAAGTGAGGGTTGATACAAATAGTGCTGTGACTACTTCAAAAATCAATATACAGACAAAAGTAGTCCCACTTTTACTTACGTAGTTTTTTGGTTGGAGTATACTCGCTGTCCCTCAGTAGGATTCAGTTAGGTAGGGGAGAAAGAAGGTTCATCCTTCCTTTTTTTTTTAAAAAATAACTTTATTGTGATTTGGGGGATAATTTACAGAGCAAACCAGTTTTTCCATTCAACAATGAGCACACATTTTGTTTCATGTCATTGATTGTAGTCTCCTCAGTGTAACATCACTCCTTCCACTTCCTCCCTATATTTCTCATTTCCATTCTTCCTCTGCTAACCCTTAACTACCTTCTAAACTTTGTCCTTGGGCAAATGCTGCCCTTTTAATCTCAAATGGTTGATTCTTCTAAGGAGTGTGTACCATCCTAGAGTTAATGTTTACCTTGTAGACTTGTCTAATGTTTGAAAATTGAGCAGAGGGAGTGAGTTCAGTTTCAGGTTTGAAGGGTGGCTAAGGGCCATAGTGTCAGGGGTTCCACTAGTGTCTGTCCAACCAATATGCCTGGTCTCTCTCTCTCTCTTTTTTTTTTTTTTTTTAAGGAGTTTTGAGTTTTGCTTCAGATTTTTCACTCACACTGTCCAGGACTTTCTGATGTGATCTCTTTAATTGCAGTTGGAGTGGTAGCTGGGCACCATCTAGTTCTTCTGGTCTCAGGGTCATGAAGGTTGGAGTTCACATGGTCCATTAGTTCTTTGGATTAATTGTTCCATTGTGTCTTTGATTTTCTTCATTCTTCTTTGCCCTGGTTGGGCGAGACCAATAGTTGCACTTTAGATGGCCACTCAGAAGCATTTAAGACCCCAGCCACTACTCACCGAAGTAGGATGTAGAACATTGTCTTTGTGGACTATGTTATGCCAGTTTACCTTGATGTCCCCTGGAACTATGGTCCTGAACCTGCAGGCTTTCCTCATATGTTTGTTAGTTGCCTGAGTGTCATCTTTGGTGAAGTGTCCTCTCATGTGCTCTTAGTTGGATTATTTGTCTTTTTATTTTTAATGTATTGAAGTTTTCCATAAATTTAGAGATTAGCCCTTTGTTCAATATGTTGTTGCCAATATTTTCCCCCTTAGTTTATGAGTTCTCTTTTTACTCTTCTGGTGAAATCTTTTGATACATGTGAGTGGCTGATTTTTTGGGAGATCCCAGTAATCTATTTCGTATTCTGGTATTTGTACATTTTTAGTTATGTTTAACAGTGTATTTATGCCATGTGTTGTGGTAGTTATGTTTCTGTGTCAACTTGCCTGGGCCTGGTTGAGTGGCTGGGCAGTTGATGGTAATTATTCCCCATGATGAGACTGGCAATCAGCTCCATGGTGGGACCTACCGCAAGCAACTGAGTAGCTGCTTTAGGGATGTGGTCTGCTTCCTGTATGTAAGAAACAGCCATGGGAATGGTCTCTAGCTTATGGTGTGCTTGAACCCTATGTAGCCATGTTGTTGTTTATCAGCCTGCCATGTTCTGCTGCCCATGGGACTTTCAGTGGACCTAATTAATGGCCTGCTGTGTGGTTTCATAACACTGGGGCTGTACCATTTTATTTGTTGACCTTGGGCTTGCTAGCCTCAGCAGCCAGTAGCTGCCTGAGTGAAGAGATGCCTCTAGCTTCAGTGGGCTGGGAGCAAGAGGCAGAGCTAAAGCCTAAGGTCGAGGAGCTTTTACCCAGCCCCTAGAGCCTGGCACTTTGAACTTGGACTTCTAGCCTCCAAAAACTGTAAGATAATAAACTCCTGTTTCTTCAAGCCATCCCATTTATGGTATATTCGTGTCAGAGTTGCACTAGGTAACCAGAACACCATGTATTAGGACCCCTACGTTTTTTCTTTGATGATAGTTAAATAGTTTCAGGTTTTACGTTCAGGTCTTTGATCCACCTTCAGTTTGTTTTAGTATTTGCTGTGAGATATGGGTTCTATTTTAGTTTTCTGCAAATTAATATCCAGTTTTCCTAGCACTATTTTTTAGAGACTGTCTTTTCCCCACTTAATGAGTTTTGGCCCTTTGCCAAAGATCAGCTATCCATAGGTGGGTGGATTTATGTCTCAATTCTGTTTTACTGGTCTATGTGTCTGTTGTTAATAATAGTACCAGGCGATTTTAACTACCTTGGCTGTATTGTAGGTTTTGAGATTGGTAAGTGTGAAGCCTATCACTTTGTTCTTTTTTTTGGTTGTGTTTTACTTATTCAGAGTCTCTTTCCTTTCCATATAGAGTTGGTGATTAGTTTTTCCATCTCTTTAAAGAATGGTGATGGAATCTGTAAAGGGATTACACTATATCTATAGGGCGCTTTGGGTGGTATTGATATTTTCACATTGTTAAGTCTTCTATCCATGATCATGGTTTATCCTTCCATTTATATAGATCTCTTTTGGTTTCTTGTAATAGTGTTTTGTAGTTTTCTTTCTGTAAATCTTCTGTTTCTCTGGTTAGATTTGTTCCTGAGTACTTCATCTTTTGGGTGGCTATTGGAAATGGTATTGTTTTCTTGATTTCCTTTTCAGAGTTCTCTTTGTTAACATAGAGGAATCGACTGATTTTTGTATGTTGTTCATGTACCCTATCACTTTGCTGAATTCTTCTATTCTAATAATTTTCTTGCTGAGTCTTTGGGATTTTCTATTTATAGGATCATATCACTTGCAAATAGAGATAGTTTTACTTTTTCTTTGACAGGTTGGCTGCCTTTTATTTTCCTTACGGCTCTGGTCAGGACTTCTGATACAGTATTGAGTAGGAGTGGTGATAAAGGGCATTCTTGTCTGGTACGTGTTTATAAAGGGAATGCTTTCAGCCAATATTGGCTGTTGGTTTGGTATATAGGCCCTTTTCTTCCTATTTTGTTCAGTGTTTTTTTTATCTAGAATGGGAGTTGAGTTTTGTCATATACATTTTCTGCATCGATTGATGTGATCATGTTGTTCATTTCCTTCCTTTTATTTATGTGGTGGAATACATTGTTTTTCTAATGTTTAACCATCTTTGCATACCTGATATGAATCCCACTTTTTCGTGATGAACTTTTTGATATATTGTTGGAGTCTGTTGGCTAAGGATTTTGTTGAGAATTTTTGCATCTATGTTCATGAGGATATTGGTCTGTAATTTGTTTTTTCAGTGGTGTCTTTCCCAGGCTTTAGTATCAGGGTTATACTTGCTTCATAAAATGCATTTGGGAGTATTTCTTACTTTCTATATTCTAGAATAGTTTGAGTAGAATTGGTGTCAGCTTTTCTCTGAATGTTTGGGAGAATTTGCCAGTGAAGCCATCTGGGCTAGGACTTTTTTTTATTGGTAGTTCTTTTTTATGACCTGTTTAATTTTTTCTTTTCTTTTCTCTTTTTGTTTTTATGGGTCTGTTCAAATTTGCTATGTCAGTCTGTGTTAGTGTAGGTAGGTAGTGCATTTCTAGAAATCTATCAATTTCTTCTGTTTTCAAATTTGTTGGAGTACAGTTATTCATAGTATCCTGTTACTATCCTTATTTCAGTTGAATTTGTTGTGATGTTGCCCATTTCATTTCTTATTTGTGTTATTTGCATCTTCTCCTTTTTTTCCTTTGTTCAATTTGCCAGTGATTTGTTGATTTTATTAATCTTCAAAGAACTAAATACCAGCCTTATTGATTGTTTCTATTGTTTTTCTGTTTTAGGTATTTCTTCTGGAATTTTTATTATTTTTCTTCTGGTGACTGTAGTCTTATTTTGCTTCTCTTTTTCTAATTGCTGAAGATGTTAGGTTAAGGTGTTGATTTTGGCTCTCTTTTGTTGTGTGCATTTGTTGCTATAAATTGCCCTCTGAGCCCTGCTTTTTGCGGTGTCCCAAAGATTTCGGTATGTTGTGTTTTCATTCAAGAATTTTTAAAAATTTCATTTATTCTGTTACCCACTAGTTTTTAAGCATGCTGTTATTCACTTTCCATGTGTTTTATTGATCTTCCTGCTGTTGATTTCTAATTTTACATTGTGATCTGAGAAGATGCTTTGCAGTATTTTGATGTTTTTAAATTTATTAAGGCTTGTTTCCTAGCCTAACATATGGTCTATCCGGGAAAATGTTCCATGTGTGCTGGAAAAGAATGCATATTGTGGTGTTGTTGGGTGGAGTATTCTACATGTATCTATAAGGTCAAGTTGGTGGATTGTGTTGTTTATTTTGTGTCTTTGTTGAGTTTCTTCCTAGATGAAAGTGGTTATTAAAGTCTCCAACTTTATTGTGGAGCTGTCTATTTCTTTTCCAGTTTTGTTAAATATTTATGTATTTTGGGGCTTTTTCATTGGGTACATAGATAGTCATTATGGTTATATTGTCTTGTTCACTTGACCTTTTTATCGTTATATAATGTTCCTTGCTTTTTATGCTAGTTTTTGCCTTAAAGTCTATTTTATTAGAAAATAACATTACCACTCCTACTTTTTTTGGTCACCATTTGCTTGATAAATTTTTTTCCAGCCTTTAAATTTTAGTCTGTTTTAGTCTGTGTATCTAAGATGTGTCTCTTGTAGACAGCATATCGATGGGTCATGTTTTATTATTCATTGTGAAAATCTGTGTCTCCTGACTGGTGCATTTAATCAGTTTATATTCAGTGCCATTATCAATAAGTATGAGTTTATTGCTGTCATTTTGTTGTGTTTTTTTCTCATTGTGCTGCTGATTTCTATATAATTTTCTCTGCTGAGCTCATTTTCTTTATGAATTTCTTATTATTTCCTTTATTCCTGTCTTAGTGTTTGCTAAGTAAATATCTATAACTTTCTTCTTTTTAATTTTCTTTTCTTTTCTTTTCTTTTTTTTTATAATTGTGATTTGTATGAAAGTTGATAGAGCAAGTTCACTTTCCATACAGCAGTTCATATACACTTTGTCTCATGAAATTGACTACAGTTTACTACAATGCAACAGCTTCCCTCCCCCTTCCTCCTGATAGTTACCTCTTCCTGGTGTCCATCCCTCCATGCACTCCTGCCCCCTGAGTTATGTCCCTGTGCATACACAGCCGTTCTTTCTCCCATGGTTGTTCTCTCCAAGGAGTGTATCTACTTAGTGTAAATGTTTAGCTCATATGCCTGTCTTTTGTTTGGCTGGAAGCCACAGGTATGAATTCAATTCTAGACCTGAAGGGCAGCTAGGGGCCACAGTCTCAGTGGTTCCACCAGGCTCTATCAGACCAGCAAACCTAGTCCCCCCCTTTTTTTCTTTCCAAATGATTTTGAGTTTTGTTCCACATTGTTCTTCTACTCTGTCCAGGAACTCCTGCATAGATCCTCCTCTGACAGTGGTAGCCGGGCACCATCTAGTTCTTCTGGTCTCATAGTTGTACAGGCTGCAGATCACATGGTATACCAGTTGCTTGGACTAATTGTTTCCATGAATCTTTGGTTTTCTTCTTTCTTCTTTGCTCTGGATGCGGAGAGACCCATTATTGCATCTAGATGGTTGCTTGCAAGCTTTAAAGATCCCAGTCACTACTTGCCAAAGTAGGAGGTGGAACAATGTTTTGTGTAGCATGTTATGCCAAATGAGCTTCATGTCCCCTTCGACTATGGTCCCAAGCCCACAGGTTCAACTGCTCGGTCCCTCTGAATAGCTGGCTGTGCCCAAGAAGAGACTACAACCTTGTCCCTTGTCAGCTCTACTACACACCTGGGAATTCTTACAGAACATACAAATACACTTGTAGAACCATTGTCTGCCAGCCCTATACGTGGTCTTGGGTACACTCCCTGCTGCACAGACATACGTAATAGTTAAGCCTGTCTACCCATTCATCCACCTGTATACCCGTGTTTGCCTTCACTGACGATGCAGTACTGTATATGCAAAAGGGTTCATCTTTGTTGTCTGTACCTCTCATGTACCTCTGTATGTCTTTCTCTTCCTCAATGCCACCATGTTGATCACTCACATTTGGTACATTGCCCTTCTCTTCACCCAAATCAATACTTATCTCTACCTGTCTAACAGTGTTTCCTCCCCTCTCCTCCCAACCCTGGTAACGAACAAAGAAAATTTACTTCCATAGATAAACCTTTCCTTGAATTTTTTTTTTAATAATTAATTCTTTCCTTGACTTTTTTACAATAAAGGATAATAAAATATTTGTCTTTATGTGATTGTCTTATTTCACTCAGCATAATGTCCTCTAAGTTCATCCATGTTATGCGGTGTTTTGCAGATTCTTGGTTATTCTTTAGGGTTGCATAGTATTCCATTGTGTGTATGTACCAGAGTTTGGTTATCCATTCCTCAGTTGATGGACACCTAGGTTGTTTCCATCTTTTGGCTATTGTAAATAGTGCTGCAGTGAACATGGGTGTGCATGTCTATTCTTGTCATGGCTCTCACTTTTGTAGGATATATGCCTAATAATAGAATGGCTGGGTCAAATGGTCTTTGTAATTCCAACTTTTTGAGGAATCGCCATACTGCTTTCCACAGTGGTTGTACCATTTTACAGTCCCACCAGCAGTATATGAGAGTCCTAATCTCTCCACATCCTTGCCAGCATTTTTTATTTTGTCTTGTTGAACTTTGCTGCTAGTGCTGGGGCCAGATGGTATCTTGTTGTTTTGATTTGCATCTCTCTAATGGCTAATGATTTTGAGCATTTCCTCATATGTTTGTTGGCCACCTAAATATCCTCTTTGGTGAAGTGTCTATTCATGTCTTCTGCCCACTTTTTAATTCAATTATTTGCCTTTTTATTGTTGAGGTGTTGGAGTTTTCTATAAATTCTAGAGGTGAGTCCCTTGTCAGATATGTTATTGCCAAATATTTTTTCCCAATCTGTAGGTTCTCTTTTGACTCTTTTGGAGAGGTCTTTGGAAGCACATAAAAATTTAATTTTTAGAAGGTCCCATTCATCTAGTTTCTCTTCTGCTGTTTGTGCATTTTGGGTTGTGCTTGATAGTCTATTTATGCCATATATTGTCGTTGTTGTTATTGCCATCGAGTGGACCTGACTCATCGCGACCCCTCTTTGGGTTTCTGAGGCGATAGCACTACTGAAGTAGATTGCCCAGCCTTCCTTCCGAGGTGTGGCTGGTGGGTTTGAATTGCCAGCCTTCTGATTAGCAGTCAAATGCCTTAGGCACTATGTTACCAGAACATCCCTAAATTTGCCCCTAGTTTTTCCTTGAGGAATTCTGTAGTTTTTGGTTTCACATTTAAGTCTTTTATCCATTTGGAGTTAGTTTTTGTGTATGGTGTGAGGTACAGATCTTGTTTCATTTTTCTGCAAATGGATATCCAGTTTTGCCAGCACCATTTATTAAACAAATATTCTCTTCCCCATTTAATGGATTCTGGCCCCCTCTTTTTAATAAATTTTCCTGAGGTTTATTAATTTTCTTTGCACTTAATCTTTATTTTTTTCCCAAATTTGAAACAGTCCCTTTTTATTTTGAAAGTGTCTTGTCGTCCTCTGTAAGTTCTGTAACTACACTGTTCACTCCCCTTTTTTGCTTTATAGTTGCCTGCATTTACAAATCTCTAATTCCCTGTTTTCTGTCTTGTAGGTCCATTTTACTTTACATACTTATATGTCTTGGTTGGTTTCTGAGTGATGTCATGTGTGTTCACAGTTTTCATTCATTTTCTTCTTCTGTTTGGTATTTGATCCACTTTGTTATCCTTTCCTTCAGAAATCTGGGTGCCAGGGTCATCAATCAGTTTCATTTGGTTTCTTGTTTCTTCGTTGGAGAGGGTCTGGGTAGCTTGTCTGCCTGTCCCACCATCTTGCTAGAAGTGCCATCTTTCATTGTTTTCAGGAAGACTTTAGATCTGAAGGCATATTCTACATTGAATTTTTCTCAGCCCTGCACCATCTGCCTTGGTAAAGATTTATTAGAGATTCTTCCCAGATTTTGACAAGCAGTTGTCTTTGTGTTTCTTTTTATTTCCATATATTTGCAAGTACTGGATTAAGAAGTTGCTGGTAGATGCTGTGTTAGGTAGATGAAGAGTTAGCTGTAATTTTTTTATGTAATTCTATCATTAGGTGTTAATTTTAACATCAATAGAGTTAGAAGGAAGCGATCCATATTTTAGTAAGCTAGAATTCTGTATTCTAAGAATTTATAACTATGTTGTTGTTAATTGTTTTTTTATCACATCCATTTTGAATTTGTATCAGAGATAGTACTTATAGCTTAAGAAGATACATTTGCAGCAGAAAATTATTCAGCTGGAAAGATTTATTTGATTTTTATAAACAAATGAAATCCAGAAATACTACTGATGAGGGCAGTAGCTTTTTGTGTGTTACAATTTCCTCCATTTTTTTGATTGAAGTAAGTGTTTACGAGTTGGCTTCTAGCAAATTTTCCTGATCGAAACTTTGTTCTTTGGCAGTGCCCAAGAAGGGAATAAGCTGATAGTTGTTTGTTTCTTAAGCTATCCCTTTAGTTAGGTGTTTTTTTAGGTGACTCTATAAAATACTGACTTGACGGCAGTTGGTTTGGTTTGGTTTGGAAAAAATACTTAGTTTTGTCACAATGAATACCTTAATCAGTTTTACTGTATTTCTTACTATTTTTAATTTTAAAGAGAATGCTGCCTTTGGAATGCTAACTTTGAGAGTTTATGTTACTGTGTAATAGTGCTGTACCTGTTGCTGCAATGTACTACCCCCAACCACATTATGTTGAAGAGGTTTGCTCAAATTACCACTAGATGGCAATCTTGCATTTTGGTAGCTTGGAGATTTGGTAGTGAGGTTTTCTCTTTCTCTCTCTACCTTTCTACCTTTCTCCCTATGGTCCCAGCTCCCTCTTCTCCCTCTTCCTCTCCCTGCTACCTTCTTCCTTCTATTGTGTCTGTTTGTTTCTCTCTCTCCTTCACCCATCCTTCCCTCTCTCTGTCTGCTTACCCCTCACGCCATCTCTACCCAAGAAATGAAGATTTTTAACTACCTTCTTAGACAAATTGAATGTTTTTTTGAGGAACCAGGCAACAAAGTAGAATTTTGGAATCTAGTCTACAGCATTCCTTCCTTTCCCACCTTTACCCACATTAGTTTATCTCAGACTGGAATTGAGCTATCACTTATTAGAGAAGTCTTCCCTGACTATTCAGACTGGCTTAGTCCCCCTGATAAATATTCCTTGTACTTTTTTCTTCCTTTTGTGGTGCTGTTTACAATTTTATTTATGTGTAGAGCTTGATTAATGCCTTTCTTGATGACAGACACCTCCCACCCCCGCACAGGACATTTTTTTTTGCTCATTATTGTATCTTTAGCGTGGCAGTTAGTATGTGTTCATTAAATATTTGTTAAATGACTAAGGCAACTATGAAGTAGATCTCATTGGGAAACATAAAATGAACATTTACAAAATGTTATGTCATTTAATTTATGATCTTTGACCTTTTCTAAATATTGTATTCTAAGTAATTTCAAATTTACAGAAGATTTACAACCTTTATGTGGATTTGACCGCCTTTCTTATTGGCCATTTGCAGGTCTTCTTTGGAAAAATATTTTTATATCCTTTTCTCATCTTTTAGTTGTGTTATTTGTGTTTTTAGTGAGTTGTGAAAGTTCTTTATACTGGATGCAAGTCCTTTCTTAGATAACTTGTTTGCAAAAATTTTAACCCATTCTTTGGGTTGTTTATCACTTTCTTGATGGTGTTCTTTGAAGCCAAAATGACTTTAATTTTGTTAAAGTTCAATTCACCTGTTTTTCATTGTGTTTTTGATGTTATATCTAAGAAATCATTGCTAAATACAAGATAATGAAAGTTTACTCCTTTATTTTCTAGTTTATCATTTTAGCTTGTACTTAGGTTCATGATCCATTTGGAGTTACTTTTTGTATATAATTTGAAGAGGAGATCAATTTTCATTCTTTTGCATGTGGAGAGCTTGTGTTCCAGTACCGTTTGTTGAAGAGGCTATTCTTTCCCCATTCAATAGACTTACCACCCACGTTGAAAACACTGGTCATAGATAAATAGGTTTGTTTTTGGACACTCAGTTCTATTTCATTGCTGAATATGTCTGTCCTTATCCCAGTCCCTGGGTGGCACAAATGGTTAATATGTTCTGCTGCTAACTAAAAGGTTGGAAGTTCAAGTCCATCTCTGGGAAGAAAGGGCCTGGTGATCTACTTCTGAAAAATCAGCCACTGAAAGGCCTATAGAGTACAGTTCTGCTCTGACACATGTGAGTTATTCAACTTGATGGCAACTGTTTTTTTTTTTTTTAAATAAAAAAATCAAAACACTGTTTTAATTACTGTATCTTTGTTAGTAAATTTTGAAATTTGGAGATGTTAGTCTTCTCTTCTCTTTCAGCATTCTCTTGGCTATTTTGGGCCCCATGCAGTTCCATGTGAATTTGAGCATCAGCTTTTTCATTGCTGTGAAAAAGGCTATGAGTTTTTCTAAGGATTGTGTTGAATCTTTAGATTGCTTTGGATAGTATTGCTATCTTAATGGTATTAAGTCATCTTGTTTATGAACAAGGATGTTGTTGTTTTGCTGTTGAGTCAGACCTGACTTATAGTGATCCCTTCTTGGGTTTCCGAGGCTATATCACTACAGAAGTAGATTGCCCAACCTTCCTTTTGAGGAGTGGCTGGTGGGTTTGAACTGCCAGCCTTCTGGTTAGCAGTCAAGTGCCTTAGGCACTACGCTACCAGAGCTCCTGTGAACAAGGATGTCTTTCCATTTATTTAAGTCCTTTCTCTCCCACCCCCCGCCCATTTTCTTGATTATGTTGGCTAGTGGCTTGTCTCTTTTTTGTTCCCCAAAGAATCAGGATTTGTATTTATTAATTTGACCTAATATTGTTTAGTTTCCATTTCATTAGTTTTTTTCTTTATTGTTTATTCCTTGTTCTTTTTCTAGCTTTCAATTGAGAATTTAGTAGTTTCATTTTAATTGATAATAATATTTAAAACTGTGAAATTGATCGTTTTAAAAATACCTTATTGATTACAATAAGCAGTGTTTGCCTTTTTTCTTTTATGATACTCTGTAATTTCTATTTTTTCCATTTCTCCCAAAAGTTGTTTTAATAGAAGCTTTTTAAAATTTCCAAATGGCATGACCTTTTTGAAAAATTAAAACATATTTAAATTTACAGAAAAGTTGCAAGTGTAAAACAAATAATTTTTTTCCCCATAAACCACTTGATAATATTTTCCTTAAATGATGCTCTGTCACTTCAAAATACTTTCCTACAAGCAGTGACATTTTTCTATATGACTACAGTATAGTAACTATCATAATCAGGAAATTACCATTGCTACACCATTCCCATCTAATCATTAGTACCCCTTCCCTTCATATTCCACCTGTTTTCTTAGTTATATCCTTTGTAGCAAAAGAAATCACATTCCAAGCCTTTTTAGGTTTACTCAGGAACAGTTTTGCAGTTTCTACTTTCTATGACCATGACTCTTGAAATTAGAGGCCTGTTACTTTGTAGAATGATTTTCAAATTTGAGTCTGTCTCATGTTCCTCATAATGAGATTGAATTATGCATCTTTGGCAAGAACATCACAGAAGTGCTGTTGCGTTATGGTGACGCAGGATTTTATTTTGCCCATTAGTGATGATAATTATTTGATAGCTTGATTAAGTTGGTTTCTACAAGGCTTTTCCATTGTAAAGCTACCCTTTTTCTCTTTGTAATTAGTACATATTTTATATGGAGATATTTGAGACAATGTAAGTATCTTTTTCTTCATCTTTATTTATCAATATAAACTCACAGTTTCCTGTTTTACTCAGTTGGTTGTAATTTGTTACTATCGTTATTTATTTCTGTGTGCAAATTACCAAAGATTTGGCCAGTGGAGTCCCTTTCAAGCTGACTTGTGTGTCCTTTTGACATGTCCCCATCATTCTTTAGGGACATATTTTTTGCACAACAAAAACACTCAAAAGCTCATCTTGCACTTCTCCTCCCCTAGCCCTTGACTCAGCCTTTTCTTCAAAGAGCCCTAGTTTGTTTTAGTGGAGAATGGTATTTGACAACTAAGATCTGTGTGCTTGGACCCTTTCCATGAGGTCGCACTGACACTGTCTATTCTAATCTTAATACCACAGATTATATTCTACTTTTCTTTCCACATTTACAACTTTCTTCTATAACATGGAGAATTTTGGCTCCCATTATCCTCAATATATTATGATCAATTCCAGTGTATGTAACAGTCTTCTGGCTGCTCTTTTGGGCTGATGCTCTCCTCAGCCCATCGGTGGTCTGATACCCTGATTCTGCTTATCTCCAGCCCTTTGTGTTAGTGGCTTCCATTTTTTGTTTTTGATTTCTAGTTTTATGACATTGTGATCAGAGAGTTTAATTTGTGCTATTTTTCTTTAAAGGAACTCACTGATGTATTCCTCATGATCTATATATGATCAATTTTTATGAATGTTCCATGTACTCTTGAGAAGCAAGTACATTCTCTGTTTCAGTGTTTAGTGTTCCATATATATCCATGAATTTGCCTTATTGATTATGTTATTTAGATCTCCTGTGTATTATTTTAAATTTTTGTTCAACTGGTCTGTCTTGTACTGAGAGTAGTGTATTAAAATCTACTATTAAGATGGTGGAGCAGTCTACTTCCATAGTGATACTGCCTTGGAAACCCAAGGAAGGGCCGTTACGAGTCAGGTCCGACTCGACGGCACATAACAACAACAACATCACTAGTGTGTTTCTCTTTTTCTTTGCATATCCTGTAGTTTTTGCTTTATGTTGGGAGTGAATCTTAACTGGTACATAGATATTAATTAGTGCTATATTATCATTGTAAATTTTGGCTTTTATCATTGTAAACATCCTTCTGTGTCCCATTTAATATTTTTTGACCTGTAATCTTCTTTGATTTTATGATTTCAATCTCTATTTTCTTATTATTTCCATTTGCTTGGTATATCTTTGTGCATTCCTCTACTTATAAAGAATTTAAGGTTTGTTATATTCTGTCATCTAGTAATGTAAGGCCTGGGTCCATGTGTGGTTTGGAGACGACGAATGGAGAGATTCAGATACAGGTGCTGTCATTATCTTCCAGACCAAGAATCTGATCTTCTTGTTGTGGTATAAATCTGTGCTCTAGCCGTATTAGAATCACGTATTTTTTCCTCTTTAGATTACTGATTTCAGATAGCATGTGCAGCTTGTGATAGGTGGTTTTAAGTTTACTTGAGCTCTATTTAAACTTTTCTTGTTCCTCTCATCTGTAAAATGGGGAGTTCCTTTCAACTCCACAGTTTTCTGAATCTATGATTTATAGTACATTTGATAATTACAGCCTACAGTACCTCATCTTTCTTTGTATTTGTACTTAGTATTGAACATGTACTCAATTCAGCCTTTACTTGGATGTTACTAGAGGCTAATGCTGCTGGAGGTAGTCTTCACTGTGGTACTCTGATATTTTAATTTTCTTAACATATTTGTTTTATGCGTGTAAAACTTTATCCTTTGGCTAATGACTAAATGAGTGGCTGAAATATAGCCTTTCTATATCAGGTTGAAGGCACTCTGGTGGTGCAGTGGTTAAAGCTTTTGGCTGCAAACCAGAAGGTTGGTGCTTCAAACCCATTAGCCACTCTGTGGGAAAAAGGTGAATCAATTTGCTTCCATGAAGATTTGTAGGTTTGGAAACCTTATGGGGCAGATCTACTTTGTCTTGTGGGATTGCTGTAAGTCAGAATCACTTGAAGGCAATGGATTTTGGTATATCAGGTTGCACAGATTGTGGTTTAATCAGTCTGAGGTACTGTATGTGAGTGATTGATTCTTGCTAGGGCAAGTTATTTTGTCTAAGTGATATTTATTGTAGTCAAAATTTCTAAATACAAGGTCTCTTCACAAGAATTTAGTACTGTAACTTTTAAGATAATATAAGAAATACATTCTCTTTCATAAAATTAGAACACTTGACATAAATTTAAAGGGACCTTTGACCTCATAGTGAACCTTCTTCCACTTTTTCATAGTTAACTATTATTCTAAGTTTTGTGTGTCTGAGTTATATCCTTTCAAATTGAAATGGCTCACTGAGTGCCAGGAAAGAACAAGGAAGGCAAACATCTTTTACACTTACTGAGAAAGTTAGTGGAACCTAGGAAGATTGCCTTTAGCAACAGCAACAACAATAACAACAACAACAACAATGAAGAAATGGAGTCTATAAATAATATACGAAGTAATGTGATACAGTGTAAAGAGGGCAGTCATGGTTCAGTGGTTAAAATTCTCCACTTTCATGTAGTTCAGTTCTTGGCCATTGCTCCTGAAGTGCAGCCATCTATCAGTGGAGGTTTCTGTGCTGCTATAATGCTTAACAGGTTTCATTGGAGCTTCCAGAGTAAGATGGGGTAGGAAGAAAGGCCTGGGATCTACTTCCAGTAGTCAACCAGTGAATGCCCTATGGGTCACAATTCATGGGACCTCTGTGGATTGAGGATCAATGTGATGGCAGCCCACAGCAGCAGTGGTGTCATGTCATAGAGTGTAGTGTAGTATGGTGCAGCATAGTATAGTAAGTACAGTGTAGTTGTTATTAAGCTGATTTTGAGCCATGGCAACTCCATAATATTATCTATAATAAGAAACAGAAAGAAATTAGGGACTTGGGGAAGAAGGCCCATTTATCTTCTCCCATAAAATGATAAACAGACAAACAAAAAACTCTATAAAAAAGTCATGGTACAAATATGAAACAAACTAAAATGTCATGTGAACTGTATTTGATAAACTGTTTGAAAGAATTTATTTGAATTACACTCTGGGCACATTTTCTTTTGGGGAACGTGCATCTTGGCATCATGGTGAATTATTTTTATAGTCATAATTGTATAAGTATTGTTCAGTATTTACAGTTTAGTAATAGGTGAAAAGGACAAAGTATCTTTGTTATTATATTCATGAATCATTTAAACCTTTGCCATCTATTTTGTTGCAGAAAACATTGGTGATTTTTTTAAAAAAGATTATATAGGTTTCATTGCTCCTGATTCAAAATATTAATAGAAATCAATAAAAAATTGAATTAAAAAAAAGGATACTTGATATTAAGTAATATTTTTTTTAAGAAAGGAAATTTAAAAGTAATGTTAGAAATTTTCAAGAGCTGTGCTGTCCAATAACCACATGTAACTACTAACATGTAGCTATTTTAATTAAAATTTCAAATTCTGTTCTTTAGTGCTACTAAGCTGATTTCTGGGAGCTCTGGTAGCATAGTGGCTAAGGCACTTGACTGCTAACCAGAAGGCTGACGGTTCAAACCCACCAGCCACTCCTCGGAAGGAAGGTTGGGCAATCTACTTCCGTAGTGATACTGCCTCGGAAACCCAAGGAGGGGTCGCTATGAGTCAGGGCTGACTCGAAGGCATATAACAACAACAACAACAACAAACTGATTTCTAGGGTCCCTGGGTGGTGTAAATGCTTACGTGCTTGATTACTACCTGAAAGGTTGGTGGTTTGAACCCACCTCGCGGCACCTCAAGGAGCTCTCGTGGCACAGTGGTTAAAGCATTTGGCTGCTAAGAAAAAGGTCAGCAGTTCAAACTTACTGGTTGCTCCATGGGAGAAAGATGAGACAGTCTGCTTCCATAAAGATTTACAGCTTTGGGAACCCTACAGGGCAGGTCTGCTCTGTCCTGTAGCATCACCAAGAGTAGAATCAACTTGATGGCAGTGTGTTCGGTGTAGAGGCATGTCAGGAGACAGACCTGGTAATCTTTTTCTTGGCCTTAAAAGCCCTAAGGAGCAGTACTACTGTGCACACGTGGGATTATCATAAGTCAGAATCAACTCGATAGCAACTAACAACAAAACAAGCTCATTTCTAGTGCTTAATAGCCACACCTGACTAACCCACTGTGTCAGGCTGATTCCGACTCATAGCAACTCTGTATGATGATATACATGTGACTAAAACAAAGCTAGATCCGCTGCCATTGGCTTAATTTTGACTTATAGTAACCCTGTAGGTCAGAGTAGAACTGCCTTATAGAGTTTCTAACACTGTGAATCTTTATGGAAGCAGACTGCCACATCTTTCTCCTGTGGGTCAGCTGATGGGTTTGAATGGCCAACCTTTTGGTTACCAGCTGGACGCTTTTAACTGTTGCCACCAGGGCTCCTGATATGTGACTAGTGGCGCCAAATCAGACAGTGCTAGAACATTCCCTCCGTAGAAGGAAGTTGTGTTGTACGGCTCTGATCTAGAGAGTACTGCAAAGGAAAACACTTTTTATAAGCTGTGCAGTTTAGCTACCTTGGTGTTCAGAGGAAAATTGAAAGCTTTAATAAGTTACATTATTTAAACAATAAAAAAAGAAGACCAAGTTAGCTAAGTACCCATTTAAGAAATTAGGAAAACCAAAAGTAAGTAAGATAAAGGACTTAATAAAAAATAAATGCTGAAAATAAGAAATAAAACAATTTATAAGTACCAAAATTAAGAAAAAGTAAAGATTCTGAATAGGCTTTATAACTGTTGGAAAAGTAAATTATTTATTAGTCACCATACCCAGATGGTATTCCAGGTGAATTATATTTACCTGTTAAAAAATAGATTGTATTTTCCATATAAATGATGGAAATTTCTTGTGATTCAGTTTTTGAAGCTAGTGAGATCCTGTTACCAGTACTTGTTGTTGTTGTATACTGTCGAGTCAGACCCAACTCATAGCGACCCCTCCATGGGTTTCCGAGACAGTATCACTACAGAAGTAGATTGTCCCATCTTCCCTCTGAGGAGTGGCTGGTGGGTTTGAACTGCCAGCCTTCTGGTTAGCAGTAAAGGCAATTTAGAAAACAAAATAAAAAAAAGCTTTATTTAAGAATATAGATTAAAAAATTCTAAGATAGTAGCTCTTTTAAACGCTTACTATTAGAAGAATAGCATTTTCTTGGAATGCAAAAGATAGTTCACAGTAGGAGATCTGTCAGCATAACTCACTGCATCAACAAATTAGAGGAGAAAATCTATGTGATTCTATTAGTAGATACTGAAAGGCATTTGATAAAATGGTTAAAAGTGTAATTAGGAATTTTGATAGAAACTATCCACTCCAAAAAAACAAAACCAAACCTTCTGACATGAATTCTCACTCATAGCGACCCTATAGAATAGGGTAGAATTGTCCCATGGGTTTTCCAAGGCTATAAATCTTTATGGAAGCAGACTGCATCTTTATCCTGCAGAGCAACTGATGAGTTTGAATGATGTTCTTTTGGTTGGGAGCTGATCATTTTAACCACTGTGTCACCAGGGCCATAGCTATAATAATAGCACCTGCCACAAAGGGTTGTTATGAGAAGTTAATGATGTAACGTGTGTAGAAACACTTGGAACAATGTCTAGCATATAGAAATTAGCGATGTTAGCTATTATTACTTAAACACAATAAAGTTAGCTTAGAAAAAAAAATAGTAAATAGTGCTTTGAGTGGCAAAACTTTTTGGTTGAAATTATGAACAAGGAAGTTGTATATTCTTCCCACTGTATTCAGCAGTTGTTTCATTTCTCTAAATGCAATTAGAATAGCAAGTGAAATACCTGATATAAATACTAGAGGAGGAGATAAAATAATTTAAATTTAAAATAATATGATTGTTGTTACTGTTAACGCCATTGAGTGGGCTCAGATACTTGGTGGCCTATGTGTAATAGAATGAACCGTTACCCTGTCCTGTACCATCTTTGTTATTTTTGATGTTTGAACCTCTTGCTGTGGCTATTGTGTCAGTCCATCTAATTAAGAGTTTTTCTCATTTTTTGCTTATTCTCTACTTTATCAAACTTGTTCTTTTCTGAGAATTTGTGTTTGTCCAAAGGAAGCTAGATGAACTATTGCCTTCCTCGCTTCTTCCAAGGTTCATTTAAGTTTTATTCCAGATAAACAGGTATAAATTTCAAGTTATGTGATTATATACCTAGAAAACCTAAGAAACTACTAAAAACTTGTTAAAATTAGTGAGTGTACTAAATAAGGTGAGTATAAAATACAAAAAATGAATAGTTCTTCATTGCCATTTAGAAATGTAAAAAAAAAAAAAAAAATCATAACAAATACTCAAGGATAAACTCAACAAAATAGTTCTTTACCAACATGGAGAAAATGATTTTACTCTTTCAATAAAAATTTTTTAAGGTAAATCATACTAGGTCTCGATAAAAATGTCAACCTACCCAAAGTGATCTACGTGTTCAACACCACCCCTATCAAAATTGCAACAATTTTTCTTGCAGAGAACATTTGGAATAGGAGTCCAGAAAGAAACTCATACATCTATGGTCAATTAACTTATTGACAAGAGTGCCAAACCCATTCAGTGGTAAAGAATGATCTCTTCAAATGGTGCTGAAGCAATTTCACACTATTTATGAACATTTAGTCAACAGTGGATCAAAGAGCTGAATGTAAGAACTAATACCATAAAACACATGGAAGAAAACATAGTGGTAAAACTTCAAGACCTTATTTTTAACATTGAGTTCTCAGCTATGACCCAAAAAAGAAAAAAAAAATGGATAAATTGAACTTAATCAAAGTTAAAAAATTTTTTACATCAAAAATTTTATCAGCAAAGTGAAGTAACCCACAGAACAGGAGAAAATTTGGGAGCCATATATCTGATAAGGGCTTAATATCCAGAATATATAAAGAACTCCTACACCTGAACAGCAAAAAGATAAACAATTCAATTAAAATATTGGCAAAGGATTCGAGTAAACATGCCTCCTAAGAAGATTACACACATGTCCAGTAAGCACATGAAAAGATTCTTAAAGTCATTAGTTATCATGGAAATACAAATCAAAATCAGAATTAGATACCATATCACTCTGCTGGCATGGTTATTAACAGAAAAACAAAAAACAACAGTGTTGGGGAGATTATGGAGAAATTCTTTGTGGTGGGCTGCTATGGTAAACAGTTGGGTGTTTCCTCAAAAAGTTAAACATAGATTGACTGTATGACCGGGAATTTTCACTCATAGGCATATACCCCAGAGACTTGAAATTTGTACACAGTGTTCATTGCAACATTATTCACAATAGCCATAAAGTGGAAATAACCCAAGTATCTTGCATGAATATACCATGTATTGTATATCCAATTCTCAGTGTTATCAACAGGAATACAATTCCTGTTGATAACACTGAGAATTGGATATACAATACATGGTATATCCATGCAATAGAATATTATTAAGCCATGGAGAGAAATGAAGTCCTGATACATGACATGGGTGAACCTTGAAATCATTATGCTGATTGAAATAAGTTAGATAATGGGCAAATACTGCATGACCTACTTATATGAAATAATCTAAAAGAGACAAATGCATAGAGATAAAAGTTTATTATTGGTTACCACAGACTAGGGGGTGGGGACAGGGAATAGGGAGTTACTTCTTAAGGGGTACTGAGTTTCTGTGATGAAAACTTCTAGAGCTAGATAATGGCAATGGTTGTACAACATGTTGTTGTTGTTGTTAGATGCCATCGAGTCGGCCCTGACTCATAATGACCTTATATACAACAGAATGAAACACTGCCTGGTCCTGTGCCAGCCTCACCATACTTGCTGTACCTGAGCCCATCATCGCAGCCACTGTGTCAGTCCATGCCATTGAGGGCCTTCCCTTTTTCCCCTGATCCTCCACTTTACCAAGCATGATATCCTTCTACAGAGAATGTAATTAACGTCACTGAATTGTACACTTAAAAATGGTTAAAATAACAAATTTTTTCTTGTACATATTTTACAATAAAAATTTTGAAAAACAATTTTTTTTTAAATGTCAGCTTTTCTAAAATTAACATGTTGCCCATCAACTGAGGAATGGATAACCAAATTGTGGTACATACACACAGTGGAACACTGTGCAAGAATAATGTAGAATCTGCAAAACACCACATGACATGGATGAACTTGGAGGACATTATGCTGAGTGAAATAAGTTAACCACCAAAGGGCAAATACTATATTGGTACACTAGTGTAAAAAGTCAAGGAAAGGTTTATACATGGTAGGAAATATTCTTTGTTGGTTACTGTGGTAGTTGTTTGTCAACTTGGCTGGAGGTTTTGAGTGGCTGGGCAGCTGGATGTGGTATTCCCTATGATGGGACTGGTAATCACCTCCATGATGGAATTTACTTTGAGCAGCTGAATAGCTGCCTTAGGGGTGTGATCTGCTTCCAGTATTTAACAAGAAACATTGAGAAATCTCTGCAGCTTTTTGGCACACTTGGACCCTGCGTGTAGCTGAGTCTTCACTCAGCAGCCTACCATGTCTCCTGCTGATCTTGGGACTGTCCCTGGACTTGAACTAGTGGCCCGTCATATTTGGTGATCTTGAGATTGTGCCATTGTATTTGTCATCCTTGGGTTTGTCAGCCTCAGCAGCCAGCAGCTGCTTGAGTAATGAGACACCTCCAGCTGCAGAAGGCTGGGAGCAAGAGGCAGAGCTGAAGCCCAAGGTCAAGGCACTTTCACCCAGCCCCGAGAGCTGGCACTTTGAACAACTCAGGCTTCTGGCTTCCAAAGCTGTAAGATAATAAATCCCTGTTTGTTAAAGCCATCCACCCATTTGTGGTATCTTCTGTTAGAGTGTCACTAGAGAACCAAAGCAGTTACCAGTGGGGGTGGGAGTGAAATTCCTAGGTAGGTTGGGGGGGGGAGATACACACACACATACATATGTGGAGGGAGGGGGAAAGGAGCAGGAAGCTTTTGTTCATGGAGCATTGATTTATGCTAAAGGTGGTGGAATATTTTGGACAAGGAAAGCAGTAATGGTAGCACAACATGAAAAATGTCATCAATGTCCTCGAGCTTTAAATGTGGAAGTTGTTATGTTGACAGATGTTTTGTTGTGTATGTTTTCACCATAATAAAAAGTAAAAAAAACCCAAAAATGTCAATTTGAGTTGGAACCTTAGTTATTTTAGAAAATTAGATGAAATGACTTTAAAGTTCATATAGAAAATATGTTTCTAAGAATACCAAAGAAGATACATTGTGTATTTAATTACATTTCTGTTAAGAGTCAGGCTCTACTCTCCCACCACAAAAACTTAATTTGTATGGAGAAAGATGAAGAAGAAAGCAAGCATGCCATCTTGGTGGCATTTTTTTCTTTAATCTCTGTGTAGATGGAAATGAATAGAGAGGAATGGAGGAGGGCACATACACAAATGTATTATTTATTGTTTTACCTGTTGTTAGGAATATGTGTATTTTTAGTTGCTCTAGTATGGAAAATTTAATAGAAAAATATTTAGTGACTTTTCAGTCATTAAAGTTGTAATCTTTTAGTTAAACTGGAAATAAATGTATGTCATGGGCTGATATAGGAGATTTTTTGAGAAATTTGTCAGATTTTTAAAATACTATAAAAATGAAAAATACTTTAATTTAGTCTTCCTGAAAGTTTGCTTCTTTCTATAAATACAAAATTAATTTTTAACTCAAACATTCTGGAAATAACTTTTTCTTTCTTTTCTGTTTCTATGTCAAAGGTATGCAGCCACTCATGTATTCTGTCCAGGAAGCATTAAACGCCAGACCATGGTGGGTTCGTGTGGGGACTGACATTTGCTACTATAAGTAAGTATTCTGAGACTAGTAGGATACTAGCTTAAAGAAGGGATATTAACTTTATTTTATTTCAATGCAGAGATAAACAATTATACCACATTTTTTGATTTATGATGCTGTAATTTAATTTACTTTTAACAAAGAGTAGTGTAGAATTTGAGTTCCTTTGGAGTGAATATAATGGAAATAAATTGTGTTTTATCTATAGATGGACTTTGGTCTAAATCCTATTGTCACCACGTAGATAGCTGTGTATCCTTAACTTTCTCAGTTTTGTTGTTGCTCGTTACTGTTGAGTCGATTCTGATGCATGAAGACCTGATGTGGGGAGAGTAGAACTGCTCCATAGGGTTTTTTTTTTTTTTTTTTTTTAGGATTTGGGTGAAGATTTACAGAGTAAATTCACTTTTCATACAGCAGTTCACATATACTTTGTCTCATGTCATTGACCAA
>NW_006921592.1:21953633-21956658 GCF_000298275.1 Orycteropus afer afer | reverse complement strand
GTTTAGTCCAAATCTGCATCCTTTCCTTCAAGGCTCAGGGGTCCAAGATTATCTTCTGTGTCTGTATTTATTGGTTTCCCTTTTCTTTGTTGAAGAGGGTCTGTGCAATCCTTCTGCCTAGTCCGCCATCTTGCCCCGCCTCTCCATAGGGTTTTCAAGACTATGACCTTTTGGAAGCAGGTAACCAGGCCTGTCTTATAAGGTGCCTCTGAGTGGGTTCAAACCACTAACCTTTCAGCTAGTAGTCAAACACTTAACCATTAGTTCCACCAATGGACTCTGTTTTCAGCTTTAAAACTTTTGAAAAGTCGTTGAATAAAACTGAAATGAAAAATTCTAGGAAATAATTTGCAGTGGTGTTTCATTATTTCTATGGTATTAAGAATTATTCTTTTCTCTTTTTATATTCACGCAGGAATGTTAATCTTATCTTAGTTTCCTAAATATTTTAATTGAAATGTGTTCTGCAGTTAGAGTATTTAATTATACAGTTTATACAGTTTGATGTCAAGTATTATCTATTTAGTGAGTTAGAAATAAGTGCTAAAAATTATTTACTAGTTCTGTGGAGAAATTGGATTATTCTTCATTGCCACTTCCAAGTAATTAGTATATTTCTTGTTTTTCATGTTTATTTCTTTATGCAGTGTTTCCAAATAGCTTTCACTATTGAATTTACATGATATTCATGTTTCCTCTCTGTTATTAATCTAACTCTTGACATTTTTGTACAGTAGATTTTGATTTTTGTATTGTGTTTAACTAGCACTAATGTCCCTTTTTTTTTTTAAAAAAAAAAATCTTATCAGTCAGAAGAGATTACTTCTAAAACTATTTCAACAATTTATGACATGGGCTTTTGAAAAACTGTGGACTAAAGCATTACTTTTTGGGAAAGAAAATGTTCCTTTGAATTTATCTGGTAGGGTCCCTTGCCCCAACTTTTATTTATTTATTTTTTTTGCTGTCAAAGACCTCTTTATTTATTTATTTATTTATATTGTGATTTGGGTGAAAATTTACAGAGCAAATACACTTTCCATACAGCAGTTCACATACACTTCGTCTCATGACATTGACCACAATTTACCACAATGCAGCATCTCCCTTCATACTTCCTACCGATAGTTACCTCTTCCCTGTGTCCATCCCTCCATGCACTCCTGCCTCCTGAGCTGTCTCCCTGTGCATAAGCAGCCCTTCTTTCTCCCATGCTTGTTCTCTCCAAGGAGTGTATCTACCTCAGGTAAATGTTCAATTCATATGCCTGTCTGTTGTTTGGCTGGAAGCCACAGGTGTGCGTTCAATTTCAGACCTGAAGGGCAGCTAGGGGCCATAGTCTCAGTGGTTCCACCAGGCTCTATTGTTGCCCCAACTTTTACTAGCTAAGTGAACAGTGAATAAATGACAAAAATATGAGAGAATTTGTACTTTGTCTGCATCTGAATAAATTTCTTATTTTTTTTAATGGTATGATAATACAAAAATACATTGCTTATTTTGCTTTTGTTGGACCTGAAAAATGCATAAGAAATAAAAATTAAATTTTGTCTGTCAGCCATTCTGTCCTGAGTTTTTAAATGTATTTTAATTATGGTTATTGATAGGTGACCCATCTTCAAATCATACTGTCTCATTGCTTTAAAAGAAAAGGCCTATAGCCTGGAATGTTCCTGTCTATTCTTCTTCCACCCATCCCCTCGAGAATACCATCTTTCAGATGACACGATTTTAATTTTTCTCAGTGGTTTCCAGAATATAAGGAAGGTGCTTATGTTCTAATGTTAAATGAAAAAAATAATGAGTTTTCTAAATTGTATATGTGTATGTAGATACACACATACCTGAGGCATATAATAAAAGATAGAGAATAAGATATGCCAAAATATTTCTGTTGCTGATTTGTGACTTTGGAGACTCCATGTGTTACAGAAGTAGAACTGCTCCATGGGATTTTCTTGACTGTCTTCTTAATGCAGCAGACTGCCAGTCTTCTTGTCTATGTGGTGCTGCCGATTTGAACTGCCATCCTCTTGGTAACCTGCTGAGCGTAAACAATTTACATGCCACCCCGAGACCTTTCAAAAATGTTTATAGTGGCAGATTTCCCTTGAGTAAGGAGACTGGTTTATCGTTATCATTATTAATTCTTTTTTGTATTTCTAAAATTTCCATAATAAACATAAAAGCATTCACAGTTTACTCCTTTGAGACCAAAACAAATAACCACAACTAATAAGATCCTGTTGCATGTTAAATATTCTGAAAATCTGAAGTGTGAGTGATTGCAGGTATACTTCAGAGGGCAAAAAGAGCAAACTAGCTGTCTTGGAGTATACTCTAATACTGTTTGGTAATTTCCCTATAAAAGCATAGCAAGTCTTTGTGATGTGTTTGAGGTAACCTACATACAAATTTCACTTAATTTGTACAAAAAGAGATTCAGTTGGATTATCAGATTTAAGTCTGGAAAGGAGATCATGACAATTGGAGGAGGATATAAAACATTTTATTCTGCAGTTTAATACTTTTGGTATTTTTAACAAAATACTGTTGAACCTGGTTAAAGCTACCTTGCCATAGCAACATTCTGTATCACATACATACATCCATTCTTTCTCCGGTGAAACCGTCTGGGGCAGGACGTTTTTTAGTTGGTAATTTTTTGATGACCTATTCAATTTCTTCTTTTATGATGGGCCTGTTCAACTTTTCCACATCAGTCTGTGTTAGTTTGGGTAAGTGATGTGTTTCTAGAAATCTGTCAAAATTTCTTTCAGATTTTCAAATTTTTTGGAGTATAGTTCTTCATAGTATCCTAATAGTATCCTTTTTATTTCAGTTGGATCTGTTGTGATGTCACCCATTTCATTTCTTATTCGTGTTATTTGTATTCTCTCCCTCTTTTCCTATGTTAAATTTGTCAGTGGTTTGTCAATTGTATTGATCTTTTAAAAAAACCAACTTCTGGTCTTGTTGATTTTTTCTATAGCCCTTCTATTTTCTGTTTCATTGATTTCTGCTC
>NW_006921592.1:21937010-21948475 GCF_000298275.1 Orycteropus afer afer | reverse complement strand
TGTTATCATTTCCTTTGTTGCTGTTGTTTTAGTATTTATACATCCATTCTTGAAGCTTGTCTCAAGTATTTTTTTTTTTTAAACATGTTATTGTGGTATGGGTGAAAGTTTACAGAGCAAATTAGTTTCTCATTCAACAATTTATATACTTTTTGTTTTGTGACATTAGCTGCAGTCCTCTCATTGTAATAGCACTCTTCCCACTTCTGCCCTAGATTCCCTGTTTCCCTTCATCCATCTTTCCTGCCTTCTGAAATTTGTTTTTGGGCACATCTCCTCTTTTGGTCTTGTATGGTTGATTGTTCTGGGGAGCATGTTCCTCATGGGGGTTATTATTCACTTTATAGACCTGTCTGTTGCTTAGATGAAAGGAAATCTCTGGAAGTAGGTAGGTAGTGTGTTTCTAGAAATTTGTCTATTTTTCTAGGTTTTCAAATGTATTGGAGTATAATTTTTCATAGTATTCTGTTACTATTTCAGTTGATTCAGTTGTAGTGTCACCCATGTCATTTCTTATTTGTGTTATTTGTGTCTTCTCCCTCTTTTCCTTTGTTAATTTGGCCAGCAATTTGGCAATTTTATTAATTCTTTCAAAGCACCAACTTCTAGTCTTATGAATTCTTTCTATTGTTTCTCTGTTTTCTATTTATTTTTGCTCTAATCTTTATCATTTCTTTTCTTCTGGTGACTTTGGGCTTTTTTTCTGGTCTTTTCATATTTGGTAGAGTTATGTATTTAAGGTGTTGATATTGGCTCTTCCTTTTTTCTGTGTCCATATTGCTATAAATTGACATCTCAACACTCATTTTTCTGTGTCCCAAAGGTATTGGTATGTTTTGTTTTCATTCTCATTTGTTAAATTTCATTTACTATTTCTTCTATTACCCAGTCATTTTTAACCAAGTGAGTGCCTCCAGAATGAGATCCATTTGTTGAAACATTTCAGTGGATATTCCGTCAATTCCTGGAGGTTAGTTCTTTGCCAATTTCTTCAATGCAGCTTCAACTTCTTCCTTTAATACCATTGGTTCTTGATCATATGCCACCTCCTGAAATGGATGAAGATTGACCAATTCTTTTTGGTACAGTGACTTAGTGTATTCGTTCCATCTTCTTTTGATGTTTCCTGCATCATTCCATATTTTGCTCATAGAATCTTTCAACATTGATTTCAGTATTGCAATTTGAGGCTTAAATTTTTTCTTCACTTCTTTCAGCTTGAGAAATGCCGAGAGTGTTCTTCCTTTTTGGTTTTCTAACTCCAGGTCTTTGCACATTTCATTATAATAAATGATTTTGTCTTCTCGAGCTGCTTTTTGAAACCTTCTCCTCAGTTCTTTTTATCATTTCTTCCATCTGCTTTGGCTACTCTTCATTCAAGCGCAAGTGTCAGAGCCTTTTCTGACATCCATTTTGGTCTTTTCTTCCTTTCCTGTCTTTTTAATGACCTTTTGCTCTCTTCATGTATGATGTTCTTGATGTCATCCCACAATTCCTCTGGTTTTTGGTCACTGGTGTTCAATGCATCAAAAAGATTAGATGTCAGTAAAGGGAGATCAAGAGAAAAAAAATCAAAAGTATGTGGATCTCATGCTGGAGGCACTCACTTGGTTATGCCAAGAGATTTGGAAGACAGCTACCTGGCCAACTGACAAGAAGAGATCTGTATTTGTAACCATTCCAAAGAAAGGTGATCACACAGAATGTGGAAATTATCTAACAATATCATTAATATCTCATGCAAGTAAAATCTTACTGAAGATAATTCAAAAACAGCTGCATCAGTATATTGACAGAGAACTTCCAGAACTGTGATCTGGATTCAGAAGAGGATGTGGAACAAGGAATATCATTGCTGATGTCAGATTGATCTTGGCAAAAGCAGAGAATTCCAGAAAGATGTTACTAGTGTTTTATTGATTATGCAAAAGCATTCATGGATTATAATAAATTATGAATAACATTGAGAAGAATGGGAATACCAGAACACTTGATTGTGCTCATGAGGAACCTGTACATAGACCAGGAGGCTGTCATTCGAACAGAGCAAGGGGATACTGCATGGTTTAAAATCAGGAAGGGAGTGCATCAGGATTGTATCTTCTCACCACACTTGTTCATTCTGTATGTGGAATAAATAGTCCTAGTAGCTGGATTATATGAAGAAGAATGTGGCATCAAGATTGGAGGAAGACTTGTTAACTTGCGATATTCAGACAACACAACTTTGCTTGCTGAAAGTGAGGATGACTTGAAGCATTTACTGATGAAGATTAAAGACTACAGTCTGCAGTATGGATTACGTCACAACATAAAGAAAACAAAAATCCTCACAACTGGACCGATAAGCAGCATCACAATATATGGAGAAAAGATTGAAATTGTTAAAGATTTCATATTACTTGGTTCCACACTCAGTACCAATGGAAGCAGCAGTCAAGATGTCAGATGATGTATTGCACTTGGCAGATCTGCTGTAAAAGACCTCTTTTAAGTGCTGAAGAGCAAAGATGTCTCCTTGAAAAGTAAGGTGTGCCTAACCCAAGCCATGGTATTTTCAATCACCTCATATGCATGTGAGAGCTGGACAATGAACAAGGAAGATCAGAGAAAAGTTGATGCTTTTGAGTTGTGGTGTTGTTGAAAAATACTGAAAGTACCATGGATTGCACCAAAAGAACTAAGAAATCTGCCCTGGATGAAGTGCAGCTGGAATGCTCCTTGGAAGTGAGAATGGCCAGACTTCGTCTCCTCTACTTTGGTCATTTTGTCAGAAGGGACCATTCCTTGTAGAAGGATATCATGCTTGGTAAAGTGGAGGGTCAGCGAAAAAGGAGAAGGCCCTCAACGAGATAGATTGACATGGTGGCTGCAGTGATGGGCTCAAGTATAGTAGGGATTGTGAGGCTGGCACTGGGCAGTGTTTTGTTCTGTTGTACGTAGGGTTGCTATGAGTTGGTGCCGACTTGAGCACCTAAGAACAACAATTTTATAGAAGGTTATAATCTACTATCTGCATTGTTTCTTACCTTTCCATGTCAGCTAAGTCCTCCGACGGTTGTTTTTCTCATCTGAAAAATGGAAATAAAACTACCTTCCACCAGTGTATGAGATAATGTATGTTTAATATTTATAGCCTATAAAGAGGCATATAGCTATAATGTGGTAGTATAAATACTTCTCCAAGTAGATGATTAAATTTCACAGGAGAGAATTGGTAAGTTCTTGAATTTATTTAATATTTTCCTTATCAATTTTGTCATTGAATCTGTATTCAAGATATAATGTCAAATTAATGATGACATTTGAGCATACTTTGAACATTTGTGTGAGTAAATAAATAACCTATAGTCCTTGGTTTTTCTTCAGGTCATTGCTTTAATAATACAAGATGAGTTATATCATCATATGTCAGTGATATTTCACAATTTAGAAAGTAGTGTGTAGTTTTTGAAATAATTTATTACGACAATTTTTAAACGTTTATAAAAGCAAAGAATAGGATAATGAGTAACAATTATCAGATGGTTACTTTGTTTCAGTTACTCTCACCTCCATACTGAATTTTCAAAAGCAATTTTTAGACATAGTTTTTTACCCATACTTATTATGTATCACTTTTTAAAGAAATTCTGCCATCATACCATTATCACAACTGAGAAAAATTAAGAATATACCTTAATATGATGAAATATCCAGTCAATTTTCAGACTTCCCTAGTTGTCTCATAGCTGTTTATAATCGATTTGTTCCAGACAAAATCTACACAGTTCTACAAATTGCATTTGATTTCGGTTGATATGTCTCTTAAGTTTCTTTTAATTTACATACTTCTTTTTTCTCTTTGCTTTTCTTTCCTCTTTATTTGTTAAGGAAACCAAATTATTTGTCATGCAGGATTTTTCTTATTTTGGGTTTTGCTGATTGGGTCCCTGTGGTGTTACTTATTTCTTCTCTCTGATTTTGTATTAATTGGTAATTAGATCTAGAAGCTTGATCAACTTCATGTTTGATTTTTGGCAAGAATATTTCATAGGTGGTGCTGTGAAATCCTGTTCCATCATTGCATCATGATTTGATTACCATCATGTCTAGTTATTGTTCTTTTTATTCTTTTTATAATATTAGTTGGTTAATGGTTTCAGGTATTATCACTAGATCTGTTATGAAGATGTCCCTCAGTTTTTCATTTAGTGTTAGAACAACCATTCATGATCATTGCCTAGATCCAGTATTGTGTTTGGATATCATAATAGGGTTCTAAAACTTGTTGATGTGTAAAATGTCAGTTTCACTTAACTAGTGAATCCAGAATTGAAAAGTAATATAGTTGGCTGATAGCAATTAATTGCTTTATTATTTACCAAGTCTACTTTTGTAGGATACTTAGTGTTAAAGTTTTTATGGACAGTGGCTTTTCTCTTTTCTTTAAGCTCTGTTTTATGAAAATAACAATGAAAATCAGACTTTGTGTGTGGATAAAATAAACGTATTTTATGCTTTCCTATTGCAGAAATCACTTCTCAAGAAGTTCAGTTGCTGCTGGGGGGCAGAAGGGAAAATCTTACTATACAATTACATTCACTGTCAGTTTTCCACATAAAGATGATGTTTGCTACTTTGCTTATCATTATCCGTATACGTATTCAACTTTGCAGGTGAGAACTCATTTAATTAAATTATGACAATTATTGTGTCATGTACATGTCAGATAACTGAAGAAAAATTAATTTTAATTAAATATCTTAATAAATAAGAAAAAGGTTCACAGTGTTGAAGATTCTAGAAAACAGTATTGAAAACATTAAAGGGGGTAAAATGGGAATGGGGTCTTTATATTTACATAATAGAAAGAAATTTTAAAGAAACGTGATATGAATTTAGCTTTTCATCTTTTTTGTAGAAATCTTCAGTTTTTCTAAGATTCGATGCTTTGTGAGATTTCTACTTGTTTAACTGAAAGCATCAAATCTTACAGAAAATCAAAGAGTAGCAAAATGAGGGTTTATTTTGAATTTTTCTCTTGGAAGTTCATGACTTCTGAGTCCTAGACCCAGATTTTTTAGACTGTGGGGTATAAAATTTGTTCTGTGGGTTCTTTTGAGATTTTTTTGAATATTTGCTTTGTAAAGCAAAACATTGCAACTGTTGGTTAATTCAAGTAATTAAATTACCCACCATGGTAGATCTCAGAATGGAATGTCATCTGTCCTAATGGTCAGAGATCCTGAAGATAAGATCCCTTTACAAAGAAAGAAATCAGAACTACTGTGATTGGAAACAGGCTTCCAAATTATGAGGGAAAGGAGAAAATGAAAGAAAAAGAGTTCTTACAGCAGAAGAGATACCAAGGCTAAGAACACCAAGTGAGGCAGAGGATCATTTTATTTTAAATAAGGTTAGAATCTACAGTGAGGGTAGAATGTTCAGGTAGATTTCAGTGCTGAATAAAATAGCATCAGAAACTATACTTATTGACTTAGTACTTCTATCTTGAGTAATTTATCCTAGGAAATTAATTACAGATGTATATAAAAATATATCTTCAAGGTTGTTGCTTACATAGTTATATGTAATTGTTCTCTGCTGAGCTTACTTTTAAAATTTATTTTAAATCTCCTACTTCCTTTCAGTCCCACTAATACTACCTTTTCCTGGCAACTATTGTTTCTTCCCCGGACTTCTGCCAACCTCTTTCTAAGTGGTGTCCTAGGATTCTTTTTATAACCCATTTCCTCTTTTGCAGTCTTTGTTCCCTGTTGTACCCAGGGAGGTCGCTAGTGGCAAATATAGTCATATACACCCCCTACTTAGTGGTTTCTCTTGACCTTTGCATAAAATCTAGATTCTCATGATTTATTTAGTCATTTTTGTGCTATTTTTGACAATATCCACACACTGTTTAAACTGTTATTTATTTAATACTTGTCTTTAAATAAACTTTAAAATAATTCACTCTTTAAAATTTATCCTCATACTAGGTTAGTAAAAAAACGACATGGAGGCCACATGTTCTGACCTCCTCTAATCCTACAAGAGGAAGACAGGATTACCAGCAGTAACCCAAGGCCTATTACTGCAAGGCCAGACATGCTGCCTCCCTCCAGCCTTCCTTTCAAAGCCTTCCTCCCAAAGCACCCACCACCTCTCCTCTGGGTTTGATAATTCCCTGCAGTGGCCAAACAGAACTCACAGATTATGGAGTTTATTAGGGAAGCACCAGGCTACAATTCAAGCTCAGGAAAAACGCTCAGTCTCTCTCCCAGCCCACCGTCCCTCAGCCAACAGTCTCTCACAGTCTCTTTCCCAGCAGTGCTGGTCCCTCGGTGTCTCACTCAGCGATGCGTGTCTCTTGCGCCTCTTTCCCAGCAGTACGTGTCTCTTTCTGGGGCGAGTGTCTCTTTCAGCAGCACGTCTTCCTCAACCAGCAGTCAGAGAGGCCTCCTTTTGAGCCCGGCAGGGTGGTCAAACTAGCCAATTATAGCATCAGAACTCTAAGCACCTGAGAGAGAGTGGGCACCTCCCAGAACATTGTTTTGTGCCACTCCCAACAGAAATACTCCAGGTGGACACCTTCAGCAATCAGGAGCTCCTCACTTGCTCATAGCAAATCCCACCTTGGAGTTTACAAAGACTTATGGGTAGAAAAGCCACACAAAGTAATTTACTACACCGCAGTTAGTGTCCATGGATTTTTTTTTTTAATTCACAGTGAAACAAATACCTATTAAATTTTAAAAAATGTTATCTACGTATCTCTTAGTTATCTCAATTACCAGAAGTGTGTGTAGCATGTTTGGGAGAGACTGGTCTACCAGGTATCTCATCCTGCTTCATATTCTTTTATTTCTCACTGTTGTTCTGTCTGGCCTAGTTGTAATGAACCTTTTTCAGGTCTCTGAAATGCCCCGATGATTTCTTATATTGCACCGTTCCTATACACTTTTTCTCTGCTTGCAGCAGTCTTCTCTTTCTTTTCCACTCATCCTTTGAATCTCAGTTTAAATCTCATTTTCCCTAGAAGGCCTTTCTTAACTGCTCAGATTAGGCTAGGCTCCCCTCTTCATTTGTTCATTACCAAGTCCCACAGTTTCTGGCTAATAGTGACCTCTCAGTGAATAGTGATTATGAGACTAGACACAGGCAAAAGTTTGGAAACCAAGTAAATATCGTAAGGGATTGGACTATTTATTTTTGGTTTTAACTGTAAAATAAAACCATTGAAAGTTATTTTTTTTCTTTGAAAAGATCCCCACATATTTAATGTCTTTAATATTCATAATTATGAATATATATGTTTATATGTATTTGTGTATAAATTGTTAAGTGATAAAAATAGATTATGAGAAGTCTCACATATAACCCAGTTTCATATACATTATGTTTGTTGGCAGTAATCTAGGTATTGTGCAAATATGGGTGTTTAAAAAAATTGTTTTGTACTTTCTGTGTTTTCCCGACATTTTACAACGAACCTGTATTAATCTTGAACTCAAGAAAAAAGTTACTAAAAATATTTGTGCTACATAATTTGCTCTCTTCAGATTTAGATTGCCATTGCAGGTCTGCAGTCACTTATTCACAATTGCAAACCCAAAGGCTTTGAAAACAAAAAGCTTTTTCATAAGTAATTTGTCAGCAAAGCCTGACCTGAAATGATGTGAGCTGATTTATAATATTGGTTCCCCTTAGGGTGACTCTTCAGATGTTTCATTGTAGCAGTAATAATAATACCGGGGTTCTGCCCCTGATCCTGCTGATGGTGTTGCATAATTAGTCCTATATGCCCTGTATCACCTTTCTCAAATTCCCCAAATATTGATGTTTGAAGTACATCTGGCCCTGGGAGTATCAGATAAGGGGTTATGAACCTGTTCTACTTCTGGTTGTGTGGAGATCTGGATACATTATTTCTGTATACCGAGGTTTTAAATGATTGTATACTTTGCTTTTAAATTTTTATCAAGATGCACCTTCAAAAATTGGAATCAGCACACAATCCTCAGCAAATCTATTTTCGAAAAGACGTGTTGTGTGAAACCTTGTCTGGAAACAGCTGCCCCTTGGTGACTATAACAGCAATGCCAGAGTCTAATTATTATGAACATATCTGTCAATTCAGTAAGTCTGTCTTCTTCACTGAAGATACTAGTAATTCTCACTTCTTTTTCTTTATATATATATGTATACATTCTGTAATGGAAATAATGCTTAGTAGGCATCAGAAGACTTGAGTTCCAGTCTTAGCCCTGTTGCTGTCTAGCTCTGGACCTTAGTTCCTCATTTCCAAAATCTCTACGGTCCCTTTTCTATACTAATATTCCTTAATGTTATGCTTAGAAATCATCTCCAAATATAGTACAACATTGTTTTAAAAGCTAATATAATACCATCAATTTTTATATTGACAAGTAATGTTGTTTATAAATATAATATACAAAAATCTATAAAATGTTTTGATAGCTAGGCTGAATAGGTACTTTTCCCACCTGCTATTTGTATTTTTAAAATTGCTTCAAATGTGTAGCTATGATAGTAAAAACAAGAAAACTGTTGTAATTTTGATAAGAAGGTATTTTCAGGGACGAGAAAGAACTTGATATATATGAAGATAAGAGAGGGTGAGCTAAGTGGCTATTTTGTAGACATGTATGTCTAAATGTATAGTGAAAAATATTTTTCTTTGAAAATCTGTGAACAGATAACACTTTTTCTTTTTTCCTCTGTACTTAGCATAGTGGCATAAGACAGGGGTAAGATTATATTTTTCTTTTTTTCTCCATGATTTTATGAAAAAATAATTTGTGTTTAAATTTCCCCAACTACTTGCTCTTTAGAAAACCAACATTATATTAGAGAACTAATTTTACATTTAGATTAATCGTTGGGAAATAAAGAAGTGAATTATGTAGCTGCTCAAATACTATCTATTGTGTTATATTCATATTATGAGCTCCTTTAGGACATGGCTTTCGTATTTATTTCTTCCTTAAGGCCTAGTGCAGTGCTTTGTATATAGTAGGTGCACCATGAATTCTGTTAGGAATTTATATCAGAATTTCCAACTGAGTAGAAAAGCCCCAAAGTAAGATATACAAACTTTTAGTAGTTGTTCATTTTAATTTGAGATTTTATGTGTACTTTAGGAAATCGCCCTTACGTTTTCTTATCTGCTCGGGTACATCCTGGAGAAACTAATGCAAGTTGGGTTATGAAAGGAACATTGGAGTATCTCATGAGTAATAATCCTACTGCTCAGAGCTTACGAGAATCCTATATTTTTAAAATTGTCCCTATGCTAAATCCAGATGGTGTCATCAATGGAAAGTAAGTTAAGAAATAGTTAATAGAAATGTTATCAACTATTGTGGCTTTCCTATATAAAGTTGCTGAAATAATAGTACCCAGGTTAATTTGGTAAACAAATCCTGTGATTTTTCTAGAACAAAGAAGTTTTTGGTGGGAGATTCTTACTGAGTTACATTTTTAAATGAAAATAATTTGGTAAGCCAGTAGTGTAGGATGTTTTGAGGAATTCCATATTTATTCATGAGAATATGATTTAATACAATGCCTATATATCTTCATTTGTTTTAAGGAAATCACATGTTAAGATATGAGGAAGGTTTTTGACATATACCTCCGTATTTGTCAGTTGCCTGATCTTAGTTTGTCCTGAGTTAGAATCTCCAAGGATTGCTTTGCACTAACATGGAAGGTTAGCCTCCTCTGTTAACCTCTTCCTGATATTAGGAGGTATAATTTCTGACAAAAGAAATACCTTAGACTGAAGTGTTGTTGGGTGCTGTCAAATAGACTTTGATTCATAGTGACATCCCATAGGACAGAATAGAACTGCCCCATAGGATTTTCTTGGCTATAATCTTAATGGAAGGGCTCTGGTGGTGTAATGGTTAAACACTGAGCTGCTAACCAAAAGGCAGGCAGTTCAAACCTACCAGCTGCTCTACAGGAGAAAGATGAGGCCGTCTGCTTCTGTAAAGATTTACAGCTTTGGAAACTCTTTGAGGCAGTTCTACTGTGTCCTATAGAGTTGCTACTAGTAGGAACCTGAGTAAGGTGAAAATCTGTCAGAGAAAGAGAACTCAAAATATTTTCCACAGATAGAGTACAATAGGAAAGTGGTAAGACAGCACCCAGCAAAGGTAGAAAACTTGCAAGACCTGGAAAAACAAGGCAGTCCATAGAATTCCAGCTCTCACAGACTTTACTGTACAACAGATGGCTATTATGTAATCAAATGGAAGATAGGACCATTAATAAATTTTATAAAGTATATAATAAAACCCCAGAATTGAGAATTAATTTTTTTTAGAGCTTCAAAATTTTGACTTGTAACTCTAAAAACTTAACTGCAGTTAAATGTATGTAACATAAGATCTTGCACAGAGCAAATAAATGCTCAGTAAACGTTAATATAATTAATATAATATATACTCAGTTGAGCCTACCATCCATACGTTTTTGAAGGTATGGAATAGAATCATAAAATCAAACGAGGAGCTTATGTAAAGGTTTATTGGTATCAATGTTTTTCTGTTGTCTCTGTGTTTATGTATGTGTAGCCACCGCTGTTCTTTAAGTGGAGAGGATTTGAACAGACAGTGGCAAAGTCCGAATCCAGATTTACATCCTACGATATACCATGCTAAAGGGCTGCTGCAGTACCTGGCTGCAGTGAAGCATTTACCACTGGTAAGTGGGCAGTATCTGTTTTTACTTTGCGTAGTCAGAGAAATGTTTTTGTTGATTCATGTCTTAGTATTTTGTACTTTAATTTCTGGTTATAAAAGCTAATTGTTAATAATTTTAAAGCAGTTTCTTTAAAATGTCTCTTCCTGTTAGCAGATCACTGTGTTTTCATTATGGTATCAATTGAACATTCAAATTAATACAGTGTATAGAATATTTTTATTTTATCATATTTAATATTTTTAATTCTTTTAAATCCTTTTTCTTTTTTATTTATCAGTCTCTTGGTTGTGAATTTTAGGTTTATAACTTCACTGAACAGCACTGAGATAAAACTGTGTATCTCTCAAATTCTTAAATTCTCAAACCAGTGGAAATATTATTTCTGAGCTCTTTAGTTAACCCTCAACCTGTTAAATCTCCAACACATGCGTGGTCAATGAAGAATAGTCATGATGTTAGACTATACTCTATTTATCTGTCTATACATACATGCACATATGTGTGTGTATGTTTATATCAAACCTACTGCCATTGAGTCAATTCTGACTCATAGCAACCCCCCAGGGTTTCCAAGGCTATAAATCTTTATGGAAGTAGATTGCTTCATTGTTCTCCTGCAGAGCAGCTGGTGGTTTGAACCACCAACCTCTTGGTTAGCAGCCAGATGCCTTACCCACTGTGCCACCAGAGCTCCTTGTGTGTGTGTGTGTGTGTGTATACATATACATATACATATACATATACATATA
>NW_006921592.1:21935497-21936910 GCF_000298275.1 Orycteropus afer afer | reverse complement strand
TATATATTTGTTGTTGTTATATGCCATTGAGTCAGACCCGACTCATAGCGACCCCTCCTTGGGTTTCTGAGGCAGTATCACCACGGAAGTAGATTGCCCCATCTTCCCTCTGAGGAGTGGCTGGTGGGTTTGAACCGCCAGCCTTCTGGTTAGCAGTCAAGTGCCTTAGGCACTATGCTACCAGAGCTCCCTATATATATGTGTGTGTGTGTGTGCGTATGTATGTGTGTGTGTGTGTGTGTATATAGATATATATATATATATATGTTTCTTCTGTTTGCGGCAGCTTTTATTAAAATGTTCTCGGCGTATTAAGAGTTTAAATGGTCTGATCTTCCGAGGAACGCTTGCAAAACTTTGTAGAAGTGTAAAGTTGATACATGAGTTTGTCCTTTATTTTTCATATTTTAAAATGCTCTTAAAAATTAGTTTAAACCATACCTTTTTTATTGTGTTTTTCATGAGAGTATTTTCGTGTTCTTTTTCATTAAGTAAATGATTTAGAACAGTCCTTTGAGGCAGAGGTAGCTACAGTTGTAGATTTGAGCTGTGCTTGAATTTATTATTTTTTAAGCAGTGAATGGTAGATACAAAAGAAAGAACAAATCATGACTTTGTGTAGGATGTCAAAGGACTTAGCAATTCTAGAGTTACCTTAGGTCCTTTCCAAAACAATTTTTATCTGTTCTATTTGTGTTAAATGGTGATTCGGTTGTAGTAAAAGGACTATGGAACAGACCTATATATTGGCTTGATGTTAATGTATGAATTTGAAGTTTTTAATTTTAAAAAGTTTTCATTATCTTTTCAAGGTTTATTGTGATTATCATGGCCACTCACGAAAAAAAAATGTATTTATGTATGGCTGCAGCATCAAAGAGACCGTGTGGCACACCAATGACAATGCGACTTCATGTGATATAGTTGAAGACATGGGATACAGGGTAATGGTTACAGATTATTCATGGATTTTTGAACATGCATAAAACTACAGAAAATAATTTGTATATACAAACTACCCAAATTCAACCAACATTGACATTTTTGCTTCAGATTCGTATTTGGAAAGTTTCTTCTAAAGGTTTTTGCTTTTTGCATTTAGAGTTTTAATCTGTTTGGAATTTATTTTTGTATGAAATGTGGGCATCTAATTCTGTTTTCCCTGTGGATAACCAATCGTCTCAGCAACGTTTTGTTAGATAGTACATTCTTCCTTTGACAGTTTTATAAAGCTATCTCTGTTACATATCATGTTTTCATATATATGAGTCTGATTTGGGGCTGTCTATTATTATAGCCATTGTTTTGTCTCTCTGTGCTGTTGTTGTTATGTGCCGTCGAGTCGGCCCCAACTCATAGCGACCCCTCCTTGGGTTTCCGAGGCAGTATCACTATGGAAGTAGGATTGCCCAA
>NW_006921592.1:21908200-21931447 GCF_000298275.1 Orycteropus afer afer | reverse complement strand
AGCTGATAAAATTCTTCAATTTCCTCATGTGTGGCTTTGGTGGTTGGGGCATAAATTTGAATAACAGTCATATTAACGGGTCTTTGTAACACTAATAGTTGTAATTTAACTGTGTATTATTTGATAGATATGTTTCTCTTTAGCTAGCAAGCATGTCTGTTTGTGACTTTTCTGAACACAGCTACTATATAGCATGGTACTACTGTACTCATCACAAAAAAAATCTACAGGCAACTGGTTTCAGTGGCTGTTTTCAGAATTAGATTGCTAGACCTTTCTTCCAAGGTCCCTTGGGTGAACCTGAACTTCCAATCTTTGTGTTAACAGCCAAGCACAAACCATTTGCACCAACAGCTGCTCAATAAATTTTTGATAGATGGGTAATTGGATGAATGTGGGAAGAAAAATACAAGGCATATTCTTCCTACTGTAAGAGATGAAATTAATCAGATTATCCTTGGTCTCCAGTTTCTTCGTTTTATTAAGTCTCTCATCCCAAATGTGTTTATTTTGTTAATGCTTTTGATGTTGTTGTGAATGGAAATATAAAATGATTTTGTAGGTTAAGACAAAGTAACAATGAAGTTTTTCCAAAAGCGCATTTCTTGAGATGTTGATATGTATTTCATGCGTTTTTTTCTACCCACCCCCCCTCCAAAAAAAACTTAATGTCACATATGTTTAGGTAATTGCGCTAGATAGTTACTTTTGTTTCTGGTCTCAGATTCTTCATACCAATGAGCATTTTATATTTCTGGGCTTGTTGGGATGTGTATGTGTTGGGGGTGGTGATGGGGTGGATGAGAGAGATACTGCCTAGCGTTTCTCATAATTTTATGACCATGTGAATTAGTTCCCTTTTGCTGCTGTAACAAATTACCACTTATTTAATAGGTTAAAATGTTAACACGTTATTATCCTACAGTTGTGTAGATAAGTCTGGTCTGGTCTCACTGAATTAAAATCAAGGTGTAAACAGAGCTGCATCCATTCTGGATGCTCTAGGGGAGAATTCATTTCCTTGCCTTTTCTAGTTTCTAGAAGCTGCCTGCATTCTTTGACTCCTGGTCCCCTTTCAATGAGCATTTACATCACTCTTACCTCTGCTTCATCATCACAATATCTTCTCTTTGTAAGGACCTTGTTATTTCACTGGGTCCACTGGAATAATTCAGGACTCCCCATTACAAAATCCTTAACTAATCCCATCTCTGAAGTATCCTTTGCCATGTAAAGTAACATTTCATGGGTTCCAGTGATGAAAACATGGGCATCTTTGGCAGACTATTATTCTTAACTACTACACCATGGAAACTTCTTTGCAGGTGGTTTGGGAAATGATGATTAATGTACTTAAATTGGTATCTATATGGCTTTGATAATATATCATTGTACTCCTTTGTCCTTGTAGTACAATTGTTTATGATTTTTTCTTTGGAAAATACAAATAATTATGGCATATAAATTGAAGGATATTTGACAGAAATAACTGATCACTACTCTATAAAAGTGTCAACATCATAAAAGACAAGGAAAAACTAAGGAACAATTTTATAGGCTGCAGGGGACTAAGCAGAAATAATAACTAAATGCAATGTGAGGTTCTGGATAAGATCCTGAAACAAACAAAAAAGAAAGACATTAGTGGGAAAACTGGTGAAATTATAATGAAGTCTGTAGTTTAGTTTAATTAGTTAATAGAATTAATATTATTTATTTATTTATTTCCTGATCATTGTACTAAAGTTATATAAGATGTTAGCAATAGGCGGACACCATTAACTTTGAAGTAACTTATTTCCAGCAGCAATAAGAAACTGATACATCTGGGTTTTCTGGATCCCGGCAAGAGTTTTGGTCTGGTTAAGATACTCTGTCTTATCTAGAAGGAAAATTTGTAGTTTAACCATTTATTATCAGTGTGATCCTGTGCCCATTGATGCAGCATTATTATCAAGAAGTATAGTGTTGTTAGAATTTGGAGTCAGCTCAATGGCATACAATACAACACAGTATAGACTCTACGAGAATTTGAGTTATTAACAATATTTGACTAATAATGTTCAATGATTTCACATATATTGATGTCATCCCCATATTAAACTGACATTATCTATACTATATATCTCTTTGAATATGAAACCATATCGATTATACCTTTCCTTGAAATTCATGCTACAACTTGATTTTCGAACTATGATTTGGGAGAGTTCCAACTATTTCCAGCACAGAAGTCTAAATTAGTAAGAGAATCATTTGGTGTTTTAAGTATTAGAAAATATAGCAGGAAAATCCACATGGCCCTGCTCTAATTGTGTTTTTATATAATTTTTTTAATGGGAGGAAAAACCCTCTTGATTTCATTATTATCGTGATTATTTTTACAGACTTTGCCTAAGATACTGAGCCATATTGCCCCAGCATTTTGCATGAGCAGCTGTAGTTTTGTAGTGGAAAAATCTAAAGAATCAACAGCACGTGTTGTAGTCTGGAGGGAAATAGGAGTGCAAAGAAGCTATACCATGGAGAGTACTTTGTGTGGCTGTGATCAGGGAAAATATAAGGTAAAGCAACGCAAGACTTTCCTTCCATGTTGTCTATAGCAGTTTACAAGATATATTAAATGATAACATTTGTTATTCTGAGTTATTTGTAATTTGCAATAATGTAATTGAATTGTAGGCGGTCTTAAGAAGAGGCTGCTTTCGTCACTAAACTAAATAGCTTGCTTAAAGTTCTTACTGAATTCTTGAATCTATTTACTTTCAGAATTTTTTAAAAAGCATATTGCTGTACACATTTAAATATTGATTAGTATATAATGAACTGTGCAAGTAGTGCATTAATAATTTCTACATTAATAATATATTGGATATATCTGATGGAAGTATTTATGCATTAAAAACATTTAAAAACATTAAAAAGCATTTATTTATCAAGCCGCTGATTTGTTACATTTAGATTTTTTTGTGTGTGCCTTTTAAATGTGTATCCCTTCACTAAATCTTTTTCTTTACTGAGCTTGTTCTTCTTGGTGCCATAAGGCTTTTGTTGGAAACAACCAGAGTTTAAACTTAACTGTTGAGCTTAAAGACTAATAAAATGTTAACTGATTTTGAATTTTTGAATTTTTAAACATTGAGGACTTCATGGGCAATGAATTGAACCTATCATTAATAGATCTAATCTATCATTGAGTAAACCTGAATATGTATTTTTCTGGCCTGGCCACAGAAAGATGTTTGAGTTGTCATACCGATTATTCCACTTGTTTTGTTTGCTTGTTTGGCATAGGGGAAAAAGGATATAGAATATAATTTTTCTATACATCACATAAAAATATAACTAAAAATAAATAATTGTAACTTTGTATTTGGAAAGAGTTAAAATTAAAAATCTTCTAATTGGTTAGTGTGAAAAATATAAGCATATTATGTAGGTGATATAGAATATTTTAAGTGGAGAGCCTAAATAATGACTATTTTAGTGTGTAATAGGCTAGAAGAAAATTGTATTGATTTTGCAATTGGTTTTCAAACTTTTGGGGCCTGTTTTAGTAGAGCTTTTTGAAATTCTAGTACTTTGTTATGAGTGTCTCTTCCCTACATTCTAAATTTGACCACATTATTCTTCCAAAGTGTGATATTTTTTGAGCTCTCTCCAAATATTGTAGAACAGTGACTGCTACTTTACCAGAGGAGGGTGGTGCTGAGAGGTATTATGTAGCATGAGCACCACCTCTACCTGTCACCTCTGTCCCCTAATCATTGTTCTTGTGGACAACTTTTGCCATAGGTCTCATGTTCCACAATGATGTGGGATGGGAAAAAAATTTGAGAATCGCTTTTGTGTAAGAACATAGGTGGCTCCTGGGGGAAAGAAAACATTGAGCTATATGTTCTTTGAGAATATACTGTAAATTGCTTCTTAAAGAGGCAATTTATGGAGTTTGGAGATTATTCAAAGCATTGTCAGTGTCTGTGAAACTAGTCTCTGGGCAGTGGAGAAAGAAACGTGTTATTTTTATTATACAAATAATGTGCTATGTTTTATACAAATAACGTTCTACCTTTTTTTTTTTCTTAACTGTGCCCTCCCCCTAGGTATTTTTAATAACCATACTATGCCAATTTTTTGTACAGCAACAAGTAAAAAGATTAGCATGCTTATGAAAGCACTCTGTGGGGGTGAGAAGAGGGTGTAGTTGGCAAAAAAAAATTGTAGACCACCAGTGTTATTTGTGTAAAAATACAGTACAGAGAGGATGGAATGTGACTGCCCTTTAAGTCATCTGTGGCTTGTAACAGTGGTGCTTGGTTACTGTATATAGATTCCACTGATAAACTTCTTTTGGATTTTTAAACAATATTTGTGTTTTGACAAATTTGCTTTGTTGTAGAAGAAAATAACTTCTTAAAAATATGAAGAAAAGTGAGTCTTACTGAGCCAAATTTTTATGTATAAAATTCAAAGCTTTGATCTTAATACGCTCTTCAAAGTGTTTAATGCTAATAAATTATGTGAGTCTAAAAATAATTTAAAAAGCAGTTCTCTTTCATCCTCTAGAATATCATTATGTTACTGAATTTTAGGCTGCAAGTATTCTTTATATTTATTTTCCAAATTAATTCAGAAATAAGCATACATTTTCTAAACCTTTTATATTAAGTTGGCAAATGAATGTTATAATAAATGCAGGTTGCTTCTCCTAGAATATTTGGGATATGGCCAAACTTTGTATTTAAACAAACAAAAGAAAATCATTATTATAAAGACACGTGTTTTGTGTAGGGTATGTATAACTGTATTTACCATTCATTTTCTCTGTTCCTGAGGAACTCATTTAGTCTGGTCACTGAAAAGCTATTTTAGCATTTCTTCGCTCCAGCTGATGTTTCTCTCATCTCTGAGAAATCTTCTCATCTTCTGTTAGTATAAGGATTTCACTTATTCTAGCGATCCATTTTTATCTGATAATTAAATGATAAGCAGTATCTTGATTTATAGTCCATTTTATGATTGTATGGGGTAACATGTAATTTTTGGTAAACTTACATTGTTTATTAAGGAGCCCTGGTGGTGCAGTTGTTAAGCTCTGTGCTGCTAACTGAAAGGTTAGTGGTTTGAAGCCCACACAGTGGCTTGGCTGGAGAAAAGACTGAGTGATCTCCCATAAAGATTACAGCCTAGAAAACCCTGTGGAGCAGTTCTATTCTGGTTGCTGTGACTTGAAAATCAACTTGACAGAACCTAACAACAACAGCGTACTATATATTGGGAAGCTGTTGGTTTAAAAAGGGGTAAAGGGATTGTGGTAAAATTGTCTTATATTGTTAATATAAGAATATTGTATAACAATCTTAAATTGTTAAGGAATTATTTTTATTAATGTAGTTATAAATTCCTTTTATATAATTTTAATGTGATACAGCCAAAGGACCATAAACTTTCTACTTATATGTATAATACTGCTTTATTTTTAGAGTTTACAGATTGGTACTCGAGAATTGGAAGAGATGGGAGCAAAATTTTGTGTTGGTTTATTACGTTTGAAAAGACTGACATCCTCATTGGAATATAATCTGCCCTCTAGCCTTCTTGACTTTGAAAATGACTTGATTGAATCAAGCTGCAAAGTAACTAGGTGAGATAAATTTGCTTTATTCTTTAGTAAGTTGTAATTAATAGATTTCATTAAAATAATTAAGCAGAGGAAAGGCAATGAGATTTTTGACAGCCAAGAACATTTTTAGAATAGATATAATTAAGTTTAACTCAGAACTCACTGCCGTTGAGTTGGATCCAACTCATAGAGACCCCTCTTTGGGTTTCCGAGGCAGTATCACTATGGATGTAGATTGCCCAACCTTCCTTCCGAGGAGTGGCTGGTGAGTTTGAACCACCAGCCTTCTGGTTAGCAGTCAAATGCCTTGTTCTAAGTTGTGATCATATTCTTGATTGTTTTATTTTTTATTGTGGTGTGTTTGTATCAAAACATTTGCTGCTTCAGCAATTTTTGCATGCACAATTCAATGACATTATGTTGTGCAGCCATTACCACTGTCCTTTTCTAAATTATTCCACCACCATTAACAGAAACTCAGAACTCCTTTAGCAGTGACTTCCCCCTTTCCCCTCCCTTCTACTCCTGGTGACCAGTGATGAGCTTTAGTCTATTCTTGATTATTTCAACATTGATTTTTAGATGTGAGTTTAGGGAAACACCCTTATATTTTAAATGCTGCTATTAGTGATTTCAATTTGTCTAACTTTTAACCCAGAAATACGCAATGTGAGTAATAGAACAAATATATCAGATAATATCTAAATTAAGAGGGCTTAGAATCAGAATTCATATTTCAAAAGAAATTTTATTTTGTTGATGTCTACACACGTTAATTGGCTGTTCAATTACCTTCTGATTACATATGTTAGAAACAGCTAAAACATCTTTTTGATCATTTAACTCCATCTGCCAAATGTTCTTCTAAAATAAGTAATTTTTTCCTTCTAAAGTTCAATATACATATAATTTGATCAATTATGGGTTCAAAGATAATTCAGTGTCATAATTCTTAATCATAATATCAGAGCTTAGCATTTTGTCCTTTGCTGTAGTTGCTAAGAGTACCTACTGCCATAGAGTTGATTCCTACTCATCGCAACCCTTAAGGACAGTGGAACTGCCCCATAGGGCTTCCAAGGCTGTGAGTATTTACAGATGCAGACTGTTTCATCCCTTTCCCATGGAGTGGCTGGTGGGTTCAAATCATCAACCTTTTGGTTAGCAACCCAGTGCTTTACCCACAGCACCACCAGAGCTCATGGGTAAGAACAATCCCATTTTGTGAAAGTTTTATATTTTGCTATTAGATAGTGACTTGTCATCTATTTGTTAATTTATTACAGTACATTGTTATGTATATCAGTGTATAGTTTTAAGTACAGTAGGAGCTCTGGTAGCGTAGTGCCTAAAGACACTTGACTGCTAACCAGAAGGCTGGCGGTTCAAACCCACCAGCCACTCCTTGAGGGAAGATGGGGCAATCTACTTCCGTAGTGATACTGTCTCGGAAACCCAAGGAGGGGTCGCTATGAGTCGGGTCCGACTCCATGACACATAACAACAACAATAAAGCATTAATGGAGACTCCATTTTTCATAAATGTGATAATTTGAACTAATGGTCACCTGTATCCCTACTTTTCAAAGTGCTTGCTGAGTGATAATGAAAATGAATATAAAGATTAACAGTTGTTTCACTGATATTTAAGAAACCTTCTTTTATGTTTTAATTAATTTATTTTAAATTTAGGTCTAGTCCCTGACTTACCTCCCTTTCACCCTCAAGAGATGCATGAATTCAGAGTCCATGAACTAGAATGGAATAAAAGTTACATTGAACTACAATGTAGACAGCAAACCACACTAGTATTAGTAATACTTGTAACTTTTCATTGATAGAAATCCCAGGTATTTTCATATCACATTACAGTTGCTTTAGAGATCCTGAAATATCATTTATGTGTGTCAGTACTTTACAATTATGGTTATTGGACTAGTCTTGACTATTTTAAAAGGAGTATACATTTTAAAGAAATCACATACACTGCTCTATCACAAATGATTTTTTTTAACATTTTGATAGTTGAATTTCGGTATCATTGACTTCTATTATAATCACCTTATTTTATTTTATATGTTTAAAAACATTATTGAGAGAAGGAGTTCACAGACTTCACCAGACTCTCAAAGGGCACAAAATAAAGTTAAGAACCTCAGTTCTGGACACTCCCTGCACTTAAACATACAAACCTAATAATAAACAATTATAAATCCAGACAGTTTTTGTAAAATTTGATCCTAGCTCTTTCTACTGTTTATTGACTTGCATTGTTAGGCAGCCAGTCATTTCTTCTTCATGCTTCTATTCTTTGTCTCTCAAATTCATTTTCTACACACTTCTAATTTAGAACGTACTTTATTGTATTTTGGAAGGAAGGTTGGGCAATCTACTTCTGTAGTGATACTGCCTTGGAAACCCAAGGAGGGGTTGCTGTGAGTTGCATGCAATGAGTTATTGTATTAATTTAACATTTTATATTGACAGGGTTGTAGCTCTGATCTTTCTTTCTTAAAAGTGGGAACTTTCTTCCAGTATATATTTTTTGAAGCAGTAGCAAACTTAACATAAAAACGAATTGTAGTGAAAAGATTTTTTTTGACCTATTTGAGAGTAAATTGCCAGCCTGATGCCCTGTCACCAAATACTTTAGAGCAGTGCTTTCCAACAGAAATATAATCCAAGGTACATTGTGATTTTAAATTTTCTAGTAGTAACATTGAAAAAATGGAAAGCAATACAGTGTATTTAGTTTTAATAATATATTTTATTTCACCAAATATATCTAAAATGTTGTATCAACATGTAATCAATATAAAGATATTAATAAGGTATTTAACATCCTTTTTTTCATAAGTCTCTGAAACCTAGTGTGTATATTACATATACAGCACATTATCTGTTGAGACTAGCAATATTTAGTGACTACTGTATTGGAAAGTAGAATATATTTCCTATACACAAAAACATTATCCTACTAACCACCATACAACTATCAAAATCAGGTAATTGACATTAATATGATATATTCCATCTAATTTTGAGACATGTTACATTTAGTTGTCCTGTCTCTTTAATGTGCTACTTCATTATGGAATATTTCTTCAGTTTTTCCTTGACTTTCATGTCATGGTGCTTTTGAAGATTATAGCTCCTAAATCTGAGTTTCTCTGTCTTCTCATGATTATATACAAGAGTATGTCAGGAATATCATGGATACCATGTTCTTCTCGTAGATTCTGTCATAGAGTTCAATTGTAATTTGCCCTGTTCCTCATGCTCACTTTGATCACATGATTAATATGGGGTCTGCCAGACTTCTCAATTTTAAAGTTACTCTTTTCAATTTCTAATTAATAACTATTTTTATGAACACATACTTGGAAACTCTGTAAATATTTGATTTATGATCAAATTTTCAATTAACTATATATATGTATATGCACACCCACATATGTGTGTGTGTGTGTGTGTGTGTGTGTCAGCCTCCACCAGTCATCTGTCAGTTTGTTGTACTGTGGTGGCTTGTGCGTTGGAGGCTGGAGGCTATGCCACCAGTATTTCAAATACCAACAGGGTCACCCTTGGTGGACAGGTTTCAGTGGTGCTTCCAGATTAAGACAGACTTGGGAGAAGGAAGGGGCTATCCACGTCCCAAAGAATTGGCCAGTGAAAACCTTATGAATAGCCCTGAAACATTGTCTGACACAGTTCTGGAAGTTAAGCCCCTCAGGTCAGAAGCCACTCAAAATATGCTTGGGGAAGAGCTACCTCTTCAAAGTAGAGTTGACCTTAATGATGTAGATGGAGTAAAGCTTTTGGGACCCGCATTTGCTAATGTGACATGACTCAAAATGGGAAGAAACAGCTGTGAACATCCATGGTAATTGGAATGTGGATTGTATGAATCTAAGAAAATTGGAAGTTGTAAAAATGAAATGGAATGCATAAAGATTGATATCATAGGAGTTAGTGAGCTGAAATGGACTGTTTTTGGCTGTTTTGAATCAGACAACCATATGATCTGCTATGCTGGGAATGATACGTTGAAGAATGGCACTGCATTCATCATCACACAGAATATTTTGAAATCTATCGTGAAATGCAATGCTGTCAACGCAACGCAGTGCACTGCTGTGGCATCAGATCCGACTCATGGTTATCCCTCCTTGGGTTTCCAAGACGGTATGGAAGTAGATTGCCCAATCTTCCTTCCGAGGAGTGACTGGTGGGTTTGAACCACCAGCCTTCTGGTTAGCAATCAAATGCCTTAGGCACTACGCCACCAGAGCAGTGCTGTCAGTGACAGGATAATATCCATGCATCTACGAGGAAGGCCAGTTAATACTACTATTATTCAAATTTTCGCAACCACTGAAGATGGTGAAATAAAAGATTTTACCAACTTCTGCAGTCTGATATTGACCAAACATGTAATCAGGATGTATTCATTATCACTGGTGACTGGAATGCAAAAGTTGCAAATGAAGAATCACTGTTGTTGTTGTTGTTATGTGCCATCGAGTCAGCCCCGACTCATAGCGACCCCTCCTTGGGTTTCCAAGGCAGTATCACTACAGAAGTAGGATTGCCCAACCTTCCTTCCGAGGAGTGGCTGGTGGGTTTGAACCGCCAGACTTCTGGTTAGCAGTCAAGTGCTTTAGCCACTATGCTAAGAATCACTGGGAATTGGAAAATAGGGCCTTGGTTATAGAAATGACGCTGGAGATTGGATAGTAGAATTTTGCAAGACTTCTTCATTATGAATACCTTTTTTTAAACAACATTAACAGTGGCTGTACATGTGGACTTCAACAAATGGAATACACAGGATTGAGATCAACTGCATCTGTGGAAAGAGGCAAAGGAGAAGCTCAATATCTTCAGCCAAAACAAGGCCAGCAGCTGACTGTGGAACAGGCCATCAACTGCTCATGTGCAAGTTAAGTTGAAGCTGAAGAAAATTAAAACAAGTCCACGAGAGCCAAAATATGACTTTGAATATTTCCCTCCTGATATTTGATGCATTCAACACCAGTAACTGAAAACCAGAGGAATTGTAGGATGACATCAAGAATATCATCTGTGAGGAAAGCAAAAAGTAATTAAAAAACAGGAAAGGAAGAAAAGTCCAAAGTGGATATCAGAAGAGACTCTGAAACTTGCCCTTGAATGGAGAGTAGCTAAAGCAAATGGAAGAAAGGATAAGATAAAAGAGCTGAGCAGATTTTGAGGAGCAGCTTGAGAAGACAAAGTCAATTATAAAGAAATGTGCAAAGACCTAGAGTTAGAAAACCAAAAGGGAAGAACACACTCAGCATTTTTCAAGCTGAAAGAATTGAGGAAAAAATTTAAGCCTTGAGTTGCAATAGTGAAAGATTCAATGGGCAAAATATTGAATGATACAGGAAATATCAAAAGAAGATGGAAGGAATACACAGCGTCACTGTAGCAAAAGGAATTGGTCGATGTGCATCCATCACTGAAGGTGTTAACAGATGATCAGGAGCCAATGGTATTGAAGGAAGAAGTTGAAGCTGCACTGAAGGAATTGGCAAAAAAACAAAGCTCCAGCAGGAATTGATGGAATAACTATTGAGATGTTTCAACAAACAAATGCTGTTCTGGAGGCACTCCCTCATCTTTATCAGGCAATTTGGAATACAGCCACCTGGCCAACTGAATGGAAAAATCCATACTTGTAACCATTCCAAAGAAAGTGATCCCACAGAATGTGGAAGTTGTAGAACAATATCATTAATATCACATGCAAGTAAAATCTTGCTGAAGATAATTCAAAAACAGTTGCAGCAGTATATTGACAGAGAACTTCCAGAAATGTAAACTAGATTCAGAAGAGGATGTGGAATGAGGGATATTATTGCTGATGTCAGATGGATCTTGCCTGAAAGCAGAGAACACCAGGAAGATGTTTACTTGTGTTTTATTGACTATCCAAAAGCATTTGATTATAAGGATCATAATAAATTATGAAATAACATTGACAAGAATGGGAATTCTAGAACACTTAATTGTGCTCATGTGGAACCTGTACATAGGGCCAGGAGGCTGTCATTCAAACAGAACAGGGCGCTACTGCCCAGTTTAAAATGAGGAAGGGAGTGCATCAAGGTTGTATCTTTTCACCGTACTTATTCAATCTGTGTGCTGAGGAAATAATCTGGACTATGTGAGAAAGAGCATGGCATCAGGATTGGAAGAAGAGTCAGTAACAACCTGTGATATGCAGACAACACAACTTTGCTTGCTGAAAGTGAAGATGACTTGAAGCACTTACTTATGGAGATTAAAGACTACAGTCTGCAGTATGGATTATACCTCAGCATAAAAGGAATATCCTCACAACTGGACCAATAAGCAACATCATGATAAATGGAGAAAAGAGTGAAGTTGTTAAAAGATTTTATATTACTTGGTTCCTTAATCAACACCAATGAACAGGTAAGAGTCAGTGAATAGGATTATACTCTAGACCAAAGATAGATTCAGCTGAAGCTAATCTTGCACAGATACCAAAATACCCACAGTCATTACAGAAACAACAGAAGACAAACATAGAGCAGTCCCTCATAGACAGCCAGATACTGTGGGAGAGAGAACCAATGGATCTGCCAACTTAGGACCATGGTACTGGGGGACACCAGACTCAATTGGCACAACAAAATATATTAAAATCTTGTTCCACAACCTATTTGGTGAGTAGCAACTGGAGTCTTAAAAACTTTTGAACAGTCATCTGAGATGCAGCTAATGGGCTCCTGTCGTTGGAAATGAAGAAGAGTGCATAAAACCAAGGACGTTTGGCAACAATCAGCCCTAGGACATGATAGACCTCAAGACCGGAAGAACTAGATGGTGCTGGACTACCAATGCCAAACACTTGGGAAGGTATCAAAACTGGAGATACTGGATAGAGGAGGAAAACGTGGATCAAAATCCAAAAACATAATAATGACCAGAATTAATGGTTTGATGGAGCCTGGTGGGATCCCCAAGACTGGGGCCCTGGAATACACTTTGGACCTGGGATAAAACTCACTCCCAGGGGCTAGATCTCAGCCCAATGGTAAGTAAGACACACAGAACACTCAACCCAGGGCGATGCACCCACAAACTGCTTGGAGATACATCCCTAGGAGCAATAGGCCATGGGGCACCAGGGGGGCAGCATTCATACCGAAGAGAAACAGGACACACAGGAGTGCATAACTGTGAGGGGCATGGAGGGCAGTTACTAGGAAGGGAGAGGAGAAGAGTGAGTTAGGGTTGGGGATGGTAATTGGGGAGTGAAACCAAATGTACACAGACTGTCGAATGTCCAACAAATTCTGCTCTGTAAATTTGCATCTAAAGCACAATTTTTAAAAAAGTAATAATTAAAAAATAAAAACAAAACCAAAACTAATGGAAGCAGCAGTCAGAAAATCAGACAACATATTGCACTGGGCAAATCTGCTGCAAAAGACCTCTTGGAAGTGCTGAAGAGCAAAGATGTCTCTTTGAAGAGTAAGGTGCACTTAACCCAAGATATGGTATTTTCAGTCTCTTCATATGCATGTGAAAGCTGGACAATGAACAAGGAAGACCGAAGAAGAGCTGATGCTTTTGAGTGGTGGTGTTGGCAAGGAATACTGAAAGTACCATGTTGATGTTATGTGCTGTCGAGTCGTCTATGACTCATAGCGACCCTTCCTTGGGTTTCTGAATCAATATCACTATGGAAGTAGATTGCCCCATCTTCCTTCCGAGGAGTGGCAACAAACACAATATGTTGGACTAAAGATTCCTGATGTTTATTTATTCAGTAGGTTTTTTGTTACTGCCATTTATTTCTATGCTCAAATTTTTTCTGATTTGACCCCTTTAAACAACTTTTGTTATGTTCCTGTCTTACTAGCTTTATCCCTCAGCAAATGTTTTGATCTCACGTGGTTGATTGTTCTTTAGAGTGCATACCTTCCTGATATTACTGTTCACTGTATAGGCCTGTCTCTTGTTTGGCTGAAAGTTGAGCCATGAGGGTGAGTTCAGTTCACAGCTTACAGGGCGTAAGGGTCATAGTCTTGGGAGTTCCACTGTTCTTTATCATACCAATAAAATTTGTGTTTTTTAGTTTTGTTCCACATTTCTCCCACTCTATCTAGTACCTCATTGTGACCCCTTTCAGAGTGGTCAGCTGTAGTAGACAGGCATCATCTAGTTCTTTTGGTCTCAGGGTTCTATAGAGGCTGAGATTGGTGTGATTAATTAATTGGACTGTTTCCTTGCTATGTTGATTTTCTTTATCCTTCTTTGCTTCAGATGGGGAGAGATCAATAGTTGCACCTTAGATAGCTTTTCAAAAGCTTATAAGACCTGAGTCACTACTTACCATGTAGGATGTAGAGTGTTGTCTTCGTGGACTGTATAAAGCCAATTGGCTTTAGTGTCCCTGGAGACTGATTTTAAGTAGAGCGTGGGGATGGCTTCTGATCTCCTCTAACTTCACAGGTGGGGAGAAGGATCAAGATCCACAGCTCAAGGCTGATTGCTATGAGGTGGAGGTCAGAAATGGCTACCATCCAACCTTTTTACCAATTCAGATACCAACCATCCCTTCCACAGCACTTTGTACTTGTCCTCTAGGTTTGATAATTCATTGCAGTGGCCACACAGAACTCACAGACAATACTCAGGAATATGGGGTTTATTAGAGAAGTAATAGTTTATAAATTCAGGATCAGAAACTACTGAATACAGTAGTTCTTCAGTCACAACAGCCTTTTCTTAGTTATGCTGCCGGCGCACTTCTCTTTGGCCTCAGCCTCTGCCCTGCAGCCCCTTTTGCCTCTGCCCTGCTCTGCCACTAGGTGTACAGAGAGGCAGCCCACTCCACCAGTGAGTCTCCTGCCCAGAGACACTTAGCTTTCTCTCTCTGTGGGCCAGGAATCCCCCACTCTGTTCTGTGCCAGTCTCTTGGTTTGCTGCCACTGTTTTTTTGTGCTGCTGCTTTTCACTGTCTCTGGTGTCATAGCTCTCTGTCTCCTGGATTGAGGAAGTTCAGCTCCAGGATCTTGGATCCAAAGGACGTGCTTTACTCCTCCTGTCTCTTCTATCTTGATGGTAATGAGATCTTCCCTTTCTGCTTCTGTGGTGGTTCATTTGCAAGATGGCAAAACTGACCAATCCTCACGTTGTTGTTGTTATGTGCCGTCGAGTCAGACCCGACTCATAGCGACCCCTCCTTGGGTTTCCGAGGCAGTATCACTACAGAAGTAGATTGCCCAACCTTCCTTCCTAGGAGTGGCTGGTGGGTTTAAACTGCCAGCCTTCTGGTTAGCAGTCAAGTGCCTTAGGCACTATGCTACCAGAGCTCCTATCCTCACATTAGGGTTCCATATACCTTATTTGCATGGTTCCAACTCCACAAGGATGCCATTCACCTTATTTACATTATTAACAAGTTATCCAGTCCCCTTCAGGGTCATAGTCACTTGACATTTGTATAGTCCTACCCAGTTACCTGCTGGAAGCCACAAAGACCATGGCTAGAAGGGCCATACCAAGCAATTCGCTGCACCACAGTGGTCCTGAGCCCCCAAGGCCCAGCAACTCATTCCCTCAAGGTGTTCGCTTATGGCTAAGAAGTTTTCATAACTTTGTTCCCTGTGCGCTCTACTGAATTCATGGATATATTTGCAGCACATATAAATACATATGTAGAAATATCCTCTGTCAAACCTGTATCTATTCATAGGTATAATCCCATTCACTGTCCAACACCTGTTCAGCTTTTGTGTTGTTATTACTGTTATTGCAAGATTGCGTATTTACCTTTGCCTTTAGCTCTTGTGCTCCTCCCATTGTCTTACTTTGTCTTTATTATTTTGTGTTGACCTTCCCCCTGCTGCCTTTCCTTTCACCCAAGTTAATTCCTGTCTGCAGTCTACTTAGTTCTTTACCCTCCCTCCCCTTGTACCTCTAGTAACATTGAAAGAATGTTTCTTTTCATGTATTAACTTTTTCTTACTTTTTACATCTAGGGGTCTCTCATAATATTTGTCCTTTTGTGATTCTCACAAAAGCATAATGTCCTCTAGGTTATGAGATGTTTTACAGATTCATTGTTATTCTTTAATGCTATGTAGTATTCTATTGTGAGTACTACCATAGTTTCTTTATCCATTTCTCCATTGATGGGCCCTTAGGTTGTTTTCATCTTTTTGGTATTGTGAACAATAGCAAACATGGTTGCCCATATTCACATTGTTCTTTGAGTATTTCCTTCTTTCTGGCATAATAGGATACCCAGGCTCATCTTTGTACTTACTTTATCCCAGGTCATGAATCAGCCATTTCTTAATCTCTTAATTCCTTCTGGTGGAGAAGGATACTTAGATACAGGTGTACCTTTAGGAAGTCAGCTTTCCATCTTTGTGAACTAAGGAATGGGCTAAGGAATTAGATCTGACGATATAACTGCTCTTCATAAAACATTTTAAGCAATTCTGTTTCCAACCCTATCTGGAAACCTCTTCTTTAAAAATAGCCAGCCTCTCCAATTCCTGAATTTTTCTGAGCTTTGTAATGCGCATCAATATTTTTCTTGTTGACTCCCCTATGCAGGAACTGCGCAAAATGAGAGAAGTTGGAACTCATACTCTTTACTTTCATTCATCTGCCTACCCTCTTCAAACATTTTGTGGCGGTCTCTTCTTTGATACCATCTTCTCTCTAGTTTTCTTTTTTCCTTGTGGATATGTCCTTTTTTAAAAGGAAGTTATTCTTTTACTGTCATTTTAGTGGCATTTGAGGAGAGATCAAAAATAAATGTTAATGTTAAATCTACTGTGCTTTACCCCAAAAGTTATGGAACATCCTTTTCAATGAAGCCTGTGGCTGAAAATTAGATATATTTTATATTCCCAGGGCATCCATTGGAAATTACCACATATAAATCATTTTAATCTAACCAACTCTGTTTGTTGCATAAGAAAAGTTCCATCTGATGTGATACTAAGTCTGTGTTATATTTTCCCTAAGGGATATTTTTTAATTCCAGGAAATGTTGGTAAAACTCATATAGAAAAGCTTACAGGAGTACTGTTTTTGCTTAACAAAAAGTATTTATAATTTACTTGTCACCTAAACTGTTAAACAATCTCAGTGACCCTCATTTACAGTATTTGAGAATTAGACTAATAAAAAATTAAAAAATATTTCTCATTAGGATGTTGAGGTGATGACTAAATTTAAGGATATCTGGCATGTGAAGAAGTATGTCTTATGATAATTTCATATGATAAATTTATTTTTTTAAATTTTAATTTGTTACCTTTTTTTTTTCTTTAATTGTGATTTGGATGAAAGTTTACGGAGCAAACTCACTTTCCATGTAGCAGTTCACATACACTTTGTCTCATGACATTGACTTTACCACAGTGCAACAGCTCCCTTTCCACTTCCTCCCCACAGATACCTCTTCCCTCTGTCCTACCCTCCATGCACTCCTGCCCCCTGAGCTGTCTCCCTGTACATACGCAGCCCTTCTAGTCTCCCGTGATCATTCTCTCCAAGGAGTGTGTCTACCTAGTGTAAATATTCACCTCCTATACCTGTCTTTTGTTTGACTGGAAGCCATAGGAGTGGGTTCAATTCCAGACCTGAAGGGCAGCTAGGGGTTATAGTCTCAGGGGTTCCATCAGGCTCTATCAGACCAGCAAACCTGGTCCCTTTTTTAAAAAAAAATGATTTGAGTTTTGTTCCACATTGTTCTCCCACTCTATCCAGGATCTCCTACATAGATCCCCCTCCAAGTGGTTGACAGTGGTAGCTGGGCACTATCTAGTTCTTCTGGTCTCATAGGCTGAGGATTGCATAGTGTACCAGTCACTTGGACTAACTGTTTCCATTAATCTTTGGTTTTCTTCATTCTTCTTTGCTCTGGACAAGGAGAGACACATTGTTGTATCTAGATGGTCACTTGCAATCTTTTAAGATCCCAGTTGCCACTTGCCAAAGTAGGATATGGAACAATGTTTTGTGTAGTACGTTATGACACTTGAGCTTGATGTCGTCCCCTGTGACTATGGTCCCGAGCCCACAGGTCCAACTACTCACTCCCTCTGGGTAGCTGGCTGTGGCCAAGAAGTGACTACAGCCTTGTCCCTTGTCAAATCTATTATATACCTGGGAATTCTTACAGAACATACCTATATACTTGTAGAAACATTGTGTACCAACCCTATACATGGTCTTGATTGATTTAATTTTAATTTTCACTCATAATTTCATTTTGTCACGGTTTAGATGAAGCCTAATTGCTGTTTTATAGTTAGCCATACAGTATGTAGACTTAGTTTTTTGCTTTGTTTTTTCCCATTGAAGTTAATTTCACAGAACATAAAATTTTTTGGTATTATTGGTAATATGTACTACATAATCATTTTAAAGTAAACAATTCAGTGGTATTTAGTACATTCACAATGTTGTACCATCTCCTCTCTCTGGTTCCAAAACATTTTCATCATTCTCAAAGCACAGTCCTCATTGTCCCCTCCTTCCAGCCCTAACAACCAGCAGTCTGCTTTTTGTCTCTATAGATTTACCTGTCCTGCATATTTCAAATATGGAGTCATAAAATATGTGACCGTGTCTGACTTCTTTCACTTAGCATAATATTTTAGAGGTTCATCCATGTTACAGCATGGATCAGTACTCATTCCTTTTTGACTGAATAATGTTTTGTGGTATGGATATACCACATTTATCTGTTCATTCATTGATGTACATTTGGGTTGTTTCTACCTTTCAGTCATTGCGAAGAGAGCTGCTATGAACATTTATGTACAAGCATGTGTTTGATACCTGTTTTCAACTCTTTTGGGTAAATACCTAGTTGAATTGATGGATGTCTTAAGTTTGACCCAAAGGACGTGGGTATCATGGATGGTCTGTCGGGTGTGGCATAAGAAAGTGAGACTCACACAAGAAGCCCAGAAAATAAATAGAGTTTAGTACAGGCAATTCCCAACTTAAAATCTATTTCAGTTACAGCAAACTGTACTTAAAACCATCTGGTTTTTATTTTTATATTTTGTACACCTTATTGTTGGTAATGTATACTACATACAGTATTGCAGTGTACAGTTTGCTGATGTTAGCATTCTTATATGTTCACTTGCAGATGTTCAATGTTATTACTTATAAAGACACTGATAATAAAAGCCAACAATAATGAAAAGTAACAACAACAAATAATGAGGTATTCTTATGTTGAAATAGAATCCCACTGTAAGCCAGGGACTCCCTGTACTCACAAGTCCTAGAGAGGAAACTACATCATAGACTTGGTGCAACGCCACACATGGGTGCACCTCGGGAGAAGGCAAGAACAAGCTGGAATCCTAGAAGATGGCTTGTGTGTGGCAAGCAGCGTGGGATGTCATGGTTAGCAAATGCTGAGGTTTTATTGGAAAACAACAAAAAAAAACCTCACTGCCATCGAGTCAGATCCAACTCAGAGCGACCCCTCCTTGGATTTCTGAGACAGTATCACTATAGAAGTAGATCACCCAATCTTCCTTCCAAAGAGTGGCTGATAGGTTTGAACTGCCAGCCCCCTGGTTAGCAGTCAGATGCCTTAGGCACTATGCCACCGGAGCTCTTAATCAGTCAGTTTAAAAATTTCTAGTGTGTTAGCGTGGAGAAAAGGAGAAATTTTAATCATAGGCACCCATATAGGATATGACTGGGAAGGACAGTGAGTAACTATAACCACGAAAGATTGGGTTATAAGATAATAATGGGTCTCTATCACAAGAAACCATATGGGGCATGCTCAGACAGGTCAGGAGTGACCATAACTGATAAGAGTCTGGGTAAAAAAAAAAAAAAAGGAATGGCCATGTCAGCTAGGTGAAAGAGCAATGAGAACAATTAATGGCTGCCAAGGCAGCAAATTATGTAGCACACAAATTGGCTTTATGACTCTGGGTTATCTTGTAATTCTATTTTTAACTTTTTAAGGAACCACCACACTGTTTCTCCACAGTGGCTGGACCATTTTGCATTCCTGTAAGCAGTGGATGAGGGTTCCAGTTTCTCCACATTCTGTCCAACATTTGTTATTTCTTGTTTTTCTGATAATAGCCATCCTAGTAAGAGGAAAGTGTTACCGTTGTGGTTTTGATTTATATTTTCCTAATACATGTTGAAATTCTTTTAATGTGCTTAATGGCCGTTAATTTATCTTCTTTGGAGAAATGTCTCTTCAGATCTGCTCATTTTTAAAATGGGTTGTTTTTCTTTTGGTTGTTGAGTTATAAAAAGAGTTCTTTATATATTCTAGGCACCAGATCCTTACCAGATACATCATTTGCAAATATTTTCTCCCATTCTACAGGTTATCTTTTCATTTTCTTGATGGTGTCCTTTTGCACAAAAATTTTAATTTTGAAGAAATCTTTGTGTGTATGTGTGTGTGTATACATATATATAAATACAACTATATACATATATATATAAATACATACTCTGTGTGTGTGTATATATATATATATATATATATGTAGAAGCTGTGGTGGCATAGTGCCTAAGGCATTTGACTGCTAACCAGAAGGCTGGCGGTTCAAACCCACCAGCCACTCCTTGGAAGGAAGGTTGGGGCAATCTACTTTCATAGTGACACTGCCTTGGAAACCCAAGGAGGGGTCGCTATGAGTTGGATCCAACTCAGCGGCACTGAGTGTGTGTATGTGTGTGTGTACATATATATATGAATGTATTTTTTTCTTAGCTTCTTGTGCTTTTGGTGCCGTATTTAAGAATGCATTGACAGCTCCAAGGTCGTGAAAAGTTACTCCTGTGTTTTCATCCAAGAAACACAGAAATATGTTATTCTTTTCTCTATCTCCCTCTCTCTTTTTTTTCCCCTTCATATATAGTGTAAGGTATAGGTCCAACTTCATTATTTTTGCAAGTAGGGATCCAGTTGCCCCAGCACCATTTGCTGAAGAGCCTGTTTTTCTCCCATTGAATGATTTTGGCACCCTTGTTGAAAATTAAGGGACCATGCATGTATGGAGCTATTTCTGGACTCTCAGTTCTGTTCCGTTAGTATAAATTTTTTGCCAATACCATCCTGTTTTGATTATTATAGCTTTATATTAAAATTTGAAGTCAAAGTGTGAGTATTCCAACTTTGTTCTTTTTCACGATCTGGTTTTGGTTTTCAGTGGGAAGTCATATTTGTTCCTGTATCTTGGAAGATTTATGTGAGTTCTTAAATATATGTTAGGACCACATTTGTCTTGTTTCTTTCAAGTCATCACATCACAGTTGGTTTTATTTTCCCATCAGACAGTGATAATTGGGAAAATAAAAGAAAACAAAACACCTTCTGTTGAGCTGATTCTGACTCATGGTGATCCTGTGTATTGCAGAGTTGAGCTGCTCTCCATAGAATTTTCAAGGCTGTGAGTTTTCAAAAGTAGATCACCAGGCCTTTCTTCTGAGATGCCTTTGGGTGGATTTGAACAACTAACTTTTTGGTTAGTACTTGAGTGCTTAACTGTTTATACTACCCAGAGAATCCAATAATGATAATAACTCTTACTTAATTCTTACTCTTTTACAATGTTGTTTGTTTCCCTAGAATTACTATTTTTTTAAAATGTAAAAAATTTAGTGCCTATATTTCTATCAGTATTGGCAACATTTAAAAAGTAGTATATTTCAAGAAATGCTCCAGTATATGCATACATTATAAACATTAGAATATTTTAAAGAGATTGTTTCTGATATCACTATTAAAATAAATAGAATTTAAACTGAAGAAATTATTTTAAATATACTTGTTTTTGTTATGTGCCATCGAGTTGGACCCGACTCATAGCAACCCTTCCTTGGGTTTCTGAGGCAGTATCACTACAGAAGTAGATTGCCTCATCTTCCTTCTGAGGAGTGGCTGATGGGTTTGAACTGCCAGCCTTCTGGTTAGCAGTCAAGTACCTTAGGCAATATGCTAAATATACTTAGCATTAGTTATATTTTGTGTTAATTTTTTAAGTAATTTATTTTGATAAAATTGAAAAACATTGCTATCAAGGTAGAGAGATGAATTTTGGTTTATGAATCAGTTAACATCATAGTGTCTTTTGTTAAAGGCTCAACCTCTGCCTTTGATTGCTATAGACCATTAACAGTAGAATGAAATACTAACCTGTTATCTTTCTAATTTCTTTGTATGAGGCTAGTGTTTTTTTAATAAACATGTATACTTTTTCTTCTGCAATAACTAAATTATTATAGATCAAGTTGTGAACAAATGTTAATAGTAATACCTCATTTCTACCTATGTAGTAAACTTACTGGTATCACTCTGCTTTATTTTTAACATACACTTTATCATTTAATCAAGCTAATCTTAAAATATATCTTCCTTTTTAATGACTCTGATGCACATGCTTGAGTCTGGTTTTCTTTTCTATCATTTATTGCTACTACATAGGAAATGCTCACACTTGTAATTGTTCTTAGAATATATGTGATACAATTGAAGATCATATCATGATTTCACATCCACTGGAAATCATAGCTGCTCATAACTAAAAGTGAACCATTTGTATTTTTGCAAAGTCAGTGAAGTGCTTTCGTCCCCACAAATAAAGGGGAAATTGAAATCATCCAGAAATGATGGGATTAATGTGAGCACTTCAGGATCCCAGGCCAGATTTGGTTGTAGAAAACTCTGAAGATTGTGATAAGAGAAGTAAATGAATCTTAGTATTGCAATCCAGATAGGCATCAAGTCACTAAGGAATTTGATGACCTTGTATATTGATAGATATTTATATATTATATTTTCAGTAGCCTTTTGGAGTAGTAAGGTTATTCCTTTCACATAAGCATCTATTTGAAAATTTATAAAATTAAGGACTGTTTTTCATTTTCCTTTTAGTGCATGTTTACTGACTACAGAGTATTTCAGTTTTTGTTTATTTGGAAATAGCCTTATTTCAGCTCCACTTTGCAAACTTTTTTCAATATAGAATTCTAGTGTGGTACTTTTTCCCTTTCAGTACTCCAAAGGTGCCAGTGCATTGAATTTTTGGCTTTCATTATTTTTTGTTGAGAAATCAGTCTTACTTTTACTCCTTTAAAGGAAATACGTCTTTTCTCGTTGCTTTTCAACTTTCTTTTGGTCTCTGTTTTTTAGCCATGTAACTGTAGGTGTGGTTTTCTTTGTATTTATCCTGCTGTATTTAGGATTCATAGTGTTTCCTAAATCTGTATCTCGAGTCTTTCATTGCTTTTGGGAAATTCTTAGCCATTACCTCTTGAAATATTGCTCCTGTCACATTTTTTTCCTGAAGTTTCAATTTACATGAATGTTTAATCTTTTTCATTTCCTATCCTTTTGTGCTCTGTTTGTTTCAATCTGGAAATTTTCTACTCATCTATTTTCTGTTTCACCAGTTCTCTTTTTAGTGCTATAATCGAAAAGACTCTGTTAAACTTATCTTTAAGTTCTTAGTTTCAGGTATATATTTTCAGATTAGATTTTTCACTTGATTCCCAACCCCCTGTTGTTGTTGTTGTTGTTGTTGTTGTTGTTGTTAAGT
>NW_006921592.1:21873965-21901816 GCF_000298275.1 Orycteropus afer afer | reverse complement strand
AAAAGGACAAAAATATTAATAATAATAGTTGTTTCAAAACAGACAAATACAGGCAAACTAATCACCAGAAAAAGAAAGCAAAAAATAAAAAAATTAAAAAAAAAAAAAAATCGGTGGAGGACAGGGCAGGGCACCCAGGCTCCGTCTGAGCACACAGACTGTGATGGAATTCCTGTGGGCCCAGAAGGTAAGTGGGAGTGGGAAATGGTTACACTCCATTCACGAAGCGGGTGTGGGGTATAAGAGTAACAGGAGGAATGTCGTACCTTTTCAGTCTTGCAGGTCCGGGGGGTTCTTGGGGTTGCTGGAGAGCAGACGTGTTCTTAAGCCCCAGAAATCTGCGAGAGCGCTGTCTCTTTAAATATCCAAAATAGTCAAGCCACTTTTAGATCTTCAAAATGGCGGCGCCCTCTGGACCAGCATAAGTCCACAGCTCAGCCTGCCTTTCTCTTCACCTTCTCCGTTTATTCCCCAGCCACTGGAGCAGTCCTCCATGCAATCCCTGGCTAGCAGGGCTGATTTTTAGGTTAATTCTTAAATCCTACCAGCACTCGGGGATCTCCAAACTGTCTGTGCCATCAGGATCGCTCAGGATCACTGCTAGACCGCAGCTCCATATGTCTCCTTTTTTGGTATTTTCACGCAAATTCTTCTGCTAGTTGGGTTAAGTCCACTTCTATATCCTTCCCTTCAAGGCTCAGGGGTCCAGGATTATCTTCTGTGTCTGTGTTAATTGGTTTCCCATTTCTTTGTTGAAGAGGGTCTGTGCATTCTTTCTGCCTAGTCCACCATCTTGCCGTAACTCCTACTTCCAACTTTTTAAGGAATCACCATACCAATTTTCACAGTGGTATCATTTTACAGCCCCACCAGCAGTGTATGTGAGTTCCAATCTCAGCTCATCCCAGCTAAAATTTGTTGTTTTCTATCTTGTTGAATTTTGCTATTAGTGCTAGCATGAGATAGTATCTCATTGTTTTGATTTGCATCTCTCTAATGGCTAGTGATCATGAACATTTCTTCATGTGTTTATTGGCCATCTGAATATCTTCTTTGGTGTCTTTTTTTTTTTTTTTTAATAGAAAATAGATGGTGAAATTTCATTTTGCCATGTGTTTCTTTGGACATAGTAATCACAGTTATTTTAAAGTTCATGTCTGTTGACTCTAATATCTGGATCACCTCTGGAACTGTTTGTAATGGCTATGTCTATATTTTTTCTCATAATGTTGCCTGAGATGCCTGCTGATACTTAGAAAATGCCAGATAGTTTGTATTTTTTTAAAAAAAGTAGAATCTTTAAATAGTCCTTCGAAGAGAGAGAATTCAGTCTGTCCCCTGATAAGGAATTAGAGAGAGGACTGAGGGACTGAACTAAGTGGAGGTAGGGTTGCAAAATCTGTGAAACTTGTTTTGCTCTTGTTTAACTCCTTTGTGAGTTATAGCCCTCCAGATGTCACAGTGGAAGGGACAGGGTCTCCCTCTTGCTGCTCCTCTTTGTCAGACCCTGAACTCTGGGCGGTTGTCTCCTCACTAGCATGAGACTTCTGCTTGGTTTTTTGCTTTGCTACTTTGCTGCTTTTCTTTTAAACCTCTTGCCTTGTGGAGTTTATTTGTCAAATGCCTTTAGGGGAAAACTGTTGAATGTTAGGATCACATCTGTGCACCTTTCTTTTTTTAGGCAACTTGACTTCTTAACTTCTGGTTGCCTGGCAGCCCTGGAACTCTTAATTTTCTAATTCTTCTCCATTCCTTTGAAACTGCTGAAAGCTCCAATGTCTTCTCTGCCTTTTAGCAGATGTTCTTGCTGGGCCTTAGTTTCCTCTGGACTTTGCCCTGTTGTACCTTTTCTCTTTGCTGATTTTGCTTTGTAGCCTTCCATTGTAACAAATCATAGCTGGGATTATGACTATATTCTGAGTCTTCTAAGTTCCTCTGTGAATCATTGAACCAGGTGGTAGTATTGGGAACCCCTGACACACATAGCCACTATGAATTTCTGTTAAGTTTTTTTAATCTCAGATTTTAGTGTTCTACTGAGACTGATCAGAGAGAGGTGGATTTATAACCCTTTTACACATATGTGCGGGCTCAAGAGAGAGTAATTTACCCAAGGTCAGTAATTCCTAACAGAATCAGGAATTGGATCCAAATGTAACTCACAAATCCACTATTCATGTCATTAAATTATATGTCCTCCAAATGTATATGCAAAATATAAATGTACTGTTTTCCATTTTAAAAGTTCTCTTGCATTATTTGGGCAATGTGTCTACCACTGACAGTTTTTATAGGAATGGCTTTAGATCATTAGCGAAGTCAGTTGGAATTCGTTGTTGTTGTTGTTATGTGCCGTTGAGTCGGACCCGACTCCCAGCGACCCCTCCTTGGGTTTCCGAGGCAGTATCACTATGGAAGTAGATTGCCCCATCTTCCTTCTGAGGAGTGGCCAGTGAGTTTGAACCTCCAGCTTTCTGGTTAACAGTCAAGTGCCTTAGGCACTATGCTACCAGAGCTCCCCAGTTGGAATTTAGTGACTTAGTTAATTGCTGTTTTCCAGAGGCAGCTTTGTTATACTTTTTTTCCATCAAAAATATCAGTAAATTAGCAGCTTTCTTTCGTTTTGTTAGATAAATATTCTCTTGTTAAATATTCTATACTCTAATAGTGTATATGCATACTGGAATCACTTAAATTATTACTTGTATTTTCTATGGATAATTTAATCTACTTTGTGATACTTAAAGGATGCTATATTTGCCGCTTATCTAGGAGTCATGTGAATTAGATAAGCAAAATATCTTGTAGTATGTGTGCAGACAGAGAGATGTTTCTTTTACTCTAGAGCTGGTATTTCAACACAAGAAACCCAAATACAATAAACAATTCAAAGGTTGTTAAATGTGGGCAATTTTTCATGTTTTTATTTGTGCATCTCTGCTTTACATGGTTGAAAACTGATGCTTGGAGACAGTGAGTGGCTTGCCCAGGGTCACAGCACTGGTAAGTAGCGGAGGAGGAGCGCAGGCCCAGAGCTTCCTGCTCTACTTGCAGTGCTGTGTTTACCCCTTGGGTGTATGGATCCTGGAATGGAAGAACATTCTGCTGTCCTGGATATGAAATCAGCTCTCTTGGAAGTGGGATTATGTAAATATGAGGGAGACGATGCATTTTTTAGTTTTAACTTTGCTTAGTGCTGAAGAGTTTAACATGAAGGTGGCCAGAAAACTTTTTGAATCTGAATGAAGCAGAATCTTTTCTCTTCTCTTTAGAAATCAGTTGGAATTATAAACCTTTTCTGCATCATACGACATCATACAGCAGAGATTTCAATGCATTCATCCTGTGAAAAGGCCCTTTGGGTGAAGGTTTTGATATTTTTCTTGGAGCAGCATGGGGAGGATTTGCTTTTGGACTAAAATGCTCTTCTCTTTTAGAATGAAGTGTTTCTCATTGAATTGTTTTTGACTTAGTCACCTTTACCCTAAGAATTAAAATCTAGAGTAGAAGGATGTTAAAAGGCAGGAGTAGATAGGGCAGCTTTTGGGGAGTAAGGAAGGAGTAAATATGTAAAGAAAATGAGGAAAACAAAGAAGTAGTGGTAGAAAAACAAAGTAATAGTGATGGGAAGTAATTAAATGCTTGTTAAGCTTTTTTTTTTTCTTATGAATGAAAAGATATTTGAATTCTTATCTGTTGATGTAAAGGGAACAAATCTTTTATAACCATAGGGCAAATTGCCTTGAAATCTTTTTTTTTTTTTTTTAAGTAAAGGTTGTTGTGAGTATCATATGAGATAATGTATTTGAAGGCACTTTGTAAGTTGTAAAGTGCTCGAAACGTATGTTGGAATTATTAATAAAAGTAAAGATAAATTTTTATGATTGGTCTCATGCCTTACATTTTTTCACTAAAGTCAAATGAGTGGTAGGGGGTAATATAAAATTGATGATCTTGTGAACCTCATGATTTTTCATAAAGAGTTCATAAACATTTATTCAGTGACTGTAATGTATCATGCACTTCTTGGAGCTGACAGGAGGTACTAAGATGGATAAGTCACAGTTCCTGACCTTAAGTGGCCTATGATTTACTACTGAGTAGACAGGCATGCAAATAGATGGTTTCAACTGCATATGATAAATGATCAGTTAGACCTTTTGTGCAGGTGGAGGGAGAGTTTAGAGAGAGGAGCTTTAGGGAAGCACATTTGAAGATGAGACTGAGCTGCATTTTGAAGGAAATCAGAGTTAACTAGGAGAAGAAGAAAGTGTGGAAAGCATGTCTTAAGCAGAGGAGTAAGGGCTTGTCAGGAGATAGAGTGGCAGGATTTGCTTACTGAGAATTTTGGCTCAAATGACTTACTGAATGATGGATATTGAGAGGATGAGAAGATATTGGGAAAAAAATGAGTTCAGTTGTGAACATGCTGCATTTGGGGTGCTTGTGGGATAGCCATGTGAATGGATCTAGGATGTCCATGCACATACAGGAGAAGTTCCAGGGAGAGGTCAGGGCTAGAAATGAGAATTGGGAAATTATCAGAATATAGATTAAAATAGATGAGCTCATTGAAAGAGGGCATAGATATAAGAAGAGCTGTTGTAAGAAGAGCTGTTGGCCAAGGCAGCATTTTAGAGACATCTGTGTTTGAGGGATACAGAGAATGAGAAGCAAAGGATCAACATTGAGAAGGGACAGAGAGGAGCGAAGCAGAGGTACCAGAAGACAGAGGTACCAGAATTTTCACCATGGTTAAGAGTAGCAGAGAGAGCCAGTACAAATGGACTGGAAAATAGTGATTGCATATGATATTAGAAAGAGTGGATTCAGTGGAGTGATGGAGGTTGTAATCCTTTGCCCGTCCCCTCTCCCCTTAACTCAGTCTTCCCTAAGCCCCTTAAACCTGGATCTATTGCTCTCTCTCTCTGTGTCACATACAGATACACTCACATATGCACATCCTCTCTCCACCCCTGACTTCCTTCCTCTCCTTTGTGTATTCAGTCCTTAGTAGTAGTCCTGAGTTAGTACTGGTGGCCCCATCCCAGTTGCTGAATGTATTCTGTGTACGTCAGCTCTAGGATAGACTTTAATGAAGCTGAGGCTGCTGTTGTTGTTATGTGCCATTGAGTCAGACCCGACTCATAGCGACCCCTCCCTGGGTTTCTAAGGTGGTATCACTACGGAATTAGATTGCCCAACCTTCCTTCTGAGGAGTGGCTGGTGGGTTTGAACCGCCAGCCCTCTGATTAGCAGTCAGATGCCTTAGGCACTATGCTACCAGAGCTAAGCTGGGGCTAGGAACATGATTTTGTTAGAATCTGGAGACAGAGAAGTCAAATATCAGGGCCAGTGTGGGTCACAGGAATAGAATATTAGAGTGTGAAACTGGTCCACTCCTGGGCATCAGAATGGGTAAATGACAGGAGATAATTGGAGTTTATGTCACATTCAGTATTGTGAATAATGAGCCAAGATCAAGAACTCATAGGACCACACTATTATCTAGATCTAAACCAAAATCAAACCCACTGCCATCGTGTTGGTTCCGATTCACAGCAACCCAGTAGGACAGAGTAGAACTGCCACTTAGGGTTTTCAAGGCCATAAATCTTTACAAAAACAGATAGCCACATCTTTGTCCTGTGGAGAGGGTGGTGGGTTCAAATTGCTGACCTTTCAGTTAGCAGCTGAGCCACTAGGGCTCCTTGCAAAGCATCAGACACCTCCTTTGAACTATATTAAACCACCAGCCTAAGGATGTTCACACATGTCCTGTCTATAGTCCTCCACACTACCAGCTGAGCTATTGAAGGGCGCACACTATTTTTCAAGGTCCAGAGCCTTGAAAATACCAGGAGCTTGCCTTCCGGATCAAGCTCCTCTTTGTCTTAATGATTCACGTCTGCGTCTGACACCAGCTTCACTTCTAGTCTCCTTGCTCTCCAGGAGCTTACTTGGCTCTATTGTGGGAGTCTTTATTGCTCCTAAATCACTTCTCTCCTGTTTCCTCTTTGACTGTCAGCTCATAAGACTAGGTTGGCTTTTCTTTTAAACTTTTTCCTCTGGTTGAGATGAACTTTTTAGTATTCAGTTCCCTGTGGACAACTAGATCCCTGCTCTGACCCCAGTGCAGTGGCTGGGCTCTCTGGGACCATTTTCACTGAGGGCAGTCCCTTTTTCTGGACTGAAATTCTCCTCTTTATAGATCTCCTGAACAGTGCTTTCCGCCAGCTTACCTGCTTACCCACTGCATACTTTGTGTGCTCTTTCTACCTATTGGGAGACCGGGGGATGCTGCTGAGTGTGTCACACACTGGCCACTGCCTCAGCTCTGCGGAGCCAGCCTCTACAGTCCAGTCAGTTTCCAGCCCCTGCACTGCCCCGTCATGGCATTGAACAGGGTTCCAAATCTGCCTTCTTTCTTGCATGCAGTATTGTGTCTTCTTGTTATGACAGGCTCCAGGAAGAAAACAAGCGAGTGTGTGACAGGAGAATATTTGTCTTTCCCCACTCTCTTTTCCCCTCCTTTGCTTCAGCCAGTCATCCATCTCTTCTAAGAATGACCTGGGGACTCCTCTGAGAATCTGAAACACTAAGGTGAACACGAGAAACCAGTTACTGAACTTCGAAAGAAAGATATTAATAGTCATTTTAAAAGACAAGCAGTCTTTTAATCAAATGTATTTTTTTTAAGACCTACGTTTAATATTTGAGTTCATGAATAAAAGCTGTGAAATTCTTTCTGTGAATGTTAGGTTCCTTGTAGAGTCTCACACAACCTTCCAAGCTATTATGGCACCACTCAGCACTATTCTATCATAGTACAAGCACTGAACTTTTAAAAGAAAGTTTGCCACGTAAGATCAAGGTGGTTTTTGCGATATATTTTCTCTTTTCTTCCGTGAGCAAGATTCAAGCAATTCTAGAAAAAAAAAATTACTCTCTCCAGGTGAGTTTTGCTTCCTCTTCAGAAAATTAACATTGTTAACTTTCCCTTTCAACCTTAACTGCTCAATATCTGAACTGCATTTAATATTTAGTTGCAGTTACTTTCTCATTTTAGGTGACCAGTAACATCTGCTTCTCTGTTCATTTTAACAGATTATTGTTCTCTTTTCATTGTCTGATTTCATAGCTTTTAGGTGCACCAGCTATAGGAAATCCTTTTCTGAAGCAGGTAGGGTGTAAAAAAACATGCATCTATATGAAATCAAGGTAGCTTTGGTCACAAAATGAAGATATCAAATGTGATAGGGTATGAGTTTCTGTGTATAAAATCTGACAAATAGGGAAGAATCAGAATAAGGTGATTTTGAACAGGAAGAGATGTTATAAACCCTAGTGGAAGGATTATCTTAATTACAAACCGACTACCTAATGAAATATTTACAAGCACTTAGTGCTTTTAAGCAAATATCTTATTCTGTGTCCCAAGGGAAAGTAATTAATCTGGATGTGGAGTCTTCACTTGTTTTCCTTTTCCTTCAACCTACAAAAACTCTGGGGATGGGGTATATGGTTGTTTTTATGGCAGATAATCATTTTATAGACTTACAATAAGTGATTTCAGTGCATTGCTTAAGGAACCAATTAAAATAACCACAGTTCTTATAAAGCCTATTGAAATTATCTGCTGCCTGATTTACAGTGATTAAAATGGGACTTCACATCTTAGTAACCTGCAAATTGATGAAATCCTTCAAAGGAGTAGTAACCAATGAGAAAGTTCATTGTGTTTGTTGCTATTTAACTGTAGGAGGTGTATTGACATTCTTGTAATATAATTAAAAATTAGCTTTTCACCCTTTGTTGTCTATACAAGAAACTTCTAGCTGTTGGAACGCTCAATTTGTTCATTTGCATAACATTTTGAAAGTTAATTCAGATTACTTATATTGGAATTAAAATTAATCCAGTTTGGTGGAATAATCTAATTTTAGAACTTTAAAATCTAATGAAGGTCTTGTATGTTCTGTGTGCTTTGGCTACAGCCCTACCACTTATGTTTTGGATGAAGATGAGCCTCGATTCCTTGAAGAAGTTGATTACAGTGCAGAAAGTAATGATGAGTTAGATATTGAATTGGCTGAAAATGCAGGAGATTATGAACCTTCTGCTCCAGAAGAAGTACTTTCTGACTCTGAATTATCAAGAACATAACTACCTTGAGTCCTCTGCCATCTTTTATTAACTGCAAAGAAGAAATGAAATCTTGGTTATTATTACACAGGAAATATGAGAGAAAGCAGTTTCTAGAGAACTAATTCAGAAAGACAAAAAGTAACTTGGGCCAGTTTGGTTTCAAGAAAATAAATGTTATTAATTCATGATGAAATTGGCACTTGTTTTATTTTAGGTATTCAATGCACTTGTATAGCATTGGATTATCAAATAGTGAATTTACTTTTAAGAAAAACCTCAGTATCATTGCATGGATTTTTATCTCCTTATGGTTATATCCTGCACCAAGTGGATAATTTTGAAATGTCGAAGTATAAATTCTAAATTCTAGACGATTGTGGTTCTGAGTTGTGGAAAACTAGTATATATGTCCATGGATTTCTGTAGATGTGTTTGTGTGGGGTGGGTAGGTATTGAAGGTCAGCGTGTTCTTCAGAATCATGTTAATTGTTGGGTTGTGACTGAAATAATCCAGAGTTTGCCTTGAAGCCGTTACATTCTACGTTTACCAAATTAAACAAGTATAAAAACAGTATCTAATGTTGCATTCATTTTGTCATCCTTTTTAGCAAGCTCAGATCATTTGGTTCTCAGAAGCTTTGTGAGAATATTATAAAAATCCAACACCTGAACACATTGATCAAAATTTGTAAAAGATGCTTGATTTACTTAGTCTTCCTTTTTTCTTTTTGTGGTGTAAGTACATCTGTACCTATTGTGAAAGATGTGCAGTATTTGGAGACAGTCTTTCCTTTGAAATTGTCTCTCATGGATGCACCTGAAGTTCATCACCATCATCAAACAGTTTGTTAAGTTTTAAAAATGAAGTGAGAATACCATGTGATGTTCAGTGTGTGTTTGTGTATTGAGCTTCTTTAACATCTCACGAGCTGTGCTGTGTTACTAGGTTTATTGACGTGAATTCATTTAGGGCATGCTGATGTTGTTATCAGAATCCTGTTTGACTGGAATGAATTTAAGCCATTTCATGTAGTGCCATCTTTCTGACTTTTAAGCTGTCCTGCTGTGAGAATGACTTTTTCTTCAAATAAAATAAGCCAGAGAACTTTTGATAAGTTCTTTTAAGAACTAAGCTTCTGCTGTAACAAAAACAAAGCCAGAAAGATACCTCATTAACTGATTAGGAAAATTGAAACAGAGATTGCAAAGTTGAACCAGCACTCTTAGTGGGTGGTGACCTGAGAAAGGAAAAATCTGAATACCTTAGCTGGGAAAAGTATTATTTCATAATTTATTAATTATTTATGGTTACAAATTATTGTTCATATGTTTACATGAAAATAATTACTTATTTTATTATAATTTAAAATAATTATTTATAATTATTTTCAGAGAGTAGATTTTGGAGCCATTATGTCCTCCACATATAAACTTTTCTTGATTCTTATATTAGAAATTACAAACCAAGGCAGTCATGTATGAAAAGCAACTATAGTTACTATGATGTGCATAATAACTCAAAAACTCTGGTTATTATGTTAGCATTGTAAAAAGTTCCTTGCCGTGTACTGTTAAAATACTTTACATTGATGATGTACATCTTTTTATTATATGTTACAAGCCTGAATAATAGTCACAAGATTGAAAAGAAAGTATTTATGCTTAGAAAATGATTTTTTTCACAAATAAATATGGAAAAGTAAAAATTAATTTTAAAATCCTAACTTTCCTAGTTAGGGGTATAACTAGATTTCATTGGCTGTTCTTATGTAAAATTTCCCCAGTTTTTACCTCCATGACCTCATTTTTTCGAGATTTCCAAAGAATGGTTAAAACGCCACCAGTGCCCATTATACCAAGAATAAGAATTCATGTATTTTCTTATGCAGCAGGGATAAGGTCTCATAAACTGAGTCAAACGATAGCTCTTAGATTTATATAGTTTACCTCATGTTTAGAAGTTTGATTTTCTTTAAACAGAGTTTTGGTTTAATCTAGTGGTTTTCAAATTTTAGTGTACCCCAGAATTACGTGGAAGGCTTCTAAACATACACATTACTGCTCAGCCTCCCACCCTAGAGTTTCTGATTATGTAGATCTTGGGCCGTGGTTGTTTTTTATTGGTTGCGGAGTCAGCAACTTCATGTGCAGAGTAGAACAGCTGCTCCATGATGAGGAGGAGATGTCCCAAACTTTGCATTTCTAATTTGTTCCCAGGTGATGATGCTGCTGGTCCAGGAACCATACTTTGAGAACCACTGGTATAATCTGATGTGCTCTTTCTAGCCACGTCATCATAGTTTCCTGAGAGTCATAGAACCAATGATGTGAAAATTAGCAAGGGATAATTTAGATCAAATTAAATCAAGGAATGATCCACAGAGGTCAAATAGGTCACTCAGGCAGAGCCAGGAGTTTATTTAGCCCAGGACTCCTGACAACTAGCCTCGTGTTCTTCCCATAAAAGAAGGGTGCTATCCTTTTTCTTTCCCCAAAAAGTAAAGATTGTGAAAAGCTTAGGAGACTTTCTTGAAGCAGCAAGGTTTATGCAGGCAAAGCAGATGTAAAAGCCTGTAGTTCACATTGGCTTTTCCTTCATGCAGTCCCAGTTCTGTTTGAACACAGTATTATGTCCTGTATTAGGTCTCTTTGCTTAATCAGTCTCTGCCACCTTTGCCAGTTTTTGTGTGGAATTTAGAAACATGGATATTTGTCTGGGTACTGATTACAAATAAGTAATTCAACTTCAGACGGCTCACCAACAGCCATAAGTATGATATTTCTAAATTTCATCTATCCAAATTAAGATGTCTATATTATTATAAGCACTGAAATGGATTACACAAAAAATGTACTTATGGAATTTTCTTGTGCATGGTCCACAAATAAATGACAGTAATGAATCTAAATTATTCTTACAAATCCTGTTTGTTTGTTTATATATGTATTTTAATTATTACAAAATATTGGTTGGAAATGGGTGAATGTTTTACTTAATTTGCTGAAAGTTTAGTTCTAAGTAGCCCTGGTGGTGCAGTGGTTAAAGCACTTGGCTGTCAGCCCAAAGGTTGGCAGTTTGAACCCATCAGCCACTCCATGGGAGAAAGATGTGGCAGTCTGCTTCTATAAAGATTACAGCAGTGGAAACCCTGTGGGGCAGTTTTACTCTGTCACTTTGAGTCGGAATCAACTTGATGGCAGTGAGTTTGATTTGGTTCTTTCTATTTGGAAAACCCACTGGTGCATATTTTAATTGGAAGGTTATTCTACTTTGCACAATAATATGTTTCTATTAATATGAAGTAAATAGAGACATAAAAAATGACAACTTAGAAGAAAGACTCATTTTCTTTATGAGAATCAGTATTTTGTAAGTTTAGTCCTTAAGATCTCACATTTCAGTTGTTTCTGCTATTAGTGACATTGTTATTACAGTAAAACCTGCAAAAGTCAGAACCTGTGTAAGGTGGAAACCCATCAAAGAGAATTCAAATATGTTCCACTAGAGAGCAAGAAGAAAAGTGGTGACTCCATCCTGTCAAAGGCAGAAAACTTGCAAGACTGGGAAAAACAAGGCTGTCATGGTTTCGCCATATTCACACAGTCTTGCTACCTACACTGGGCTGAAAATGGGCGATTGAAGTCTCCTTTTAGTGCCCTCCTGTGTCTGAGCCCTGAACAGTAATTGAGGTTTCTCTCTCCTTCCCTCCCCCGACCACCTTACAAGTTGTCTTTATTATTTCAGATCTTTTTGACCTCCTGGCCCCCTCTTATCAAGCTTTCTTCAGAGCTTGGCTAAGGGTTGGGGACATTGAGTAGCTAAACATTTTTCCCTTTCAATTTAAAGTTGCTGAGTATGCGGTGCCTAAATCCAAGTGAATGGTTGTCTTATATCTCAGGTGTCCTGCAGGCTAGTCAGGGTGCTCCTTTGTGTATGAGATGGGAGTAACCTGTGGTTGAGTCCTGAAGTGATCCCTGCGTGTGTGCACTTGTGCACATTTGTCCTCACAAACCCTTGTGAGGTGCAGGTGGGTGTGGTTCCCTCTGCTTGTCAACCCAGACAGTTTATAAAGGGCTGAAGAATCTACACCTTTGAAAATAGATGGGCTTCTCTATAGATTTTTCTTTAGTTGAAGTTGTAATTAAGTAAAAGATTTTAAGACTGGAAGCTTACTTTCATGCTCACGTGCAAAATAATAAATTATGTAATGTATTTATACTGTCATGGTTTTTTTCTTATACTCCCCCATTCTCACCTCATGTAATATATATGATTTTTTTCTTCTGTTTTACTCTGTTAATCTTAGAAATGTTTGACATTTCATTTTTTTTCCCCTTTCTTTTAGAATATGGGGCCCTTAGAATAGTAAATGACTTAGGTAATTTCATGTAGAAAGATAAAGTTCAAAATATGAAATAATTCTTTCTCAAGAATAATTATTTGTGTAGAGATAGAAGTATCCAGTGCACATCTGCCTTTGCTAACCTTTATTGCCCCTTTTGGCAGCTATACAAAATTAAAAATTATCAACAACTAAGTCACTGCTATTATTATAGGTGCTGAAATGCAGATCTCTTACAGGGTGGAGTGCACACTTGTGTGGTTGCCTCCCCAAATCCACTCTCCCCTTTGCCATAACCAGTGTTCATGATGAACACCTTCTGAGTCACCAGCTTCCCATTGCAGCATCAGAGTGGAGCATTGACCTGGGGCAGACCAGCCAGCAATTCCATCTGCAGAACACAGAGAGTGGGTTGGAGTGGGCACATGACCTAAGCCAATCCACCTAAAACGCATATCAGGACTTTGGATTGTGAAACTAGAACAAAGACCCTTCTTGGAAAGAGGGCCACCATGCAACCCTGAGCAGAGAGCATGCTTGAGACAAAACCAGTGTTGAAGAAACAGACTCGAGATTTGAGAGATGCTGGCTGCTTTCTTCGTTTGAGCACCATACCAAGCTGTACATAAAACCTCAAATTGTGTCAACTATGAAAAACCAAAACCACTGCTGCTGGGTCAATTCTGATTCATAGCAACTCAGGCTGTAATCTTTACAGAAGCAGACTGCCACATCTTTCTCCTTCAGAGTGGCTGATAGGTTCGAACTGTGAACCTTTTGGTAAGCAACCCAGTGCTTAACTACTGCACCACCAGGGCTTGTGTTAGCTATATATAATCGCTTTGAGCTTACACTATTTGACTTGAGTTTTCTGTTCCTAGTAACAGGAATGTCAGTTGCATAGGTATGTCTGAAACCTCTTTAGAAAGCCAGCAAAACTGAGTGTCCATCCCTGAGCCCCGCCCAAAGCACGTCCTTAAAAGAAATTAGAAGGAAGAGAGAAGTTCTTTTACCCAAAGACTTAACTTGGCAAGCAGAAACTATATGTCCGCTCAAAACATTTCAGACTTAAACTAGTTTTTATTTTGTGTCTACCAAAAATGTTTACTGAGCCAGAAATGAACCGTATGTTTGTCATTGTCTTTCGAAGCTCAGATGATTGTCTCCAATGATGAGATTTGTCATTGGTTTGTTCAGAGATAATATTGTCCCAAGAGCTGGCTTTTCAGCATCTTGAAAGTTATCTCTAGTCATAATGAAGGACACAAATGTTGTTAAATATTAATATTGAAGTTGAGTACCTCTTTAATGGTGCATCATAATAGCAAGATGGACCCAGGGAGCAAGCTGAGAGGGATCAGAGATCCCTTTATTGAGTTACATCAATTAGACCAATTATGCAAAGACAGAGAGTAGAAGTATGAAGTCTCTAGTATCCACAAATAGAATAGGGACGCTGTCTTAGTCCTATTAAATTACCAGTTTCAAAGCTGTGTCCAGCCACCCTTTCACTGGAACTGCAAGTCTGCTTTTCAGTGCACATAGGACCCAAAGAGCATTTGAACAGGTCTTTTTTTTAAAAAAAAAAAACAAAAGCTTTCCTGAAAGTCACTTCATTTGAGCATCACAAAAACTCTTAAACAGTTAACATTAGTTTATAGGAAGAAACTTAATGGGGCCATATGATTTACCCAGACTTGCTGGTACGAAGCAGATCGGGACCTCAGACCTGAGTGAGGGGTCCATCTGCTGAAGCCACTGTGCTTCCCCCACATTCAGCGAACTCCTGGCCTGTGCCATCTGTGAGCGAGCCAGCCCAGTCAGCCTTATACAGTTTGATGAAGAATCTGCAACTGCTTTATCACCACATGACACAGTGCACTGAGCCAGAGTGGGGAGAGCGGCAACTGACAAAATAGCTCTTGTGTGTTAGACACTCTTCTGGGGGCTTTAAAACACCGTCTCAGTGGAAACATTCTCTGTTTTAGCTCATGGAATGATTCTTATATTTTCTGAATAACTGTTTTATGGGTGGTTGGGAGGAAGGTGGTGCATCTAGTTTTTGTATCTAACCATTGTATTTTTTTTAATGAGAGACCCTTGAGCCTTTTTTCAGTTTAACAAAATAGGTAATGGTGTAGTACAAGCCTTTCTCCATATGTCTTTTATGGCCTCTCTTAGGGCTTGGAAAGGCTGCTTATGTATTTGTGGTGGTGAGGGGAAATCCTTTTGTCCAACACCACTTACAGTAAGCTTTGTATAATAGACTAACCTAAAGTATGTTTTGCTTCATTATCTTAAAAGAATTCCTGTTTTCTGTTGGGAAGATAGTTTGTTCTGTAGCTTCATTTTCATTTTAATTAGGAGGGGCAAGAAATAAGTTCTATATTGCACAAAAGCAAAGTATATACTTCATCTCCTAAGTGCTCAGCATGAGAAATACTCAAGTCATTGGCTTAGATTCCTACAGCTTCCATAACAAACTATTACAAAATGTATGACCTTAAAGAACAGAAACTTATTTTCTCATAGTTCTGAGGGCTAGAATTCCAAATCAGGTTAATCAGCTGAGCTCATTCCCTCTGAGGCTTTGAGGGAGGAACTATTTCATGTCCCTCTTCTAGTTTCTGTGGTTCCCAGCAGTCCTTGGTATGCCTTTGCTGCTGCTTGGTGCATCTGCGTCCATTACCACATGGTGTCTGTCTGCCTCCTGTGTATGAAAGGATTCATAGCCTGCTCAGAAAGGATTCAGATTCAGAAGGATCCACTCTGCTCTGGTATGACTGTTAACTGATAACATCTGCAAAGAAAAAGCCTGTTTCCCCAAAAGGCTTACATTCACAGGACTCCAGCATTTCTTTTTTTGGGGACACAATTCAGTTTGTACCAGTCACAAAGCAAATATTTACAAGTCAACAATGACCTGTTTTTCTAGATGAAATTTTAGAGGAGTATACCTTTTTTAGGAGCTCTGGTAGCATAGTGCCTAAGGCACTTGACTGCTCACCAGAAGGCTGGCGGTTCAAACCCACCAGCCACTCCTTGGAAGGAAGGTTGGGCAATCCTACTTCCGTAGTGATACTGCCTCGGAAACCCAAGGAGGGGTTGCTATGAGTCGGGGCTGACTCGACGGCAAACAACAACAACAACAACATACCTTTTTTACAGTACAAAACAAGAGCAAGATGACTTAAAAACTTCAACTTTATATTAATTTATGATAGAGTTGTCGGCAGAACTTTAATTCATTGGTTGATTAAGCTTAGCTTGCATCATCCTTCAAGTTTTCTAATTCTAAGAGTCTGAAGGCAGTAACGGGAAGCTGAATAACAGCCAGCCTAACCATTTTGACCAGGTGCTGCCTTGTAAAAGACATCCATTATGGATAATGCTTAGAATTTGTATGCAGAACTCAAAAGCACTAATATTCTAAACAAGGAACAGAGCTCTAGGATTCTATACAGCTGTATTCTAGTAAATTTGATGTTGGAAGTTTCACTGTATATGGCCACTTCCTAGTAACACTACTCCAAAGCATTCCAATCTGTCCAATACTTACAGTGAATAAAAGAATGACTTTTTGTTTTGATAATAGGGACTGACATTTGCAGAGTGCTTACTATGCTAAGGTCCTTATCTGTGATACATATGTGATATATATTAATAGGCACGCACGTGTATGTGCCTGCTTTATTCTCACAGCAATGCTATGATAGGCATTACTCGCATTTGACAGATGAGGAAACTAACTTGCTAAAGATCACACAGCTAATAAATACTGGAAAATCAGTTGATTCTTATTCAAGTCAAGCAGGAATGAAACTACTGAGAACTACATTAGGGGATTTATCAAAGTTATCATTCCCAGATTCAACAGCATCTGATCAGGGAGCACTTTTCATAGCCAATGTGGTTTAAAAAATGGGCTTATAATTACAGCCTTGCTATTTTGCCTATCACCATCACAAAACAGGTGTAGTGGAACAACGGAATGTGCACGTTAAGCCCAAGCTCAGGACCCTTACTAACTCTAGAACTTAGTAGGATGGCCTTCTGTTCCATCACAGGCTGTTCAACTTCTCAGAAGCAATTTTGTTTCTGGTAATTTCTCTGTCGCATGGCTCCTTGATGGACAGGATCAAAGTGTGGGTAAGAATGATGGAATTCAGATAGCACTTCAGCCAATACATGGTTCAGTCTTCCAATTATACCTTTCAGGAACAGATCCAATGGAGTATAAAGTGAGATGTTGAAAACCTATTTTGTTTAAAGGAGAGGTAATAGAATGGGCCTATTGTCTAGACTGAAATAAAGAGAACATGGGATATTGGGAAAAGGCTCATGGGGTGAGAAAAAAAATAGGAAATATATGGTTCTAAAATTATTATCTCTAAAATTATTATTAAAAGGAGCTCTGGTGGCACAGTGCCTAAGGCATCTGACTGCTAACCAGAGATTGGCAGTTCAAACCCACCAGCCACTCCACGGAAGAAAGACCAGGCATTTTACTTCCATAAAGATTTATTGCCTCAGAAACCCAGTGGGAGTCACTGTAAGTTGGAACCGACTCAGTGGCAGTGAGTTTGTTTTTTTGCTGCTGTGTGTTTCTAAGTATAGAGGGTCACTATGATGAGACACTACTGATAAATAAGGTTGGAATGTAAATGTTCCTTCCCTCTTTATAATTTATAACATATCCTGTTATCCTTTATGAACTTGCCTGGAACACACTGGACAGGTACAGCAAGGGAGGCTATAGAAGGAGACCAGCTGTGGAGGTTAATGATGATAATACCTGGTCACCCCTCGGATGACATCTGTGAGTGGACCCGGGGCTGTAGGCCATTTCCTGCCTCAGCTACGGGATGGCTCAAACTACTTGAAGATCAAGTGGGTAGGAACAAGTACTGACAACTCTGTAAATGACAGAGTTGTGGCTCACAGAACATGATTCCAGCTCAGGCCCAAAGAACTGAAGTTTCAAGTTATACACAAATAGGAAATTGTGTAGGAACAATGAAACATTTTCAGTCTTAGAGAAGTGACAAACATAATGTCATTTTGCAGATCCACACAGAAAAGCAAACAGGTAAAAGTTAAAGATAGTAGATCAAGACTTTGTCTTTAGTGTTTGGTATCTTTGCCCTGGTGGTGCAAATAGTTAAGCACTTGGCTGCTAACCTAAAGATTCACACCCAGAGAATATGCCCAGTGGCTCCATGGGAACAGACCTACTGACCTGCTTCTGTAAAGATTACAGTCTAGGATACCTTATGGGGCAGGTGTGCTCTGTCCCATGGGGTTACTAAGAGTCAGAATTGACCGAGGACACCCAACAACAACAATATTTAAATAGATCCTCTTCCTAGTCAAAACTCTGCCTAGGAATTGACAAGGGACAGATGTAATACCCAGAGGGGTGTAAATTCACCATAGGTCTTTCCAGTGATGATTTTTAATCTTTAATATCCCTGCTAATTAGCACTACCCATATGTTTTACAGAAGGAACTCTGGTGGTGTAGTGGGTAAAACATTTGGCTACAAACCAGAAGATCAGCGGTTCAAATTCACCATCTGCTTCCTGGGGGTAAGACGAGGCAATCTACTTCTGTAAAGATTTATAGCTTTGGAAATCCAGTGGAGGTTGCTATGAGTAAGACTCGACTCAATAGCAGTGGTTTTTTTTTTTGGTTTTTTTTTTTATGTTCTCCAACACTTTCCTGTGGGTTTGTTTTATTGCCCCAGATTGGGAGCCATGAAATCTTATTAATGTTTCAAACTATCTGATCTTGTTCAAAGGGGAGGATGCCACTCATTGGATGTTACTTCTCTGATATAGGGTTAGTTTGCATTGGGTGGAGACTTTGTCTGTTTAATTGAATCGCCAAATATTCTTGCCACAGCTTGGGAAGCTTTGGAGACCAAATTCTAGCAGCAACCTATTGGCTGAAGGAAAATAGTACAAATCAAGAGAGCAAATCTTTTCTTTTCTACTCCCACAAGTAATTTATGTGTGTTTATAGCAAGGAGAGGGAAAGAAAATAGGAGATGTTTACAGTCTTTGTATCTCACTTAAAACTGCCTAGAAAATGTGTTTTCATTTTGGATCAAAGATTTCCATAAAATGTCATAGATATTGGAGATTCTGTAGTCAATGAACCACCATCAGGGCAAACTCAAGAGATCTTTGTACCCAATTAACCCAGACTTTGGGTCTTAATCAGATGCATCTCCCTATTTTGTGGTCTGTATGGAGCCATTAAAAATGTCCCTGGGTGGTGCAAACAGATGTGTGCTTGGCTACTTACCAAAAGATTAGTGACTGGAACTCACCCAGGAGCACTGTGAAAGAAAGGCCTGATGATCTGCTTCCAGAAAGATTACAGCCAAGGAAGTCTTATGGAGCAGTTCTTACTTGTAATGCAGGGTTGCCGTGAGTCAGAATGGGCTCAAAGCATCAGTTTTCTTTTTTTAACTATTTTTTTGGTTTATGGGGGTATTGGTGTTCCAGTGGTAGAATTCTCAGAATTCTCACCTTCCATGTGGGAGACTCCTGTCCCATTCTTGGCTACTGCACCTCATGGGCACAACCTGCCTGTCAGTGGAAGCCTGTGTGTGGCTATGATGCTGACCAAGTTTTAACGGAGCTTCCAGACTAGGAAGAAAGGCCTGGTGATTTACTCTTGAAAATCAGCAAATGAAAACCCTATGGATTGCAACAGTCTGATCTATCGCCAATCATGGGGATGATGCAGGACCGGGCAGCACTTCATTCCGTTGTGCTTAAGGTTGCTAGGAGTTGGGAGCCACTCGACAGCAGCTAACAACAACAATGCTGGTAAAACTAAGCCGTAATTCTTCTGAGAAAATGAGTGTTTTCCCTTATCAGAGTCATCACCAGGAGGGGAGCTTGGCCAGATGTGGGACTGGAAAGTCACCCATGTTGTTGTGTAAGTGGAGCCTGATTTAAATAACTTATCAGGGCACCCTTGAAAATGCAAGGTAGGAAGAGAGCTGGGGTGCAGTAAATGAGATTCGTGCATGATGAACTTTGATGCTTTTTCCTTTTCCATCAGGAAGTGTAGCTTAGAAGTCCCTGGGTGGTGCAAACAGCACACTTGACTGTTAACTGAAAGATTGGAAGTTCAAGTTCATCCAGAGGCCTCTCAGAAGAAAACCTTGGCTGTCAACTTCTGAAAAATCAGCCACTGAAAACCCGACGGAGCTCAGTCTATTCTGACACCCATGGGGTTTCCATGAGTTGGAATCAACTGAGTGACAACTGGGTTTTTTCTTGTGGGTAGTTAAAGAATTTGAGTGCTGGATTTATCAGACCTGGGTTCAAGTCCTACTACTCTATGACTTAATCATCTGGGTGACCTTGGACAAGAGCCTGGATCTTCCTGAGCCTCAGTTTCCACATCTGTCAGATGGCAATAATGGTGCTTGTGTCATAGGATGGTTGTAGGAATTAAATTACATTCATAAGGTGCCAGGCACAAAGCAACAACCTATTGGCTGAAGGAAAATGGTGCAACTCAGAAAAGCAAAATTTAGTGTGTTCTTGCCAAAGAGGCAAGGAAGCTGCATCTTCTGACCTCCTCTAACCCCACAAGAGGAGGACAGAATCACCATCAGCAGCCCAAGGCCTATTCCTGTGTGGCCAGACATGCTGCCTCCCTCCAGCCCTTTTACCAGCCCTGACACCAACCTTTCTTCCCACAGCACCTACCACCTCTCTGCTGGGTTCAATAATTCACTGCAGTGGCCACACAGAACCCAAAGATTATGGGGTTTATTAGGGAAGCACCAGGCTACAATTCAAGTTCAGGAAAAACGCTCAGTCTCTCTCATCCCGCTGTCTCTCAGCCAACAGTCTCTCTTCTGGCAATGCGTGTCTCTTTCTCAGCAGCATGTGTCTCTCAGCCAGCAGTCAGAGAGACTCTTTTTGCCTCTAGGGGGGCTCCTTTTGAGCCTGGCAGAGTGGCCAAACTAACCGATCATAGCATCAGAATTCTAAGCACCTGCGAGAAAGCGAACTTCCCAGCACATACAGAAATACCCCAGGTGGATAATTTTAACAATCAGAAGCTCTTCAGTTGCTCACGGCAAATTCCACCATGGAATTTACAAAGACTTATGGCTAGAAAAGCCATACCTGATAATTTACTACACCACACACAGATAATTCCCACAAGATAATTTGTGGATGTTTGTAACAAGGAGAGGGAAGGAAAGCAAGACATGTTCTACAGTCTTTATAGCTCAATAAATAGTTCAGCTCTGTGGATGGTGGCCTACTTGGCTCAGTTTCCTTTATTCTACTTGTTGTTGTTGTTGTTATGTGCCGTTGAGTCGGCCCCGACTCATAGCGACCCCTCCTTGGGTTTCTGAGGCAGTATCACTACGGAAGTAGGATTGCCCAACCTTCCTTCCGAGGAGTGGCTGGTGGGTTTGAACCACCAGCCTTCTGGTTAGCAGTCAAGTGCTTTTAGCCACTATGCTACCAGAGCTCTACTTAGCATTTTATAATTGTTTTGTCCTTCTGAAGAATCTTTAGTACTCAAAGGAACCTCAGAAGTCATTAAGTCCCACTTTCTGTTAAATGAAGAAATTCAGTTTAAGAGAGGTTAGGCGACTTGCCTGAGGTCATCCAGCTTTCTGACTGCTCCCTGAGCCCCTCATCAGATCCTCTTTGAGGTGCACACTGTGCCAGCCCACCCTTCTAGGCTGAGCAGAACCAACACTGATTTCAGATTGTTTCATATTTCTGTTGACAATTACACTGTTCACTGGGCCATTTATAGCTTTGACTTTATAGCTTTGGGAAGCACCTTAAAATATAATTGCAAACACTCTACCCATCCAAATGTGCACTCCTCATGCCTAATAATGAGGCTTTTAAGTGATTGCACAGGAGAACAGCAAGACAATAGCTCATGTGAAATGAGAAATTGGAGCAAACAGGATTTGGTAATGGACTTTTCAATGACACTGTTTGTCTGATATTTAGTCTGTGGTTATGTTGGTACATTTTGTATTTTGGAAGGCACAGAATGCCAGGTCATTGCCCAAATACTGCTTAAGATTTTTTTATTCTTTTGTAGAATTGTAGCAAATTACCTCAGGACTGATTTTGTTTTCAAAACTTTATTTTCAATGTTCCTGTCATTTGTTTAGAAGTTGTACTTTTTATTGTTTGTAGGTCTATCAAAAAAAAAAAAAAAGTGTTTCTTTCCTATTCCCTCAGGAATTTGGTTGATCTATTCTTGAATTAGAAATTCCAACTGTCCTTAGATTGAGACATACAGAAGATTTGCCTATTAGTCTGGCAGCTCTTAATTCAAGATTTTGTTTTCCTTTCCTCTCTCTCTCCCTCCATCTCTTCCTCCCTTCCTTCTTTCCTCCTCATTTATTGAGTGTTTTTATTGAGTACTTTGGTGGAAAGCATCAGAGTAAGTGACATGAATACAAAAGTGAGTAAGACATGGTCTTTATCTTCAAGGAAGTCAGTCTCACGGAGGAGCTGGGCCTGGCTTTCATAAACAACAATGATGAAGGCAGAACACGATGTGCCAGCAGAAGGGACAAGGTGGCCAGGGGTACACAGGAACAGCTAAACCCGGAATGGGCCTCAGGGAAAGAGGTTGTGATGACATGAGACTGAGCTGGGCCTGGAATTATAATCGGTAGAGAAGGAGGTTGGAAGGTGGAGAGTGAGAGGCAAAGGAGAGAGGAGGAGGAGGAGGAGGGTAGGGATTTGAGGCAGTGGGAACAACATGAATACGTGGTAGAGATTGGTAGGTGTGGAAAGGTAAGCAGAGGTCTGGTTAGGAAGAGATTTGGAAGTTGTGCTATTGTATTTGTAGTCATAGGTCAATGAGGAGCTGTAAGTGGTGTCAAGCAAGCAAATAACAGGATTTGGTTTATGTTTTAGAACCTAAAGAATGGATTTGTCTTAGCTCTTTAGTGCTGCTGTAATAGAAATACCACAATTGGATGGCTTTAACAAACAAGAATTTATTCTCTTACAGTTTGTTGTTGTTATGTTGTTGTTATGTGCCGTCGAGTCGGCCCCGACTCATAGCGACCCCTCCTTGGGTTTCCGAGGCAGTATCACTACGGAAGTAGGATTGCCCAACCTTCCTTCCGAGGAGTGGCTGGTGGGTTTGAACCGCCAGCCGTCTGGTTAGCAGGCAAGTGTCTTAGCCACTATGCTACCAGAGCTCCCACAGTTTAGCTACCTAAGCTCTTACAGTTTAGGAGGCTGGAAGTCCCAAGTTCAGAGTGCTGGCTCTAGGGGAAGACTAGACTAGAAGTCCAAGTTCAGAGTGCCAGCTCCAGGAGCTGGGTGGAGTCCCCTTGATCTTGGGCTTCAGCTCTGCTTCTTGTTCCAGGCCCAGTGGAGCAAGCTGGAGGCATCTCTTAACTCATGCAGCTGCTGGTCATTGAAGCTGACGAACCCAAGATTGTCAGGTAAAATGGCACAATCCCAGGATCAGCAGGCAACATGGCAGACCACTGGTTCAAGTCCAGGAACTGGAGATGAATACTGAACCAAATGCAGGATCCTTTCTGTCTTTCAACTGATTAACTGCCCACAGGAGATTCCACCATGGAGGTGATTACACAGCATCCAATCTCATCACGGGGAATAACTGTATATAGGTGGCAAGCCACACAAAATCATGGCCCAACCAAGTTGACACACAACTTTGACTGCAACAGGATTGGAAGGGTATAAACTCCAGTATCATCTTTGGAGGGATGTTAAACCCTTGGTTTCACCTTTGGAGCCTACAACTGATTGGGCGTCTTGGGTTTGCCTTTTAATTCCCTTCCTTGGGGATACCTGTTTCTGGGTGATGTAATGATTTGGCAGTTATGTAATGATATAGTTATTGCTCATGATATGATCTGATGTGATCAGCTAATCAGTTGTAAGGGGTTTAGGGTGGGATGCAACACCCTTAATCAGGTCACAGCCCTGATCCAATGTAAGGGGAGTTTCCTTGGGGTATGCCCTGCATCACTTTTTATTTTTCAAGAGATAAAAGGAGAGAGGACCCGAGCAGTACCACCAAGAAAGAAGAGGCGGGCATGGACTGTGTCCTTTGGACTCAGGGTCTCTGCCCTGAGAACCTTCTAGGCTCAGGGGAAGATTAATGCCAAGACAGATCTCCAAGAAATGCTGAGCTCATAGTTGTTGAAAAGAGACAAGGACCTTTCCCCAGAGCTGACAGAGAGAGGAAGCCTTCCCCTAGAACTTGTTGTTGTTGTTGTTATGTGCCGTCAAGTCAAACCTGACTCATAGCGACCCCTCCTTGGGTTTCTGAGGCAGTATCACTACGGAAGTAGGATTGCCCAACCTTCCTTCCGAGGAGTGACTGGTGGATTTGAACTGCCAGCCATCTGGTTAGCAGGCAAGTGTCTTAGCCACTATGCTACCAGAGCTCCCCCCCTAGAACTGGTGCCCTGAATTCAGACTTATTCAGATTTATTTAGAGATTAAATTTCTGTATGTTAAATCCATTCATTTGTGATATTTCTTTGGTATTTCTAATATAGTAGCCCTAGATAACTAAGGGGAGCTCTGGTGGCATAGTGCCTAAGGTATTTGACTGCTAACCAGAAGGCTAGTGGTTCAAACTCATCAGCCACTCCTCGGAAGGGAGATTGGGCAATCTATTTCTGTAGAGATGTTGTTATTGTTATGTGCTGTCGAGTCAGATCCGACTCATAGCAACCCCTCCTTGGGTTTCCGAGACAGTTTCACTATGGAAGTGGTTTGCCCAACCTTCCTTCCAAGGAGTGGCTGGTAAGTTTGAACCGCCACTCTTCTGGTTAGCAGTCAAGTGCCTTAGGCACAACGCTACCAGAGCTCACCTTGGAAACCCAAGGAGAGGTTGCTATGAGTCAGAATTGACTCAATGGCAGTGAGGTTTTTTTTCTTTTTTTTAGTTTAGATAATTAACCCACCCACTGATAAGAGATATGTGTGTATGTGTGTATGTGTGTGTGGGCCTCCTGCCTTTGGAAGTGTCTGTGATGCTTAGAGTTGTTGCAGCCGTCTTGAGAACTTGAAGACCAACAGAAAACCAGTTGTGAATGGTGGAACAGAAATAGTCAGGATCTTCGTTGATATTGTTGAGATGCCGAACCACCTCTGGACTTCCCACTCTGTACTTTATGGCTTAGGCTTTTGTTAATGGAGATTTCTCTTATGTGCAGCCTAATGCATCCTCACATTCACTTTGCTGTACTTTTTCCTTGATTTTCACACTATCCAAAGGAATATTGGGAGACAATTTTCCACATCTTTTCTGCTTTTGAAGGAGCTCTGGTGTAGTGGATAAGGCATTTGGCTGCTACACAGAAAGTCAGCAGTTCAAACCCATGAACTGCTCCACGGAAGGAAGATGGGGTGATCTACTTCTCTAAAGGTTTACAGGCTTGGAAACACAGTGGGGGGCTCCATGAGTCAGGTTCGACTTGATGGCAGTGTGTTTGGTTTTGCTTCTGCTTTTGTACATCTTGTGAGCAGATGCTCCGAAAGCTTTTGTTCTGGACTCTCTTTTCAAGAGTGATTGTATAGCAACAGCTTTGGAAGTTAGAGATAATGGCTTTTTCTGAAGCAGAGGGAAGATTTCTTTGGGACAAAAGTCAGGCATTCTTGCTTATTGCCCTTATAAAGAACTGGGGTTTCCTACCCCAAGATCTGAAGATCTACTCAAGATCTGAAGAATATTTTGGAGGTGGAACCAACAGAACTTGATGATGGGTTGCATACGTGGGGGAAGGAATAAGGAGAAATCAAGCTTCATGCTCAGTGTTTTTGTTTGAGAGTATAATCTTTAATTAAGGTGGACAAATGGGGTGGAGGGCAAGAGGAAGGTTAAGCAATAAGATGTTAGGTGGAATGTGTGTTACTGATGAGGGGAGGGAGGAAGGAGAACAGGAATGCCAGCACTAGCTTTGTCTGTTTACCAGAGCAGATTCTGTTTCTTTTGAGAAGTTTCAAAACCCTCTTGCCTCTTCTTCATCTCCAGGAGACCTGTGCCTTTGGCCCTTGGTCCTTTGTTACAGCCCAGCACCTGTCAGAGGCTGGCATTGGGGCATTGATGAGAGAGCCTGGTCTTTTATCAGCCACATGGGCTGTGTGCCAACTACGTGCTCAGTGCTGGGAAACAGTGCAAACAAGGCACGATTCCTGCCCTGAAGGAGAGACAAGTCTAATGGGATGAATAAATTAGTGTAATAGAATTCCAAAACCAAAAACTAAACCCACTGCTGTCAAGTCCATTTTGACCCATGGGGACCCTGTTTTTTAGAGTAGAACTGCCCCATAGGGTTTTCTTGGCTGTAATCTTTGCAGAAGTAGAGTGCTAGGCCTTCCCATGCAAAAGGAAAATTAAGCTAAAAACTAGTAAATGGGAGGGAAAGGAGACTATAGTGGGCAGAATTCTCAAGATTCCCATTCCCTAGATATTAGTAGGAAGAGACTTTGCAAGTGGAGTTAAGGTTTCCAATCAGCAGACTTCAAAATAGGGAGATTATCCTGGACTAGCTGAATCGGCCCAATCTAATCATAAACAAACCAAATCAGTGGCTGTCTAGTTGCCTCTGACTCAGGGAGCCCCCATGTGTGTCAGAGCAATCCTGTGCTCCACAGGGTTTCAATGGCCGATTCTTCAGAAGTAGATCACCAGGCCTTTCTTCTGAGGTACCTCTGGGTGGATTCAAACTTTCAATCTTTGGATTAGCAGCTGAGCACATTAGCCATTGGCACCACCCAGGAACTCCTAATGGAAACATGAAAACAAACACCCAGTGCACTGCCATTGAGTTGATTCCAACTCATAGCAACACTATAGGACAGACTAGAACTGCCACATAAGGTTTCCAAGGCTGCAAATCATTATGGAAACAGACTACCTCATCTTTCTCCCACAGAGCAACTGGTGGGTTTGAACCATTGACCACTGACACTTTGGTTAGCTGCTGAATGCATTAACCACTGTACCACCAGAGCTTGTTGAAAACAAACAAAAAACAGTTGTTGTTGACTCGATATCAACTAATGGCAGCTCCATGTGTGTCAGAGTAGAGTGATTCCATAGGGTTTTCAATGACCGTGACCTTCTGGAAGTAGATCACTAAGCCTTTCTTCCATATGTAAACATAAATCCCCAAACTCCACTGCCACCGAGTGGACACTACAGGGCAGAGTAGAACTGCTTCAGAGGGTTTCCAAGGTTGTACATTTTTATGGAAGCACACTCCCACATCTTTCTCCTGCAGACTATCTTATGGGTTCAAACTGCCAACATTTTGGTTAGCAAACTGAATGCTTTAACCACTGTGCCACAAGAGCTTCTCAGATGTAAACATAGTAGGAAGTTTTAAAAGCAGTGGAGTCAATCAGAGAGATGAGACCTGAAGGAGAGTTTAGGGAGATTCCAAAAGTGTGAAGTTTTGACTTGCTGTTGCTGGTTTTGAAGATGCAGGAAGGGAGCCATATGCCAAGGAATGTGGGTGGAAATTGGGAACGACCCCAGCCAACAGCCAACAAGGAAATGGGGACCTTAGTCTTGTAGCCACATGGAAGAAAATTTGGTCAACAACCTGAAAGAGCCTAGAAGCAGGTTCATCTCCTGAGAGCCTCTAAATGAGAATGTAGCCCTGCTGACACCTTGATTTCAGTCTTGTGAGACTCTAGGCCAACTCTAAGCCACCTGTGCCCAAAATGCTGGTCTACAGAAACAAATTTATGTGGTTTAATCAGCTAAGCTTATGGTATTTATTGTGTGTGTGTGTGTGTGTGTGTGTGGCAATAGTAGAAAACTAATACAGAGAGAAAAAAATGAAAAGAAAAAAAAAGAGAAAACAATCTAATGCCAGCTGCCGGGCTATCACATGATGAGTTTACACGTGGCTAAGGAAACTGGCAGCGTGACTCCTTTAATAAACAACAAGAACCACCATTCATATGGCTTGAACTGAAAACTTTTGTGTTTGGCTTCAGCTTCAAGGTAGTGCTTTTTCTTTTTTGTGAGTGTGGTTAAGTTTAATTCCCTTTTGAGTTATGAGAGTATGAGAATGGGGGGAATATATTTTTCTCATTAAAAAAGTCAAATAGTCCACGTATAGAGTTGGAAGACAATGTTTCTACAAGTGTATTGATTGGTATGTTCTGTAAGATTTCCAGGTATATAGTAGAGCTGACAAGGGACAAGATTGTAATCATTCTCGGCCACAGCCAGCTACCCAGAAAGAGCAAGTAGTTGGACCTGTGGACTGGGGACCATAGTTACAGGAGACATCAAGCTCAATTGGCATAACATACTACACAAAAACAT